>NW_005054307.1:1511251-1590363 GCF_000277835.1 Geospiza fortis | reverse complement strand
AGCCCAGGAAGAGTTCCTTTTTTAAATTGTTTGGGGATTTTCTAAAATATCTTAATCTCCAGTCAGAAGTACATTAAGTTAAAAGACAGCTTGGGGTGAAAAACTCCTTTTCTTTTTAGTTCTGTAACACAGTATAGGTTACCATATTTTAAAAAATACAAGATTTTATTTTTATATCTACAAAATTTTAGGGTCTCAGTAGCTGTATGTGTTAATAGTGACTAAAATTTAAAATAAAATAAAACAAAGCATAAAAGCATGTAAAATATACGATGCACATATAAAGCATATATTTTTCTTACACCACTGTGACGTAAAATCAATAAAATCCTATCATTTTGCCTCAATTAGCAGGCCAGTTTCCAGGTGATGGAAGCCATGAACATGACATCATTGATGTCTGAAATGATTCCTTGTGAAAACATGTCACATGCCATAGTGTTACTACAGGCTGAGAGTTTGCACTTCCCTTTCCATACTCAGCAATAGCTTTGACCCTCCTGAACCTACAAAAATAAAATGGCAAGGTATGCTTATAATGACAATGATATCTACGATATTTGCTCATTAAATTGAAAGGAATTCTTCTAATTTTATAGAAGTCAAAAGTAGCACAGGCAAATCTCTCCTATGTTTTACAAGGTCATATGTCCAGGGTGAACTACATAGTCTGAAGCAACAGCCACACCATTTTACTGTAAGTGTGTGTAATGTCCTCATCAGAAAGGCTGAGAATGGCCACAGCTTTTTCAGAAGGAAATTTTTTAATGGTTTCTGGAAAATTAGTAACTAGATAGAATAAAGAATTCTCCTCCTGGAGAGGAGAATTCTCTTCCACAAAATTTTGCACTTCCTCACACATACGTACCAATATTATTTAATTAGTTGCAATTTTTGTTTCCCAGCAGCAAAAAGAAATTTCTTCTTCCCATACAACCCTCAAAATAAGTAGCCCAGAGGCCATTATCCAGTGCTTAAATGCAAGTAATTTACAAAATCCAACTATAAAGACCATAAAACAACTGAGTGACTCCTATTTAAGATACCTGTCTTTCATACAGCTTTATATATCTGAACATGGTAGATATTTTGTCTCAACAGGATGTTGACATTCTATTTCACACCTCTTCATTTATAATAAAAAAGTATTTTACTTTTAAAATAGTTAGCATTGATGAATTAATTCAGGTTTGACATTTTCTCATCCTTAAGAAAAATTAATTGAGAAATAGTGTCAGTTATAAAAAAAAAGATCTACCAGAAAAGGATTTACTGAAAATGTTAGCTACTAAAAGAAAAGGAAAAAGGGAAAAATATCTGATTGATCTTGTTGATAATTTTTATTAAGTTACATCTTCCACCAGCATGCTATCAATTTAGATAGAGCATGATGCAGAAAAGATTGCCTTTCCCACACTAAAAAAGCAGTTTTGGCAGTTTAAATACTTTATTAAGGCAATCAAGATGCATTGAAGGAAACATACACGCAAAGAGCATTGCCCAGATACAATAATGTTTTTTCTGCTCCCAACACACAATAAATGCTAATTGTCAATCCTGAAACATAAAGTATTTTAAATGCTAATGGCCTCACTAGATTTTTAGCAAGCAAGGAAAACCATTACAGACATCGAGCTTCTGGAAACCCGAGTAATATCCTGAAAGGAACAGCTTGCCTTTTGAGGCTTGGGATGGAATGCACTTTTATTCTGCGTTAAAAAGGCATTCTAAATTTCTTATTGTTCTTGGTCCTAATACTGTAGAAATGGGATATTTTAGCCATGTCCTACCAGGGAACAGAAACGTGATTCCAATCCCTTCAGAGCAGCACACCTGCCCAGGAGGATTGCTGGGTCTGTGTCACCAACTCACATGTCCCAGCCACACAATCACATATGTGCCACAGCAACCACCTTACCTTTCCCTGCAGGTACACTGTCAAGAGGCTCCAAAGCTAAATTCTGCACAATTTGAAGAGAAATTTCAAAAGAGTTGTGTGAAGTTGCATCTTCACAGTGCATATTAGCTGAAGTGCTGTTTCAGAGTGGAAATGCGGACACAGCGTTCTGTTCATTTCTTTCTCTATGCTAAAACTATACAGACTGATACAGCAATAATGACCAGGCAATTTTTACTAGCACAGAAGGAGAAAAAGACTTCTTTCTGTAACAGAGAAAGCACAAGCATCTCAGTGGGCTATCTGTTTTAAACAATGCCTTTCATTCCTCTAGGCCTCTGCTCCTACTTTAAAACTGTGACAAAAAAATAATTACCACTGCTGGCTGTTTGATGAATTATACGGAGTGTGCTTTTACTCAAAATCTAATTCCTTACAATCACAGTTTCACATCACACATTAAAAAGAGTTGTTCTATTTGGTACCTTTTACTGCTGACCTGCTGATTTCAACAAATTGGTGTACCATGGAGGTGACATAGTCTTCTAGCAAGACAGTGTGCAGAGCTGCTGTATCATAAACTGAGGTGGCATTTCCAAAATTACCACCATTGGTTTTGGTTTGAAATAAGCCTAGATTAAGTGATCTTTTGCAACTTCTTCAGGAAATAGATATTAACCTTTAGCTGAAGTAAGTAACTTGATTTCAAATTAAGTTAAGGGAAACAGAAATATATATTCTCAGGTGGGCTTTCACTTACACATGAAATGCAAGTTTCTATTATAAGATACACATTCAAAGTTTATGACAAAAAAAAAAAAGGAAGAGAAGATAGACATAGCTGGACTTCTCTCCTTGAGTGAGTAGTTGAACTATCAAACTTACAGTTCTCTCTCTTCAACTTATGAAGTCACCTGATTGAAGGTGGTTCTGTAACATTTAGGAAGCCAAACAGTGTACAAGAGAACTATTTCAAACCTTTTTTCAGGCAAAACTTCAGTAAGATCTTCAGACTACTCAGAAGAATTAGCTTCTTCTCTTCCACACTAACTAACTACAAAAAGATTCACTTTAAAACTTGGATAATTCACATTTTACTTTATGTTCTGTAACATCTTAAAAAACACAAGTGTTATGCACCATTTCATTGGTTTTCAGCAGCACACTTGAAAAAGCATGTCAAATGAACTGTTCCCTGCACAGTGAATTGGACATTTTCGTACTCACATCTCCACTCAGATGAAAAGAATTATTTTTTAGTGTGTTTAGAATTTGAACACAGCCTAGAGGGCAGCAATAGCCAAGGATACAAATGTGTGAAGACAGCTGATTTTTTGAATGGCCAACCCATGCTAATTTATAACAAACTTTCTTCTCCCACTTCACCACATTTTCTAATGTTTTACTGAAAAAGCATTTTGCAAACTTGCTTTTGTATAAGCAGATCCAGAACTTTTTCCTTAATCTGTGCACTCAGGAAAAACCCAGGCACTGCAGGTAGGAAAAAAGATTAAATTCTACACTCCAGACACCTATACATCTAACTAATGCATATCTAGAGAGAGAGCCTCTAGAATGTCAATGTATTATGTAAATCCTCAAAGTAGGAAAATACGTAATACTTAAAAAGATTATTAACCTTGTGCTGGCCACTTTCCCAACCATAAAATGACAAACAAGGAAAACAGACGAATAGTTTCTTTTTCATTTTGTACTGGGGAGCTTGCCAGGTGTTTTCATGGTGGGAGCTTGAGAGAAGATGAATAGTGCTGAGAGGAGATGGAATTAGCACCTGAATTTTGGCATAAAAATTGTGTCATAATATTGTCAGCTCACACTTTCATTACCACGTATTTCATGATTTTTAAGATACCTTGTGTCTGGAATCAGAAAAGAAAAAAAAATATTGCTTTTGTACTTTATCAAGGTCTAATTCATAATAGTCAGGCCTTTCTCTCCCAGCATCCTGCAGGGAAAAAAAATTACCAGATATTTACAGAAAACCTACAAGAATCATGGCAAGTGTACTGTTGAACCCAGACCATGGAGCTGATCTCCTCACCTACAGCAACAAGCCATGTCTTACCCTTCACTACACTGTATTCCCACTCCAGACCACATCCTACAGCAGTTAGAAAGAACCAAAAATCCACAGCCAATCACTTTTGTCTCACATCCAACCTATTGGCAGATTTGTTACTACCATCATTCTTAATTATCTCTGACATTTAAAATACTCAGAAAATCCATTCACCCGTACACATCTTTAGGATATTCAGAAATTAAAACTAAGCAAAAACTCTCTAGTGGATTCTCTCTTATTTCCATCTTCTGCGCTCTTCAGGTTACAAAGAATTTTCAGACAGGCAATTATTATCTCACCACATGTAAAGTAAAATAGGAAGAGGCTTTAGCTATCTGCATACGCCACAATAAAATTAACAGACTAAATGAGTCAACCTCACCTCATATCAGGACATTTTTCTTGCCACTACACAAGAAATCAGTCTTTCAAACAACAGGAACTTGTTATGAACAATAACAATCTGAAAACAATACAAGCAGGCTCCTATAATTTTAAGGGACCCTAGACATTCCATATCAGGAAGCCTCATTGCAGCTGATGGAGTTTTCAGGTGAACTTTCTCAAGAAAATGTATGTTTTAATATGAAAAGGAATGGCAACATCTTGATTTGCTAAGATTGACTTTGGTCTTCTACAAATTCAGTGTCCACTCAAAAAAATTAAAAGGCACATAGTAAAGGAACACCTCTTCTTGTAAAAACATAAGAGAATGGTAAAAGACAAGTAAAAAAAACAAGAATATATAAAAAAAGTAGTTTATTTACAGTCAACTTGAATGGCAATGAATGAGTCATAATCACCTGAACCATGTACTTATTTTCAATTCATGTTGTATTGTCTTCAGGTATTAGACTAGAATCAATCAGAAGATGGAACAGAAAATATGACAACCAGCTATGACAATAGCTTTTGCTATTTTTGTGAGGCTAATAAGGACAGCATTTTAGTATCCTGCTCTCACAAACCCCTTTAAAAAATAAGAAAAAAACAACTGACAGAACAACAAAAAAATGTTTTCTGTACAATACAGAAGAAGAGAATATTTGTCTCTTAATGATTGTGTACCAATTCCCTTTGCAATCAACACAAGCTGTGACAAGAAAAAGAGCAGAGCCTCCTCCAGTCACTTGACAGTTCCCAACATTTTCTATCTTTCACTAGGGTGAAATTAAATGTGTTTCATTTTGGATAATCAATATGGTACTGAATTCTGAATTTCTAGTTAGGTAAACAACAATATTTTTCCACATTCAAAAATAAGCCTAAAAATACCACCACCAACCCTACCTTCTCCCCACCTTGGCATGTAAAAGAGCATTGCAATTTGCTGTATTTCTAGAGGAATACAGACTCTCCTGAAAAGCAAAACTTGTAAGAAAAGTCAGACATCATGGTATTATAATGAATTTCCCATAAATCCAAAACCCTATAAATAAAAAATTAATTCAATACAGTATCAATTGCTAATATAACATCTTCATAACAAGTCCATGCTAATATACTGAGTTCAGACAAGTACATGACAAAATGCAGATGAAAAAGGCACTTCAAAGGCAGGAATGGATCAGATAAATACAGACAATACAATCATATGATTTCAATACACCCTCAAAAAATTAACAGTGAATATAGATGGTGAAGAGACTTTGAGCCTCTGAGCTGTGTTTGCCTCTAACAAGGTTAAACTCTTCTCCTCAAGCAACAACAAGCACTGTATTGCACTAGTGTCCAGTAACACATTAGGATTATTATTACTACACAATACATATAAAATTATCAGAAAGAACAGGACTGGCTTTTACTTTTGCACATTCCAGTTGTTTTAATCGCATCAATCTTGAGACACTACGTGTGCCTATTTATCCACTCTGGCTCCTTATAAAACAATGAGTTACCTGCCTGTGCACTACTGACTCAGAAAATTGTCTGCTCTCTCTCAAGTCTCCACTTAATCCCATAGATTCTCAGCTAGCACATCTGGCTTATGTCCTGCTCTGTGGCTAAGTTGACCCCTATGACTACTGAGTTGAATTGTTAAGAAAGAAATGCAACTCAACTTTGTTTTTTAACATGGTTCATTTCAGTCATCTTATGCACACAGCCTCCATACAAGATATTTTTTTCAGGACTGAGTGGGTTGTGAACTGCAGCATAGTGTAGGAAGGAGCAGCCAGAAACCTCTGAAGTCAGTTCTGCTGCTGAAGGAACTGTAACAAACGATGCTCACTGGGTGAAGAGGCAGAAGCAAATTAAGACGTGGCTAAGAGAAACACCCCTCTAAAAGAACTTCTTTAAAACAGGAGTTGAAAAGTTTACAAAACTTCCAATTATTTGAAGTCTTAGAAAGAAAAATTTCTAACATCCTCAGCTGAGACATTTTGCCACAGTCTGAGGCATGGTCTTTTGAAGGACAATGCCGACATTAGTTTTCAGGGTTTCCTTCTTTGTCCTCTGACCCTTCAGAAGCTGGACTTGGCCAAAAGGTCAGTCTTGTGGGGTGAGAGAATCTGAGAAGCTTGGAGTCTATTTGCTCTACAATACACCTGGTGTAGAAGGCTCATTTCTCATCCACTATAAATAAATGCAGAATTATTAAGAGACATGCCATTAACTCGAAATTTTATGTAGCAGCTGGGGAATCTGCTGAGGATATATTCATCAGCTGAGATCTATTTTATGACCTCAGATGTAACTCAAACCACCAGCACATATTGGCTCGGCCCTTGGCTGACAGGGACCATGTCACGTATCCTGCAGGGCGGCCCGGGCAGAACAATGCAGCTGCTGCAGAGCTTGGCCCTGCTGAAGGAAACTCGCTTCTCCCAGGTTGTCCGAGGGGAGGGACGCTGAAGCAATGGAAATTCCCCAGCAGTAAAGGAGAACAAAAGAAGAGGTGTTGGAAG
This sequence comes from Geospiza fortis, assembly GCF_000277835.1. Taxonomy (NCBI): domain Eukaryota; kingdom Metazoa; phylum Chordata; class Aves; order Passeriformes; family Thraupidae; genus Geospiza; species Geospiza fortis. The sequence goes on along the minus strand of NW_005054307.1, from coordinate 1,583,477 downwards.
CTGCTGTTAAGAAGAGACAGCTTCTTCCAGGGCCTGACAGAGGAGAGGAGATTCCCCCAGCTGACAGAAACACACTCTCTTCTGCAGGATGCAATCCTCCGAGAAGTGTACATTCGAAACTACTCCCTTACAGAGCACCAGAGCCTTGCAACCCCCCACTATTCCCCACTGGAGCACAGGGTTGAGCACACAGCTGTTGCCAAGAGACCTGCTCAGGCCAGGGGTGGCCCTGGATCTGGCAGAGCCCCCCACAGCAGAGCTGGGCATCAGACACCCTCAGCCGGGACCTGGGCTCTGCACCAGCACCAGTATTTTTGCATGGATCTGGAATTCTCTAGATTTCCCCCTGTGATTAAAAGGTGTGGCTGCTGAAGAAATCAGTTTACAGAGCTTCCAAATTCCTTACTGCGGTTGTTATTTGTCTGCAACAGGAGTGTCCCTGAGGCCAGGGCGCGGGGAGGGCGTGCTGGGGCTCAGCGCTGCTCTGGGACCACCAAATCCCCCTTACTAGCAGCACTAACTCTACAAGGCCTCTGCACCTGGAGAGGAAACTTGAGGAGTAATCCAGATATGCTGGATGAAAATACCTGGTAAAAATCCTTCAAACCCACACATATCCTTCCCTAAAAAACAGTTTTAAAGTAAAACCTATGATTTTACAGCATACTTTTTTTAGTAGTACAGCCATTATGGGTGTTTTTTACTGAAACAAAGGGAAAAGTTACATTGATTTATAAATTCATTAAAATGCGATGAGAAAGAGCAGGGTCTAAGTAGACCCATTGACTGCCATGGCTTTTGGATCAGACCCAGAAGAATGCTGGAATAAGTGGTGAAGCATTTTATTTTCTAACCTTTCAGTGGCTACTGCAAACAATGGAAAATACAAGCACATACTTAGAATAACTCTATCCTTTGCAAAATGAGATCACACCTAAAAATACTTCCTTTTGTTGCTGTATAACTTCAGTTTAGGATAATAGCTATTACATGCATATAGTGAAGAGGAAAAATATCTCCACAAATGCTCGGTAAAAATTTTATATTGCAAAGTAGGGTTTCTCCTACAGAAGAAATTTTAAAATCTGTAGTAATTCGAGACAATTTATGAAATAGTAGAATGAAAAATCTAGTTATTCATGTATAACATGAAATAAGGTAGTTAAAATGCCAGGGGATTGAGTTACCAAATTATTGCTTGCATCCAGGAAAAGCTACATGATGATGATAATTCTTAGTATCAAAACTATATCAAGTTCTAAGAAACAACTGAAAAATGCATCTGAATTTTAGTTTTTCAGTTTGAAATAATTAGAGCTAGCCCACACAGCTTGAACTTCCTGGGATATACATGTGCTATTAATTTTGAACTTTGCTGTAGGATCCAAGCCTGAATCACCAGGCCCTGTCACTTTCTAGTGCAAAGGTGTGTTTTGTCTGCTTGTACCAGCAACTTTTCCAGTGCCCTTTCCTCTCAATTTGCAAAGATATTTTTCCTGACTTTTTAAAACCATCTCCTTGAATTTCCTCAGCAACTTTCAGTGCAGCTGACTTTTGCAGCTGTGTTGCTGTGCTACAGATTTCATCATTGTTTGACCAGAAAAGAGTGTTGGTTAAACTAAAATCCCCACTTAGAGTGATTTTCTACAATTTTTCATCAGTTCCCTGCTAAGTAGCACAGATCTAACAGCGAACAATGTGTCTGTAACCTGAAGAAGAAGAGTAAATTAACATTTATTCAATAGCTCACCACTGACCTTCTTAAGAGAAGAGCAGCACTTTCATACAGCTTCTTCAACTCCATTACATATAGAATTGGCTTATTTTTATTTCTAAAACACCTATTAATTCCAAAGTATTCCATCAAAAACAAAAACAGAGAAGAGCAAATGCAAAGTTGCTGCAGAAACAGAACTATATCCATTGCTATAGAGATTGCAGAGATGGCCCTGTTCCCTTCTCTGCCGGTGGGAATTTTACCACTGACTCCAGAGAAAGCACAGCCAAGCTAGTGATTTTCTAACACTTGAAGGCAATTATTTTTATTTTAAAACACAGGAATAGCCTCCTGCTCTTATGCAGCTCTTAGCCTGAGGCTGTAGCCCTGCCAGCACTGTTAATGTCATTGTTTGTGAAGCATATTCCCAGTCTCCATACACCCACGCAGGGCTCCCAGCTCCTGGCCGTGATGTCCCCCTCGACACATTGTTCCAGCTCCCCCTGCTTCCTCACCTCCCGCCCCGTCCCCCACCATTGTTATCCCTTTACACCCACCCAGCATTGTTCTCACACCCGCCTGCCATCCCCACCTGGGAGGGACCCTTCCTCTCTCCCACTCCTCGCAGCAGCTCAGGCTCCTTTCTTACTTACTTCCATATATTCCACTGACCAACTGGCAGCAGAGCATTTTCCCTTTCTGAAAGCACATTACATAAAGTATCATTACTACATCCCACAGCTTCTTCAGGCTGTGGACACTCTGCTTTAAGAAGCCCAGTCTAAACCCTCTTAAAGAACAAAAAGATTTTTATTTCATTACTACAGACTTCAGGTCAGGCCCAGAGCTAGGATTGATACTAAGTATTATTGCATTTTCAGATATGGTATAAAAGGCTAGAGCTGGTATTTGTTTCCACTAGGGAACAGAAATATGTAATGAGACAGACATATATGTACAGAAATGGCTGACATGATTTACACAAGCTCCATTAGTTTGGCCATCTTGGTTTTTCCTGCTCTTTAGTTTGTACATCCACCAGATTCTTTTGAAATAGTTATCTGTACTTTGCTGGATTTTTCATACAGGTATATAGGGATATTGAACTCAATTTTTTATGTACTCACTTTTTTTCCTTACTGTTTTTATGATACTTCATTTTCTCTGTTGAACTGCTTTCAAAATGATACTCCTTCTATTCACAACATTGTGTTCACTGTATAGAGTATGATGCATTAACTGTTTCCCATGCTAAAAGTTTATCTTTGCTAACCCGTGGGAAGAAGAGCAGCTATATATGCTTAGAGTAGATCAAGTATAGAAACAAAAATTAATACCTCACTTTATTACTAGATATTAATGTATTTTGTATGCTGAAACACGAAAAACTTGTTAAGTCTTACCATGGCTCATACGATGAAAGCAATAGTATGCAAAGTCCACTCCCAGAAGTGTCAAATACCATGTCCATGGAGAGTCCCAGGGCAGTTCAAAGAGTCTGTAGTTATTCCATACGTATATGTAACTAATTAACTCAATACTTCTGAATAAAACACTGAAATAGAGATCCAGAAATTTTTATCAGTAATTCTGTCAGTTTTAATTTCAGAACTTTTTATATATTTACAATTTACCAGCTGGAAATCTTTCTACAACACATAAACCACTCTCCAAGTTCTTCAAACTCTGTCAAGTGACACTACTATTGACTTCAGTGGAACCTTTGCTTAGTGTCTACCTTTGTCTTAGTTTCTAAAACCAACTCCCACCCAGTCACCACCTATGCTGCGGCATTAGGTACACTCAAAGGCTGAAGCACTCCTGTGCTCTGCAGGCATTATGGTGTTCCTGTTTTCCCAAAACTGGAAGAAACCCATACTTGCTAACTACTAAGTCAGAAGTGATTGAAAGCAGCAGCAATTACACCAAAACACTAATGTATTACATTAAAATACCTTAACTGCTTCCATAATAAGAAAGAACGTGGAAGGGGGCAGGACTTCTGGGAGCAGCGAAATGTTTGATCTGCTCATCATATCACTTCACTTCAAAAGAGGATAAATGCAGCAGCAGGAGACAAAGACCAGTACCTTTGAAAGGAAGGGGAAGGGCAATTGGATTCTGATGAAGAGAAAGAAAAAAACTAATGAACTTGCAAAGTCAAGGAAAGCCCCCAGACAGCTCTCACTGCCGCTGAGTTCCTGGACTGCAGGGACAGGGTAGCTGTCCCTGGACTAACACAGGCTCAGCACTGAGACCAGGAGAAGGAGAAAGAAAGTAGCTCTGGAATGGGCAGGCCAACCCTAGTAGTAACTCTCCACAGCTGCTCTGATTAGTACAAATTTGGGTAGCCATGGTTGCACCCTCCTCTCAGCACCTTACTACCTCATTTCCCCAATTGGAACCCTGAGCTATCTCCAAACAAATTACTTTGATTTTGGTGGATGAGATTTTGGGTGAACCAGGAAGCATTAAACCCAGGTCTCAATAGTGAGAGGCTGTAGGCACTGGGATGGCCCAGGTGACAATTAGCTTAGGTAGCTGCGAAATGGTGCCGCAGATGCAGATGGATATATATTTAAACTGGCAATTTTGTAGAAGAAACCAGTCCACAGCAGTATTTGCAGCAGATTCCTCACATAGTCTCCTACTACTCTCCTCTGTTGTGTTGCTGAAAATGTAGTGAAACAGTGGTAAACTGAATTAAATCAGCCTCTGAAAAGCAGAAGATGGGAAAAAAGAGAAGTAGGGGAAAGATACTAATCATAGAAAAGTCACAAATATCCTTTTTGTCGATATCAATGGCTGACATTCACCTCAGTTTAGGGCCTAAGAGTAAGAAATAAGATAACACACACACAAAATGTGGTTCTCAGATGTTATGCTGCTGCTATTCTGTGGGGAGGAGGTAGAAGAATTATCAGCAACGCCTTTGTACGAAGTGGTGCAAGATTTTAAAAACCTGTAAAACATTCATAGTTGAAGAAAGACTCTGGGACACAAATTCAGGGAGCTTCCAAAGAACACTGCAGATAGCACACCTGTAGACACTACTTAAATAGAAGTGGCAACAAACTGCACATTTGCGTTTCAGCCATGCAAAATCCCACCTAAAGGACAGACCAACATCTCTATTTCATCTTAGTCTCATCTAGAACTTCACCTTAGATTGAAATCAGCTGAAAGATTCCCTGTGCATCTCTGTCATATTTGCTCATTCTTGCCTCATTACCACCTCTCAGAGATATTTCTTTCAATACCCTCCCTTTTTTGGCTCATTTTTTTTCAGCTAGATTATTTTTTATATAGTTGCCAGCATGGCCAGAAAAATACTAGAAACTGCAAAACCAAGAAAGGATATATACTCCTTCCCCCTTAAAGACTTTTTTCACGCATCTGGAAAACATCTCTGAAAACAGTCTGGCCATGCCCTGTCCTTTTGGGCAGCTGTACTGAAACAGAAGGGAAGCTCAGCAAACATGGTTGTTTCAGCTTGCAAGCCATCCCCTGTGCTATAGCTGAACTCCATCTTTTTGCTTTATGCTTTTTACTCAGAGCTTTTATACATCTGGCATTAGCACCTCTTCCCATAAGTGTTTTGAATAAAGCTAGAAGAAAACACCTAGATTTTCTGTGGTGCTAGTTTCACTATTAATGAAGGAAAAAAGTCATCTTTTAAAAATCCCAACCTCCCAATAAGAGCCTGCAAGCATAACAGTATCACATCCACCATTTTATCCTGAGAGCTGAAGCCCTGCAAATAGTTGTTGCTCAGAAGAAAAAAACTAATATTTTTTTCCACAGCCAGGTGCACATCTTACCTACAACTCATTCCCAGCTTTACTATAATCATACAGGTTTTTCTCTTGAATAAAACCAAGATACAACAAACCCCATGAAATTTCATTTCATTTTAGCAGCTTGACCATGAAGAATTTCTCTTGACTAGCAAGGACAGGTGTATCTACCACTTCAAAAACAACTTGGCTGTGCCCAGAAGGTGGACCATACACACCTGGAACATGTTTAATTTTCATAAGAGCTGTGTTCTATAAATATTTTTAAAGAAGATTATATACGTCTAAGCAGATTTTTGCAATTCACCTCATGAGGAATCTGTAAAGTTCAGTATAAATTCTCAATCCATTTCACAACAGGTCAGAAGAGAGCTGATATTATTGAACACAAAGAAATGGGCATTTCTTAACATCTTTTCAATGACCAGGAAATTTAAAACACCTCTTGCAACATAGAGTATCAGTTATTATTAGGTACTGTTTTCTTACTTTATTCTTCTGCTTTTATTAACATATAATGCCTTTGCAGTACATCCAAAGATATGTGACCTGGAACATTTCCTCCATTTTTGATCAGATTTCAGTATTTCACCCTCGAGTCCTTTTTTTTTTTCCACAGGCTGAGGCCAAGGTGTAAACCTTGAGCTAACCCTGCAACACATTTTTCATATATGCAATTTGCTCTGCATTCTTTCCTTCATGCTTGAATCACAACTCTACAGCACACAACGTTAGCTGATTACTGTAATTAATTTAGAGTAATCCATCATATTCCTAGGCAGTGCTGGAGAAAGAAGGGTTGCTTAACTAAGTATTTTTTTTTTAATTTACAGTGTGATAGGAAAGACCAGAGCTTGCATTCAATTACAATTCCTAAAGTTCACTTGGAGTTTTAAAGGTTTATATTCCCTCTTTTTTTGCCCTCAAGTTCCTTTTTCACTTCTTGAAAATACTACGAAAACTTAAGAAAACTTTTTCCTCATTTAAATGTTGTAACCCTAAATGCAATAGAAGTGGACAGGTAAGTCTTTTGTCATCTAATCCAATCCTCTGCATAAAGAGTGATAAATCCTAAAACAGACAGACTGTATAGAAAACTTTATTATATACATTACATAGATTTATCCTCTTGGATTTTGAACACTGCTGCTGAAAATTTTCTTATTATGTGCAAAGCACACTTAGGTAACTGTTACCACCTTGAGAGTTCTTGTCTCCTTGTTTCTAAAGATCATACGTACTTTAATTAATGGCAATAATATTTGTTTTTAATAAACCATTTCCCCCTTCACCTTCCACTGGGCCAGATTATCACTTCCTCTAATTAAAAAAGTCCAAGAAGGAAATTCTGGGAGATGAACTCTCCATGTGGATATGAAGATCTACTTATCCTAGATCCCTATGGGATAATGAAGGAGGGAAAAGGTGGAAGAAATTCAATTGGAAGAAAAGGCAGCTGCCCATTTCAAAGAATACAAGGTCCTGTTTTGCTTCCTCCAGCCATAGAGCCTGAAACCACATCTTTAGGAAACTTCTTCCATGGTGCCCAGAACAGTCACCAAAAATGAAAAGGGTCAGAGACAGGGGCAGTTGTCTCTTTTCCAAGCGTGGAGGAAGATCTGTGTACCAAAAGTGAACCCTCCAAGGAAACTGCCTCAGCTCTCACCACTATTGCAGTCACCACCTCACATCACACTGGGAACTGACCTGGTGCCCCTGAGCTAAAAACACAACCCTACAGCTGGACCTACAAAAGCTGTGCTCTCAAGGGCTGTAACAGACTTGCATCCTTGGAGGTCAGGCACAGAGGGAAGCATGTTAAGACACCCTGGTCACAAGGTTATATTATCATTAAAAATAGTAAGATCTTACTACTACAGTTTCCCTGGGTTAAATAAATTCTGTTTTACTAGCCTGATTCAAACTATATAAATGTAAAGTTTCAAAATGTTGAACAAAGGCAGTTTCTCAATAATTCGAAGTTATTCAGACCATTTACGTAACAGCAGGATACATGAATAATTAAATGCTCTGTAAGGTTTTATTTCAGAATGGAAATCATAAAGATTTCCATTTCCAAGGATACTCATAGAGTTTTCTTTTCCAGATGAAACACTGGCTCCAGCCACAATTGAAATAAACATTTTGATAACATGATTTCAGTAAAGAGAAGAAGGGGGAAGGAGGTAGAGGAGCCTCGAGAAAAGATCCATTTGTAAAACAAAGCAAATCTGCTGCAACTGAAATTCCCTTTTATTTCCTGTATAGGTGCCAGGTCTTGAACAGACACCCAATTTATTACCTTGTCAGCTGACTTATTAGGGTTGACACAAATCAAGCTGAAATATGCCTGACACACTGCAGTCAAGGCTTTTTTCACGCTTTAGCACAAAGCCAAACTTTCCACAAGGTGGAGGGAAAGGGAGAGGGAGCTGTGGGAGTTCTATTCCCTGTTTTCTATCATCAAGATGAATATGATCTCCTCTCCCATTCTTAATATGCAAAACCCAAGGCTAAAGAATAATTCACCAAAATGATACAGCTGGGAAATTATTATCAGGCTCTGGAAAACCCTTGATTACAGGAAATAGCACCTACATTTTGAGAAAATGTTCCCACCAGACACAAAAGCTGAATCAAAGCCTCTCCTCTTCCTCAGTATGGCTTTCTTCTCCAGCATTTTAGCCTAAACAATACAAACCTCCAGTTTTCCTCAAGGACAAAGGAAAATACCAAATTCAAGTTGAAGTAAAAGGGAGGTGACTCAGGTATCCCTACTACTTGTATTTTACACAGTACTGCACAATATTTTGCCTGACAGAGCTGTCCTTTTATTCACCAAACCTATTCCTGTTGCACTTCACTTTTTATCCTCTAATTTATGACACAAATATTAATTTACAGTAGTGGGGGGCATAAAATGTGAAACAGCAGCTGTTGGAAGAAAAAATAGCAACAGTGTTACACTTTTTAAAAATTAGGTCCTAGTCTTGCTACATAATTCAATTTGTTTATCTTTGCTCATAAATAAGTAAATTTTTAATTGTATCAGTTAAAAATACAACAGAGATATTTTCATGAGAAATTCCACTGCCATCAGTGATATAATCCACAGCTGAAACTCATTATGCCCTAAGTTTTTGAAAGGTCTTCAGATACTTTTCATTACATGGTATCCTTAAAAGCTTAACAAGCGTGGTTTAAAACCTTCAGTGCAACTGAGCTTCTGGCACCGTAGCTTATTCCTCTTCTTTTGTGAGAATGGAAGTTGTATTTTTTTATACCTATTTATACCTGCCCAGCACTGGAGGCAGTAAATTTTATTCTAGTATCTTCAGGATACACCAGACTGGAATATTCTGCAATGTCATCTCCTACAAGGCAAAGCTCCTGATTTTTCAATTTTTGCACAACCATCACCACATGAGTTCAACACAAATGCTTGAATAGGACCTTTTTCCAGTTGAGGGTCTGATTTTGATCTGTCCTACTTGGCTGTTCCACTGAAATGAGCAAATCTGCATTATAGTTTGAGTTGCGAACAAGCCTATAATATTCTCAAAGGTCAGATATAAACAAGTAATGAGAAAAGGGTATTCTATTCAATTCAGGTTGTTCTAGATAGATTCAGAAAAAACAAAGGAACTAGTAAGAGTTCCTACGGTCTGTAAAAATACGGTGAAATATCTTCAGTGAAACATCACAGCACCTCAAATGATGAAATAAGGAAAAATATTTACATGAGAATTTATGTTGAACTCCTTTGGTCATACTGAATGTTTTAAAAGTTAGTTTGTTTTTGTCCATGATACACAGTAGTGAAAGTCTATTCTTTTCAGATCTGTAACACTGATTTACAGAATCATTAAGAGACACATTCCCCAATTTTCCTAACTTATAAGTGTTGACCCAAGAAACTAGATTGGCCAGCTCTAAAAATGCTACCCCTGTGCTCCATCTAGTGGAGTCCTGATTTAAGATTAATTCACTATTTAGCAGGGATGTCCTTCAGTCAGAAGGGTACTCTATACACAAGCAATTTCTTTGAGGTTTTTTCAAAATGTGTGAAAATGACACAATTTACATTAATGAAAATACAAAAACATGGAATAAAAAATCTGGACAACATTTAATGGATTTGAGAAACCAGTATATTTGGTGAGCTACAGAGACTACTGAGCTTCATACCATATTTTCAATAAGGGTAAATTCAGTCCACAGTACCTTCACAGAAGAGCACAAGCATATTTCAACATCTACCCTGACAGCTTCTCTTTGCTTCTAAAGACATGGGAGGTGTAAAGCTGGGCTCTGACATTAGGAATGGGCAATCACCAAGCCACTTTCTGGCCTCACTGTACAGAAAAAAAAAACATGATGCAATACTAAGGATGTAGAAAAATATGCATTCTGTGTAAGAGGTTACAACCTAAAAGAGTAATTGGATCCCTAACAGGTTTGTGTGAAATACAGCAATCTGCAGAACATTATAGAACATAGAGACTACCTGTTGTTTCAGTCAATTAGTTTGAGAATATCCAAGCTCTCCCAAATCCTTCCTTGTAATGCAAGGTAGCTTATATGTAATTTCATTAGAAACTCCAGAGATTAAATTCTGGCTCAGATCTTCCCTTAGTCATCACTAAAAAGTTGCACTGCCTCACTGGCAGAACTCCTGTGTTCTGCCAGCAGCTATGCCCACATGTGCTCTCCAGCCTGCTTCAAACAAATGGAACCAGAGCACCAAAATGCTACAGTCTAAACCTCTGAAGATAAGTCTGCTGATACGCCTGGGAAGGGTGCAGATGGTAAAAGGGGATTAGGGAGGTAGTGATGAGCATGAGAGAGCAGGCAGGAAGCACTAGCATCTTTACTGGGCACAGCTGGATTTGGATTTACTGGAAGGCATGGCATGATTTACAACAAAATTATCAACTGTGCTGAAGTGATACAGTAAGAACACAGGATAATCAATCCACACAGAAGTAACTAATTTACTAACTTAGTCCCGATTGGCTCATCAATGCAAACCAGATTAAAAAAAACCCAAAAAACAACAATCTAATTAGATTAAACCAAAACCATTCAGGTAAGACAGTCACTGCCATGAGTTTAATTGAACTGATTTTAAAAATCCCTTTCCAGCGTCAGGCTCATGTCCTGAAAATCCTATCGGATCCTGTCGCACAGCACTACTCCCTTACTGAAATTGTTTATCTTACTCTGACTGCTTTACCTACAGAAGATTAGTGAGTTAATTCAAAACCTGTTCCTTTGACAGAGCTGTGAGGGCTGTGACCTTTGGCAAAATGTGGGAACAATCAACAGTGTATACAGGAGAGTGAAGCCAGGAGGGTGCTCTTGTGAAATATGTAACTACCTAGTGCTACTTGGACAGTGGGAGGAATAGGTAGGTGAGCAGATTCTGTCTTTTCAGGCCTGTTATTTATTAAAAATGATATTAATGATATTTTTTGAACACATCTATTGACAGTGCCTTAAACTGCCATAACTAGCTGCTGCAGGCATGATTGTGACTGCAGGTTCTGTAGAGACTGAACCTAAAGCCTGACAGCTCTTGGCTGTCCCTTTTCCATTCCCAGACAATTTGCTTGTCTCTCTGCCTAAAGCAAATACTGTTTTGCTCAGAGAGTGAACTAAAACAACTCCACCTGGGATCAGATGAGCACCTGAACCAATACAAGAGAAAGAGAGGACTATGTAAGTGAGTACAAGAAAGACAGAAATGCAGTAGCCAAGTTCAGTTGGTTTAAGGACATGGCATGGCACAGCAGCTCCTCTTCCCATTTAACCAGGTTAAGTGACTACCTTCCCAGTTTGGCCCCATCTGCTCATCACTGCCCTAAGTGTGGTGGTTACTAGTCCTCAGACCTGCCACCATAATTGCATGCATAGCTGCTCCCTGACCTGGCTCTGTCAAAATGAATGCAGCTGAGCTTAAACACCTCTTTTATAGTTCTTGGGGGGGCTTTTGTTTCTGCTTTTAGCGAGATCACTTTGTCAGGACCAGGTTAGGGAGCAATTAAATGTGCAGTTATGTTGGCAGATCTAAGGGGGCAGCTGGACCAGAAGCAACACATCTGACCATGCTCTAAACAAACATCTGTCCAAAGTCTTAGTCAAACAGATGTGGAGGAAAAATGTACCTAATAAGGCTTGAAGTGAAAATATAATTTACGAGAAACTGCATGTATCAAATTTTCTTCTAAGAAATCCAATCAGTAATTTATGAGATTGTAAGTTTCTATAGTGACATATGATGTATCTAATAGCTACTTCAGGAAACCAACACATACTTCAAATGGTTAAATCCATGCTGGCAACTTTTTTCTCTTCTGTCAAGACACTCCTAGCTCCACAAGGTTGTGAATAACTTGCACCAACTTGAGGCAAGTGTATTCTAATCAGCTCTGCATTTTGTTCCTCTTAAAAACTGAAAACCTTTGGCTTCAGATTGCAATTTTATATATGCTACAGAGCAGGTAACTCAGTAACACTACAAAAGCATTGAGTGTTTCTTGTCCTGTAACCCTGACTGCTCTTCTCCAATCCCATTTCTTGTTCTAGCACAAGACTGTGCACAGACATAGTAAGAATTGATGCAGGTTAGTGTGATGGGAAGGTGCTGAACCTGCTTCCCAAGCCACTTCAGTACAGGGCAACACAAATGCTGATGATGGCCAAAGAGGGGTGAAGGTACAGAGGGAGGAATGAGCAACCAGAAGTATCACTCAAAGGTGCCTCATTTGGGAGCATTGCTGGTCTAACCTGTACATGAGACTGCCTCTTCAATACAGCTTCTGAAAAAAGATTATTTAAAATCCAGATGATGTACAAAACTGAATACACTGGTCTACAGAAGAAACAGGATTTTTATTCCTTTGATTTAACTATTGCTGACGTGTAGATTCTTAAGATACTTACTAGCATGAACTAATCAAAAAGCATTTACTCATTCCATTCTCATGTTCAACAATTCAGAGAACTCCAACCTCCTCCGATTCAAAAATCAAGCTAAATAATGTATACAGACTGTGATATTCTCTTTAGAAACGGAGAAGTTCATTGTAGACTTGACTGACCAAACTGTGTCACACGTTATATACATATACACTCATACACTGTACGACTGTGTTGCAGAGCAGAACACTAAAAATTGGCAATTGAGCATGACCATAAAGAACAAATACTTTCCCAACTAGTTTAAAAACATACCTACCTCAGTTATCCCCCAAACACTTTTTGACTTGATTTATGTTCTGCTGCTTTAAAAGAAGAAATGGGTCAATATGAAATAATGCACATACTTGAAAAATGGATATTCATACCCAAAATAAACTTTCTCTTGGGAGAATATTTTTAAAGCAGCATTTAAAGTCTCTTGGCAATGATTAGCTAGAAAAGTTAGTAATTTATTTATTTAGAATAAAAGTTCTCAGAATTTTTTTACTAACATTTAGGATTCTGGGAGTAAACTTAGTAATACAAGTTTCTCCCAAATTAATTTTCATTCCATACAACATTTAGTATTTATACATGCAGAGGAATGCACAGTATGCATTAATGCAGAGAAGATTATATTTAAGAAATGTATGGGCTACTTTACAAGAGGTGATATGTATGCACAAACGATTCAACTTACTGCTGTTGAGTCTAATAAGCCTAAAAACAAAAACATTACCTTGTCTGATTAGACTTTTCCTCTTGCACGTACATTTTTAACATTTGGCATACAAGTATCAACAATTTATGATTTGAACTTTCTCAACAGAAAGTTGAAGTATGAAACACTAAATAAATACTGTTTGCCCTCAAGACATGCAGAAGTTCTGTTATACAGACTGTGAAATGGAAAAAATACTTAGAGGCTGACTATGGTTAGTGACTCCTAATTTTTTCATTAAATGTAAAGACCTCTTTGCAATGACATATTTGAAGCTTCATTTTAACTAATAGACTGAAGCCACCATTTTAGACCCAACCACAGGTTTTTTTAAGGAAGTGGCAAACCATTGCTGCTAGTTGAGAAAATGAAAATTAGTCCCTGGGAGAGGATACAATCAATGGTGTGTTAATCTAACCTTCAGCTGTTAATGATTTGCACTACTATTTCCCCTGATGCTGTGGGTTCTGCTGAAATATTGTTTTAGCAGTTTCTGTCAACTTTCCCTACCTTTTTTCTTCCTGAAAGGGACAGACTGAAGTGAAAATCTTAGCAACAGATTTTTGCCTGTGCTATTTTTTCCTCCTTTTTTTGTCTGACCCAGTTCTTTCACACCATGGAAGCACGAGACAGAAGGGTAAAAGAGTTCTGTTTTTTTCAGTTAGAGCCTTTTTAGACAGTCTGTTATTCACAACTCCTCTTACTTACAAAAGAGGTGTTACACTAAGCAGTCACCATTAGAATTGCAATATTAACATGAGATTAAATAGTTTAGGAAGTCTGTATTTTGCCCGCTTCTTTCACATTCACCCAAAAAGCTAAAAGTGTTACAGGACTCTTCTTTGGAAAGAACTGCTGAGGAGGGTCTGGTATTTCTAGTCACAAGAGCTGTGCAAGCAACCTGGAAGAGACTTCTTGTGCCGGTATAACAATAGATAGGTGTGGCAATCTTGGAGATTTGCCTGACTCTGTAAACTTTTGAGTCCTTAAGGATCTTTTGGTTCACTCAATTGAAACAATCTTGCAAAAGAAAACTGCATAGCCCACAAGCCAAATTCTGCAGCAAAGGACTGAGTGCCAAAATAATAAAAGTACTCAGCACCTTGCAAAGCTGCATTCCACACACACAACACCAGTTTTCTTAGCAAGCATTTCTTCCAGGAATGAGTGTATCTCGATCGTTTCAGTATCCTTAAAATAAAGCCAAAAGGACTTGCAAAACAATTCAAACTTACTTTACATGTATCTCAGGCCCTTTGTTTAACTTAATCAGTTCTGAATATTTGAGATGAATTGTGGGATTCACATTCTCTGCACAGAGAGAGACATAATTCTCTCTCTCAAGTTTTTCCTGGAGAAGCACAGAGACCAAAACAATTCTTATCTCATTTGCTGCTCCTGTGTTTTGGAACATGAGGAATATGCTGGAAGATTATTTACCTGAAGGAATTTGCTTGATTGGATTCTGGTGTGTTTTGTTTTCTTGACCAATCTGTGCGAACTGTCACATTTGTGACTGTGTCATGACGGTCGGTCAGGAGACAGTCACAAGATTCAGTTCAGTTGAGTGCTTGTGCAGTTTCAGATGTAGTGTAATATAGTATAGAATAATATAGTATAATAAAGTAATTAATTAGCCTTCTGATGTCGTGGAGTCAGATGCATCATTTCTCCCTGCCACAGGGGTTGCCTTGCTTTACAATAATGAATAAAGGTAAATATTCAGCATGGTAAGCCTGTCAAGTTTAAAGAATTTGGGTTAAGTTGAAGAAGCAACATTTGATCTATTTTAATGTTAGCTTCATGCAGACTACAGTAACCCATTATCAGGGTTGTGTGTTGCTGCACACAAATCTAATTTGTTGATAAATATTTCATTAATTCATAAAACATACTGAAAAGTTCAGTGTTGCTCCTTCAAGATCACGCTCACAATTCATTAAAAATTATTTGAATATAGGTACACTATATGTAGAAATAGCTTCACTAAATTCTCAAATAACTTAGACAACTTTGTTTGAAGACATAACTTTATGGTTGAGTATTTCTCATATTGAAAGCTCATGCCTCTCATTTTCAGATATTTCAAGAGTTTTGGACCGTGTCTTTAAAAGGTTTCATAAGGGATGTTTACTACCGATAATTAACACAATCTATCAGAAATTGTCTTTGTACCTAATGGACCTTGTCAAAGACTGTATTGATTAGAAAGTTTAAAAAAATCAATCAAATGACAAATGATCAATAGATTACAAAGAGGGTGATTTAGACATTTCACAAAATGAGTTCTACTAGCCAGAAGGGATAATTCTTTGTTGTTGTTCTTGCTACGCTCTTGTAATGTATTTGATCAAGAATCTGGTTTGAAAGAAAAGATTTCTAGTAAAATTTGCAGTGACATAAAGCAGGAACTTTTAGGTAACAAAGACAACTTTTCATGGATTCAGGCTACTTCAGGAGGACCAAATGTACAATCCATGTATTTCTATGTGGCCAAATATAAGAACATATTGCCTATGAATGAGGAATGTAAGCCACAGAATCCAAGAAAGTATTCAGGGATGAAAGACAGCTCAAAGGATCTGGGATATATAAAGGGAGGAACAACAAGTAGAAATAGAGAACAAATGACTTCATTATTTGGCACTGATGTAGTAGTTTCTGAAATATGGAGTGCACTTGAGACATCAACACTAAGAAGGCTGAAAAACTGCAGAGGATTCTGAAAAAAAGCTGGGGGAATAACAGAAAGGCTTGCAAATACCATATAGTAAAATTCAAATAATAAAAGCTTTTCTTCTTATAATGAAGAGATTATATACAATTTGAAGGTCACCTGCAAAGTCACACATGAGGAATAGAAATGTAACCCCGTTTGAAAAGAAAAGATGCAATAAAGCCTATCATCTGGAAGCTCATATCAAGCAAAGGCATATCTAAAACATGATATTACTTACAAGTGGCTAAAACCTGGAAAACACTTAGAGCAATTCATATGAATAATTTGCTGGATTTTTTTCACTGGGATTCACACTTAATCCACAGTGGCTATTACTTTAAAAAACAACTCTACTCACCAAACTAATTCTGGTAAATCTATGGCATTACATTGGAAAGTGAATTATATGATCATGTTTGCAGCAATTCTCTCATGAATTAAAATCCATTGAAGTCAAAGAAAAGATTAGGACTGTCTTTAAAGCACTTTGGATCACATGCATATTCACAATTCTATTGATCTAGTTATATATATCCAGTTTTATTTCTAAAGGTTAACAAAAACAATAGAGTTGGTTTGTTGGTTTTATTTTGTTATCTTTCCATATTTTAATGAAAGAAAACCCAGATTCTAAAATCTAGTCTAACATAAAATATAGTGAAGTCAGGTGAAGTCCCAGAAACAGCAAAAGGTGATAGCAAGATCCAATACAGTTTAATATAATATAATTGATGATAAATTGGTAATGTGGAGCTGGAGAACACCCTGTAAGAATCATATTTAGCCTTACAGATTAGAAAGATTTTATACACATCACTAAAATTTAATTGCATAAAGAAAGGTCCAGATGCCTTGTTTAATCATTTTGGATTAGCAATAACAACTTCAATACATAATTATATTTTCTTCCTTCTTAGTGATTAAAACCCAAACAACCTCAAGGCTGTACTCGTATACTCACTCTGGTAGTCGTGACAGGATACCCAAGGAAAGAGAACTTATCCCATCGTTGATCCGACCCGGCAGCTTACGCTTCTGAATCCAGCTGACAGCAAACTCCAGGCCAATGAAAGTAATGAAGAATGGAATACTCTAAAAATAGTTTGCAAAAACAAAACAAAAAAAAAGTCACAACAAAATAAAATTAGATACACTTTTCCAAACAGCATTTTATGCAGTGAGATGCTTCTCAGATTGGCTGGCACTTTAGTAGCTACTCCTGTAATAAAGCTCATAGCATGGACCTTACAAATCAGAACAACCAAGGCTACCATTTGATCCAAAACACCAGCAGAAATCTATTGCAGTAACCTCCTCCCACAGTGTTTTCTTTTGCACGTTCTGCACATAAACTCAAACATTATCAGAACAAAACACAAAAGTCTTTCCAGACTTCTATTTCTCATATTTAAGTAAAACAGTGAGAGCAGCAATATTTGTGGACTTCTCCAACCACAAAGTAGAACAGAATCTAGTTTGGATTTGATATTGTATGAAGTTTTCTGAGTGTTTTCAGCCACTGAATTTGGTATCCAACATTATTATCTGAAAGATATAGTAAAGTGAGTTTCTTTCTACTTGGCATTTCTATTGCCATGCTTTTCACTGCAGACAACAACAGCTCTTCTGTATGTGCTTTCATCAGTGAACCAAATAACTATGCAGCCCGTTTCAGTTTGGGCCACAAGCCATGTTCTCTTCCCAGACCAAGTGACAATGATACAATGTTCCCCTCTTTCTTTTGGATTATACTGACTGCAAAATAGTTTTCTGCCTTTTTGCAGAAAAGTATAATGATGAACAAGACTGGAACATTTCTCACTCACAGCATTGCTTTAGTCTGGGATTCAATTCTCACTGTCCATCTTCTATCCCAAGAAAAGCTGAAAATGCACAGCAACAGCACCTATTAGTGAAATGTGCAACTGGTGAGGACTATCAGACCTCTTCTCAATTCTTTATCATCTCAGGCAACAAGAAAAAGGCTTGAGTAACAGTAAGTCGTAGAGCAATTTTTTTTTAATAACACTGTAGTCCTAACAGTCCCTGCACTTCACATGCGCAAGGAATTAGGCAGTGGCAGCGTTTTAGCCATCTCCACCAAAATCTAGAAGGCCTGTGGCAAGGAAAATGGGAAGGAGTGATCAGATCTCTGTGCAAGCAAATGTTCCTTCAACAGCCTCCCTTGCTTTGTAGAAAACTTTTAGGTGACCTTTGAGACATTCAGACAACTGCTTTTTGGTTACATTAAGGCATAAAATTCCCACCGTATTTTGCAGGGCAAGAGAAATGCAAGAGCAGTTTTGCACCACTCTGGGACGCACCACACTGCCATACTTGCCCTGTAAGTTTTCTGCTGCTTCTGCTCCCTTCAAATGGCCTGCAAATACCTACAGCTTCAGTGCCTGGAACCCTCCAAACTGCACTGCTGTAGGAGAGAGCTGCTCCTGCCCATACAACAGTTTAATAGAAGCATGTTGTCTCTGCAAATACCATTGCATTCTGGAGGGCACTCATTTTTGTTGCCAAGTGAGATATGATCTGGGAATTCCTACTAGGCTGGGACAGTAAAGACACTAAGATGGATACAGACCAGATTGCTCAGACCAAGAATTGGATGATTCAAACCATCTCTTGCAAACAGCAAGAGATTTATAGTGTCTAGAAAATATGAAAGTTCATAAACTTCAGCAGCACAGGGTTAGGTTACAATAACAGAAGAACAGAGATTAATATCAACATGACACTTTTTAATTTAGGTGCCTATTTTAGGCATCTAAAAGCCCATATCTGATAGGCAACAACCGATGATATAAAAATCTTGAAAGCAAGGGAAGACCTGTAAAGGCCATAAAGCCTAAACAGCACCCAAGAAAACCAATGTGGCAAATCTTTCAATATTTCAAATAAGTAGGAAACAATATAATAATAAAATATATAATAAAAGAGTAAGGAAACCCTAAAACCTTCAATTTGAAACCAATGAAACATACTGGGAAAATACAAATACTCCTTGTTTTGCTCTCTATATCTGTTTAATTTCTAAGTAGACAAGACTTTTAATGTACATTTCCTAATTGATATAATCAAATAACAGATTCCTAACTTAGCAAACAAAGGTTGATGACCACAGCTGAACACTCCAGCAGAGAAAAGAGAGGTTTAATACAAAAAACTACAAAACACTTAATGACAATATTAAAAGGCAGTTCTAGCATAGACTACAAGGAGTTCTAAGGTATGGAACAGCACAAGCTGCAGAACAAATTGAATGGGCTCAGAACAGAGAAATTGAGGTGTTCTATTCATGAAATAAAAACAGTTAATAGGAAATGTACACTGTCTGTATTCCATGGGATGATTCATTTTACCTAGCAACCTCTGAAACAGTTGAAATACTTGACTTTATATGAATGTACACTATTACAAGTTCTGTCTTATTGACTTCATTAAATATTTTCCTCCCACTATGAAGCTGTGAAACAGCCAGGCAGTTGGCTCCACTTTTTGACTCAAAAATGGGGAGTGTCATAGCAAGGAGGATAAAGAGACATTCAGACATCCTTAACCTCCTGCTCATCAAGGAGATTATAAAAGAAAAGATTTATGGCATACCTCTTACTAGCTAAGAAATTACTACATCTCTCTCACATACCTACATTAAGCTTGGTCCAAAGCAGATCAAGGGGATCTACTACATCTGGGCGAGGATGTATTATTTATGTTACTTGACAGCTATTGTCATGGAGGGTGAAAAGGCATTCCCTGACCCAAACTGCCCACAGAGTAAGGATGAGATGTAATGCAACAGAAGAAGAATGCAAATAATTCAGGCAAAAAGGAGACCATAAGGGAGAAAATAGTTGCACTAGCCTAACCATTACTTTTCTTTTTTCCTGTTTGTTTTTTTGGTTTTGTTTTTTTGTAGTTGTTGTTTTTGTTGTTGTTGTTGTTGTTGTTTGGGGTTGGGGTTTTTTTTTTGTTTAAGTTAAAAGGACAATGAAGACATTTAAGAAACCCATCGAACCTGGCTATCTCTACGACTGTTTTCAAGGGTTGTCTCTACAAACAAAATGGCACAAAGTTAAGAAATAGCCACTGTTGACATCACAGGTCAGTGACATAAGACAGATCCTTTTGATACCTTCTGTCCATAAATGTTTTACTCTCTCTCTCTCTCTGTTTCCAGGTTTTTTCTCTTCACCCAACAGCAGAAATACTCAGTGGAGATTTGTGTTAGCTTGTGGTTTAGCTGAATAACTGATCCATAACATGAAAGCCTTACTCTGAGTACTGTGTAAGAGGGTTCCATTTTAAATAACCAACTCTACAGAACGCAAAGGACCATTCAAAATCAGTTTCCACGTTATACTATTGCAAAGAATAATATTCTAGGTTGAAACTCAGCATATACACATAGTTTTATTGCAATTCTTGAAACAGTTTTTGTTTCCCTAAAGTCCCAGATCTTTATAACATAAGAATCCCAACTTTCAAGTAAAACTAAATATTAAGGTTTTGTACCTCACTATTTAGAAGCAAATCCTAAAATGTGAATTGAGTTTAAATGTGAACTTATTCTTTAGGGTCTCAAGAGAGCAAATAGAAAACAGCGATTACTAAAGCTTTCATTTTGGAGTTCTCAGCAGAAGGACTGTCTCTTCGGAAGTCTGACTCATGGAAGTCTTTACAGAGCATAGGTGATAATTTCAGACCATAGCAAGCTACAAAGCTACAAAGTAAATTTGTGGTTCATGAAAACTATGTTTGGCAAACAAAAAGAATCATTCCACCACCTGTAGATTGTGAGAGAACAAAAAAAAAAAACAAAAAACCAACCAACAGAGCATGCAGAGACTAATCTTACACCCATAGAAAAGAGGATGCTCTTAAAATGAATGGACAAGCATTAGTACATCCTGTCCTAGATAAATGAAATTGACATACTTCCCAGATATACAGACAAATTAAGGGATTTGAATTCTACATAACAAAAAGTCTTATAAAAATAAATTCTATGACGATTATCAAAGATCCACACCCCTTTTCCCAGAATTTTGGAGATTTGTTGAAAGGGTGACCTTTCCCTGGGCACTGCTGCAGAGCTTTGCTGCTTGTCACTGGCAGCAGCTGATCAGCTCATGTTTTAAACAGGACTTGAGTCTCAGCTTATGCTTTAAACAGGACTTGAGGCCTCTCCATACAGCTCTGCCGACATACAGAGCAACAGTGCAAGGCCCATTGCTTCTGAAAATGGAAGCAATGTAACCAGAGACAGAAAGTACACTGCACAAGTTAAGCTAACTATTCTGTTCTCAGAACCAGAGCTGCTTCACCCCCTGCTGTCATTTCCCACCCAGATGTAACACCACAGGTAACTCTAGCTCCAAGGTGCCTCTCCTGTGAAGTGCCTGTATTTTGTAAGCCAACCAGCTCAATTTTGCAGATTGCTAAATCCATTAATATTTGGGTGACTTTGGAGGTTCTGCCACCTGTCTAATATTGGAAGGTGCCTATTCCCACAGCTGTAGCTATGTCATCTCATGTCCTAGAAATACTTTCATCCATCTGATACCCAAGAAATCACAGATCTGGGATGCAAATTCCACTACAGTGTCTCAGAAAAAAAAAAAAAAAAGGAAAAATCCCACACCATTTAGACACTAATGTAATCAGTAGTTTGTTTCACACATATACATCAACATTATCGTCTTTTAGAGTGAATTATTTGAGCTGAGGCCTTCATTTGTTACCAGCTCCACACTAAATTCTTTTTGTTCTGTGTTGAATTGAGTTCAGATATCCACCTCTATGTCTGTACCAATTAAAGGAGTTAGCACTCCCAAGACCTCCTCAAAAGGCTCATCAGGTCCCTATTAAATCTATTGCTGACTAATCCAATGGATATACTGCTTGTGTAATTGCTCCCTAAACAGTCAAGAATAGCAGCTGGAGAGGGACTAGATAGCTGCCATCTGCCCATAAACAAGGCCAGAAGAGGATGGATGAACTCTGCCTAAGCTCAGACCAAAGCCAAAGAGTTGATACAGTTATGCCACTAAAATACTTTTATATGCCTACTGAGACAAGCATCAAAAGATCTGTTCTAGCAAAAAATGCACTGTCAGAAGGGAAATCCAGCACAGCTAACCTAAGATAGGAATTTAAGCAAAGTATAACAGTAATCGGAAAACTTTTCTTTAATGCTATATTTTTTTGTGAGAAATATTCCTTTACAAGCTTATCCCAACACTGCTCTACAACAGCAGGAGCCTACAGGTGCTTTCATAATTCAAAGTACTAAGAATCCTTTCACAGACTTACAACTGTGTGCCTTAGTAAAAGAAATTCACAGTTTGGCTAATGTCTGACCTGAATATTGCACATGGGAGAATAAAGCCCAAGGATGTCAAGGTATGCTGCAGACAAGAAAGTGAATGATTTCCATTGGAAATGTGGGAATAGTAAAAGGGATTGAGGTAGTAAAGAGAGCTGGAAGAAGAGATCAGCTGACTAGGCACAACCATCGATCTTCCTTAATCATGACGTTGTATCTTAGTTGCAAAATACCTCTGAGGACAGCAGTCCATTGACCAGACACTGCACACACAGGCTGAGCTTGCAGCAGCTCTCTGCTTACCTTACACAAAAGGGTTTACCTTTGCAGATAACACCCCTCAGTGAAGGACAGCTGCATACTACAATTCCCAGAAAGCTGCTGATGGTGCTGCACTGCTCTGCACAGCCCATGGCACCCCCACTGCAGTCTGCCGGCAGCTGCTGCACAGCGCTCCAAGGTATACCTGTCAGAGAGGCTCGTCAGAACTATCAAAACCCATTTTAAAAGTGCAGCTCTTTAATGAAGCTGGGAATTCACTTTGACAAGGGCAAAATAGTGTTTATGTGCTGTCTCTGTGAACAGCTGACATCGATCTGGGTTCGAAGGAGCTGACAATCAAGATATGAGCAATAGGTAGGACAGAAGGGAGCAAAGGTATCTTCTTGGAAGTGAATAAACTGGCAGGGCAGGACGGGAGGGAAGGATATGCTGCTGACAAGGGAGTTCTCACCCATGACCTCTGTACTCTTGCCTTGGATGTTTAGGACACAGCACTGTCCCAACACAAATATTTGTTCTAAATTCTCTTAAACAATCTTTATTTTTTATTTTAATTAGAAACCTTTTATTTTTCTGTCTTTGACTGAGCTTGACTTAAGGGCACAGAGAGACCTGACTTTTTGCTTGCTTTAAGAACCATAAAAGCCAAACACAGTATCATATTTTCTTGTTTCCTCAGTTCAGTTTGCTGTCACTGTTCATCTTATCCGTGCTGATGGATATAACATTAGCACCAAGCCTCAGATATCTCAGTGATATCTGAAAACTCCAGCTCTTGGTACCAGGAGAAATCATCATTTAAGTATATGAAAATAGAGGGCACATTTACACTGGCAGCTTACAGGCAGAAAGCCCTTGAGAGAAAGACGGTTTTATCTTAATTTAGGTGCCCTTTCGCGGACATAGTTTCAGTGAGGCGCCCGTGGCTTTTGAAAACAGGAGCAGGTGGGCAAAGGGAAGGGCGAGGGATGCAGCCAGGGTGGGAAAGGAGGGGACTCTCACCTTCTCTACGTAGTCGGGCACCTCCTCCACCGTGCGGAAGGAGCTCTCTCCGGGCGCCAGCGCGTAGAAGAGGGCGCGCCCCGCCGCGGCCTCGCCTCGCCACCCCGTGGGCCCGAGGGCTGAAGGGCTGCCGTGGAGAAAGCTAACAATTTCTGCTTCCCCCCCTGGTTCGGAGGTTTGCTTGGGTTTGGGGGCTGTTTTTTCTGTATGTGTCATCGCTGCCTGGCCCACTTCTGGCAGCTGGGAGAAAGCTCTCGCGCACCCCAGCTCCTTTCTAACCCTGGAAAGTCTGAGAACCTCAAAAATCCGCAGAGCTCAAGTCACTCTTTCTCAATTTTAGACAGAATTCTACACAAAAATAGAAATTATTGCTCAGGTTTGGAGTTCTATAAAATAAAATGTTGAGGGTTTTGAGAAACAAGCCAAGGTGTGCTCGTAGACTCCTGTTCAGCTGTATGGGTTAGTCCAGAATTCTTCCCATTAAAAGCTGTTATTTTTTTAATAGGGCTTATCATGGCTCCATTTTATATAGCTTCAGTTAACATCACTGCATTGAAAGTAGCCTCAGGAAGCCGTCGATTATGCTTTCATTTATGAAGGAATGAAAACTAGGGAAACAGAAATGGTGAAAAGAGATATATGTAGATCCTTGTAGAAAATTACTTTTAGGAATGCAAGTAAGGACAGGCTTTGTGCATTCAAGACCTTTGGTCTGAAGCTCAGGAGCATGCCAAATGTTTGTCAATCATGCTTGATATTTGGTGTTAGTACAAATAATAAGATTTCTGATGAAATAGATTAGCCAACAATAAAATAACACAATGTCTCAACAATCCCTTCATCTCAAATGTACAGTTCCACTAACAGTCTTTGCAGATGAAATGAACTGCAAATCCTGCTGTAAAAGATTTTACCACAATTTAAATTCTGACAGTCATTAAAAAAGATTTTTACTTTGCATCAGCCTTTAGTTTTGGAAAGGAACTATGCCAGGTAATTTCAGCTGAAGTTTCTGTTTAGGAAAAGTGCAATGCAAAGAAATTGACATTTTAAAAACTGAAATATTACACATCTGTGATGTTTGTATTAAATAAGTTTCCATTTAAGCAACAGCATGGAAGGTCGACTTAAACAATATTTTGCAGTTTGAATAATGTTGCAATACTGTAGACAATGGCTGTCAGGAAATTACTGGAAATACCAATAAAATATTTGACTTTTAACTGAACAAAGCAAAACTATTGTAAAAGGGCATTGATGATGAAATAGAGTTGGACACTCTCTTAATATGCGTAGTTTATACTAATACTGTAAGTAAAAAAATTATTAAATTTATTTAAGTGCTTTAAAATTGTATCCTAGTGTTCTCAATTTCATTGGCAATTTATGATAACCTGAAATTCTTATAAAATTCTAGTTGTTAAATTCTAAAATCTGAGTTAATCTAAATAAAAATTCCAAATTTACTCAAAATCACACAAATCAGCAGCATTCTGACTAGATCTTCATGGCAGGCAATGGCAAAACATTTGCTTTTTCATTCAGATTAGCCTCAGTATTTCTGTGACATTACTCTCACATTCAAGCTCCTTTAACTCAGCCTCACCTCAGCCATACCATCTCACCCAGACCCCTTCCTTGGTGTTGTGCTGGTGTTCATCTTGCTCCATCATCAGCTTTCAGAGTTAAAATGGCCTACACTTAATCCCACAACAATTGTTATCAGTGAACTGGGGACCATTCTGGGGTGAGAATGATTAGCAGGGCAAGGGAGCCCATGGCCACACAAGGTGAGATACATTTTGAGTACCATGGAACCACTACATCATATCACACCAATCTGGGAAAGAAGACAGTCCCTCAAGTTTTTAGAACTTTCTACTTTCTTAAAGATTATTTTGGACCCTCACATCATTGTAAATTGTCACGCCAATATGACTGTACTAAAGCTCTTGCTTTCAAACAGGAAGGATGGAAATTGGGCTTGATCATGCTTCACAGGGGAAAATAATAGGTTGTGTTTTCCAGCTTCCCTGTCCAAGAAGAAATAGGAGATAGCACTACAATACCTGCATTTCTGGTGAGGGAAACAGTTTGAAATCTTATCTGAAGCATTTATGAGTGTTTCACAAGCTTCGGTGGTCTGGCTCTGCCAATGTGGCTACTGTTGTCTACTTGTGCCTTGAAACTTAGCATGCAGTTTTCAGTGCTCCTTCTTTCTGATGTTAAGAAAGTAATGGAAAATAAAGGAATGTTGCTTCCTTGGAGGTACTAAGCCTCTGCCACACAATGTCCCTCCATTCAGTTACCTTGCAGAACTGTTTTGTGAGAGTTAATTTTTTTATTACTTTATTTTCCTCTTTACAATAAAATCAACAAACAGAAAAGTTAATATTTCTCATCCTACACTGCCATCAAAAATGCAGGAGGATGTTCTGTATGGAGACTGGGATCCTGCTGTTGACTAGTAGATAGTTCCAGTAACTAAGGCAACAAAGGCCTCTGTTCTGCTTGGAGGAAATTGGGGAGCTGGCCTAACATGATCTGTAGGTGGATCATATTTTGTTTTCTCTAAAGAACTTCATCCCACCCACTTCTTGAACAGAGAACGCCCAGAGTCTTCCTGTTTAGGTCTCTCTAAGCAGTAAAACAGCACTAAATAATAAAGTCATAAAGGGAATTAGGGCAGGTTGAAATTGGGATGGGCCACATAGTCTGCCTTGGCAGTCATTCACAGTAAACTAAATCACATCCAGAACCTAGCTGGGCTTAGTATGCTCTGTTTATGTAGTAATATCTGTGAATAGAAGAACTTTAAAGGAGTACACTTTAAATGAGTACACAAGTAGATGTCAGAATTTTTCGTATCACCACTCCAAGTATACAGCACCTACATTCATGCTTTGCAGTGGATGTCATCACAGAAGCACTAAATGTATCCGTGTTATTATAAAGCTGGTATTATAAAATATTTTCAGTGCTGCCTTTCCATTGATAAGCCCTACATCACATTAAAAAAACCCTACCATTAAAAAAAAGTCAAATGTTTATTTGTTCCTATTATAAGCGGTATATATATCAACGCACAAGTCTTAATAAGAGCTAATGGCTCCAGAGACCCGAAGATAGGGGTATTCTTGAATATTAATCAATGTTATGCCATGCACTTGGCAACTTACTGCTAACTTTCCATTTCTTCTACACAGGACTGGTAGCCATAGAACAGGGAGCAGTCATCAGGATACTCAAGCAGCCTGAAGAATAAGGCAGACACTATTTTGGGGTATTTTTGTAATATTTTCCATCATTGTATGCACTTGAAATAATTTAACCTTTTGTTCTAACTGAGGAAAGATGTGTTTTGTTTTTTTTTGTGTGAGAGGGAATGGGACGGGAGTTACTGGAAAAATAAATTCCATCTTCAAGGCAGATTTATCAAGTAAGTAACTTTAGAAGAGCAGCCTGCCCACCTGTTGTGAATGTTTCCAAATTTTATCTGGCATGCTCTGCTGTGCAATTTCTTGCACTTTTATTTCTGAAAAACTTAGTTTAATTTTTTAGGAACACCAGGGTTCAGGCTGCTGTGTGCTGCAAACTACATGTTAAATCAGCATTATATAACTTACAGATATCTTATACATTGAGATCATTTTATTAGATATGTTATAACCTATTTAATAGCACTTTGTGTCACGTGCCCAGTGATTGTTACTGTTTGTTATCACCAGAACAGTCTCGTGTTTTTGAATTAGGAATGGATGAATATCAACACTAGGTAGATCCAAAATTATAAAACATCTTATGACATGAGAGGCACACGTGGGATTATAGCACATGCTACCACTTTACGCCCTGTGTACAAGTAGGAATAATTTGAATAATTTCTGAGAAAGCAAAGAAAGTACAATTTTTCAAGCAAGGCTATCCAAAATGCTGATTTTTTTCTGTTTTGTTTTATAAAGAACATTCATAGAGAATTATGAAGAGTATGCCCATATACATGAACTTCAACAGAAAGACTTGTCTGTTTACACTGGACATTTTTTAAGAATCTACTCTAGTATCAGCAGCAGATGTACTTTATCAAAGTCATTGGGTAATATTTTAAAACTTGAGACCTTCAAGAATCATTTGGCTTTAAATCAGCTGTTTTTCTTTACTATAAGGAACAGAGAATAATTTTTCTTTCCTAGGAAAACCACATAGCTTCTACTTTTTTCTAGCCTGCAAATCCCTAGTCCTTGAAAAACAGATTGTTTTCTGTGGATGTCTCCTTTAAATAAATTACAGTGATTTATAAATGCTGAGTGCAATTAATGTGTTTGAATAAAATAAAAAGACTACAAAGCTTAGCTACCAAAGGCAGTAGAACACTTATGGAAAGGTGGAAATTCCCTTTACTTCCAAGGAATAATTTACCAGGGCCCCTGGCAGACAACAAGCCTCCTGTGCCAGTAGGCCTGTATGGAGATGGACAGTGCCAGCTCCCCACCCCGCAGCGAGTCCCCAGCCACTGTCCCCTACCACTCCAGAGCAAACGCTCACTTCTGGCCCAGCTGCCTCTGTGCTCCTGTTGTGCAGAGTCTGTTCTCCCTCCTCACCTTTAAGTCAGTGCATCAATTCCACAAATTCAGGACTGAGGGCAAAGAAAATGCCTTTCTCCTGCTGCCCAGAGACATAAGCTGACAGCCTTCTCCACTCAGAAGGTTTCCATCCACCACTCATCCACATGTAGCCTCTTGCTCCCCTTGATTTGTTTCATGCTGCTCCAGGGACACTGTGAAAACATTTCCCATCACTTGCCTGCCATCCTTGAAGCCACATGGTCACACACATCCTCCTACTTTTCCTCTGACCCAGTGCCAAAGCCCACCTCCCACTGTGAGACCACCCCAGGAAGAAATACCAGGTGCTCCCTGGAGCCTAAACCTGAATAAGGATGTGCTTCACTGCTCCAGTTCTTTTGATACTCCAGGTTATTTATATGTTACATGTTGAGAACTAAACCTTGCAATATTGTACAATATTGCATCCTACCTGGAGACTTTCCCAGCACACTCTCTGCAGCTTAGCTGGCTCTTTAATTGCCCAAATATCTGCTAACTTAATGTCTGTTCTCTGCTAACTTAGTCCTGCTGACTTAAATACATTCTTTCTTAATCAGCCATTAGATAAAGACAGAGGCTCCTTTTTTGGAGGTCGTTTTTAATCAACAGGATTCCTTTTAGAAAGTAACTGGCTGAAGGCTCCAGAAGGTCCTGGGAGCTTACAGAAGGAGCTAAATGCTGAAATGTGGGCTGAAGAAGAATTAAAACAAGAGCATTAATAAATACACCAAAACCTGCAAATAACTGTTAGCAGGAAAAGAAGAAGGGACAAAAATACTTAAAAGGAAAGCAAGCAAATGAAAATTCATTAATACCCCGAAGTTTTTTGGCTATATGAAATCTAGACCAGTAATCTAGTTAGAGGTCCCAGTACAAGGTAGGATATGATGACTTAATTAAAGACTACTGTAATATATAAATGCTGGAAATGTCTGTTAAACTTAAAAATAAATGTATTCAATCTTTGAGTGAATTTCATTTTGCAAGCCTGAAGTTCATTTCATGCTGCACACTTTAATATACAAAAAGCAAGAATAACCATATAAGTTATTTATAAAAAACCAAATTATTGAAATTAGTATGATCAATCAAATTACAGGTAATATGTATGTCACATTTTACCATAGGAAAAGCTTTTTTCTTGCTTTTATTAGTCCTCTCTTTTATGTGATGACTGTAAGTGAAAAGCAATATGAAATTTCATTTATGGATGCACATCATTTTGAGGGAAGAAAGGACTATCCAGTACAAAATTCAATTAGGGAATGCCTGATTTTTCCTCCTTCATTCTAGGTTCCCATATATTCATGAATGTTTCTAATCTCTTTTTATGTTTGGGGAATGAAATAGGCTTCACATTCATATGTCATAAGTATGGAATGTATTCCCTGATATTTAATTGTGGGGAATCCTTCCTCTGTTGCAGAGTAACTTATACAGCAGCTGTGATCAAGATGTTTGTGTGGTTTTCCTTGCTGCGCTGTTTACCTGTTCTGAAACACTGTTGCAGCATCTGAGCCAAAGCCCACTCAGAATGGTAAGATTTGTATGCATAGTGTTTTGGGGGATGCTTAGGGGTTTCTAGGGGTTTTGTGGCAGTTTTTCAAGATAGTGAAAGACAAAATAGTGGAAAATTAGAAAAAGATCTTCAAGAGTCCAGACGCAACTATCAAGGTCAGTTCTGTCTACTTAGAGTAGGTTTGCAATGAATCAATTCCAGAATTTTGATATGAATAAGCTCTCTAGATGTTAAGGAATTCATGAGGTACCTGGGGAATGTGTTCATAGTTAAAAGACTACAAAATCTACCATAATCTGAATAGTTGAACTGGATCAATTAATAAAATATTTTAAGTAAATTGTATTTAAATACATTTTTCAATTTAAAGATCGTACATTTCGATTTTAAAACATGTACATTGACCTCTCAACTTGTGAATGTGTGAAGATTTTAGGTCATGGTTCTCAGTCAGTAAAACTGCTGTTGACATTTTAGCTATTTTCATAACCTCCTTAGTCCTTTTCTTTGGGCCATGGATAGGTATGTCTTTGAATTTGGCATTCAGCGAGTGGCAGAAATGGGAAGCAGGAAACTGAGAATAAACACAGGGTTACCTCTATCAACTCTGCAGAATTCAGAAGAGAAAGTTAATATTAACATCAGGTGCATTTTGAAAGTTCCACTAAATATGGGTGTGCCTTTTGAGTCCAGGTGTTGTCACAAAGCTAAAGGAATTTGAAACATGTAAATCTGCATCTCCAATTTAGTTCACAGCACTTTTTTTCTAATTTTTCAGCTTTTTTAACTAAACAAATTCCAAATTTTGTCCCAAAGTAGGGAGAAAATTAAACTCCCAGTGTAAAGGCTTCTTAAAGGAATCTTTCCTTTTTTTCCATGTTTTTCTTCACAGGCATCTCATTTTACTGACAGTATCATATTAATAATGTCTTTGAGCTTATGCCAACTGGCATGTCTGAGGCTAAGAGTTTTCATTTTATTTTTTCAAAATATAAGGACAATGAGCTCTACAATATTTTTCTTGGCTATTTTGGGCAACTGAAATTCTCTGAATTGCTCCATTTCTTGTGTAAGTACATAATCTGAGTTTGTTTTTCTGAATCATACCTATGCAGGGTGCCTAAACCACTGCAATAGTGAGAAGGCAGAGCAAAATCTTATCAATTTCCTAATTGGAGCAAAAAATGAAATATGCAAGTAATGTTCTAGCAAAGTGCAGTTGCAGGTAGATCCATCATCATTCATTTTCATTTCTTCCATTGCCATTCTCTGAATTGTTCTACAGCTGTGAAGTTTCTCCTCAGAAGGAGTTGCACAGCAGTGACAGACAAAAGCACAGATAAGAGGTGCCTATGGTTTGCTTAAAGCTGCATATACCTTTCAACATGATTCCTTAGATGCCAATTTAAATATCACTATGCTAATATAATCTTTTGCTGGCAAAATTTCTAAGAAAATTATATCTACCTTTGTCCTCAGAGTTTTATCAGGCTCATCAAAATTTACTCCTTTAAGAGTGTTCAGTGAAGAAGCCTTTTTTGAAACCATTATGATGTTATGTTATTGTGAGGCAGTGGAAGGTGTTTCCACATATTTGCAAATATGTTAGGAGATTATAGTCTCCCTCTAGATTGAAAAGAAGTCTTTGTATTGAACTGTCAAATGCTCTATTCTCAATATCACTTAAAATGCTGCTGTAGAATGGGTTTGATCACAAACTTATGGCTCATTCTCATTTAATCTATACTGTGAACAGGTATGGGATGGGATTTAGCCATTAATGCAATACAGCCCAGAAACAACTTCAGCACGAATTTCAGCTTTGTTTTCCTTTTTTTCTGATTGGAATGCGTTTATCCAAGCCCCCATTCTGCAATGAAGAATGCTAATGAAGAACCCACCCTACAAAGTATTACTGGGATTTTGATAGGTATTCAACCTGGGCCAAAAAAGGGGTTTAGGGCTTTGTGGCTTTGTTGTGTAATGAAATTGCAATGGTATATTTCATAAATGTATTCATACAAAGTCTGCTTTTAATTTCATGAGAGCCTAACTCCAGCTTCATTAGGCTTATCTTCGTGCCATTGCTGGATCTTTAATTCTTCTTTTGTTAGTCTCTTAAGAGTCCCTATAACTTTTAACAGGAATCTGGCTGAGCCAAAAAGGAAATCATCTCAATAGTGCTGCATGCCAGTGCTTTGTGTACATCTCATTATCACAATATGCTAAGGCCGTTAGAGGCTAAGCCTGATATTGAAAACACAAGAGGAAGTCCTTGTGGAAATAAAACTGTTCTTCACAGTAGAAGACCAGTAGTTCAAAATCATCCAGATGTCTCAGGATTGATCAAAAATGTAACAGCACTACATTCTCAGTTACTTACAGGACTGCTCTTTATCTCAGCGTCATATCGGTCTACTGTAAATATTTTGTCAAGGGTCTGCTTAAGGCAAGAGAGAAAGTGGATTACTTTCATCACTGATAAAGCAAACAATGCAAACTCTTTCTGTCAAAAGGAGTAAATGTGCCTGTGCTTTCCTCATCCTCATTTTTCAAACCACTAACAATGTCAGTCATTCTGAACACCAAGATTGCAAATAGTAAAAGGACTGTTTATTCAAAAAGTCTTCTGAAAATGGCATAGAAAACGGGAAGTCTTGCATTTATACTAGTAATTCCTCACCTCCTAACAACACTCATCTGTTAGGGAGAGAGAAGTGTTGTAACATCTGGTTCAGTGTGGTGAGTTTTCATCTTCAGTTGAGAGGGCTGATGTCATGTAAGGAGCATAGCAGCACACTAACTGCTGCAAATGAGAGGCAGCAGCAGTGCTTATCCTGGGAGCTGGGGCTCATGGATCAGCTGAATGGCTGCCTGCAGCCCTCATGTGTTGATTCTGGCCCATTAACCATCCTATTAATCTTCAAAAAGCTTTAAGGCATGAGTGGTTTGGAGAGTGAACGTAGGTGAGAATTTGCAGGTGTCATTCACACAAAACAGCCATCTTCCACACTCTTTTCATCAAACAGCTTTCCCAGTCTTCCAGAGCACAGAAGGAAATTTTTTCCTATACCTTCTACCCTGTCTGAAATTTCTAAGAACATCAGGATTTTTAACATTTTGCAACATGGCAATGCAAACGTAAAGGACCAGTAAGAATGAGAAGGACATTTCTTTTGGAAAATTTATACACTTCATTCAACCCATCCTTTAACTTTCAGTTTTTGTGTGTCACCACAATATATACTGCTGCATGAGTCATCTCAATGCTGTATCAACCAACATTTCAATTCTCTCTTATATTCCATTCTATTCTTTTGGGAAAGAACAGAAGAACAGAGCAATTTTAGTCAATTTAAAGTTTGTGCTATGCTTGACACCTGACTTCACTTTAGTAACACCTGCCTGAAGAATAATTAGCAGGCCACTTTTAAAGAAAGAACTTCCATACACCACAGATGGCATTTTTCATACCAGACAGGCAACGATGTATGCTGGAAGTAAGCCAAACTGTCTGCAAAAACTGTGAGAAATTCAAGACAGACATCTGAATGGAAGGAAAGTTTTACCTTCCTCACCACCCCTACCCCCCACACCATTTGGGAACATCTGTTCAAACCTACCTTCCTAGATTATACACTTTATTTTTCTTATCTACTAGTACCACAAATTGCAGAATGAAAGCAACATGGCAAGATTCTTTCATATTGCTTATGGAACCTACAATTTAATAACTTAATGTGATGATTTGCCAGCTATACAAATCCTGCATTATGACTCCTGTTAGAACCGAAACCAGAATTTTCATAACCCCATAATATGGGGTTCTCAACTCACATTTCAATAAAGTGGTCCTAATTTTCACTGTGTACTCAAAACTTTGTTGAAATCAGGATACTGTGTGTCATAATGGAGGCACAAAGTCAGCAGTCACTTTGGAAATTATTGGCTAATGTCTTAATCCTGGACTGTTCACTGATTTGTATGAACTTTTGTGTGTACTTTGGGCTAAGTCCAAATCCTTGTGAAATCAATCGTAATCTTTCCATTGCCATCTATAGGCTTTAGATGAGGTCCTTTGCTGCCTTAGAAGAACTTTACTTCTTTCTTCCAGAAATATTCCATATAAAAGGAATCCTGAGATCTCATCATAAAATTATCATCAGAACCAAATCTTACACAAATATGCTAAAATCAGAAAACTGACAGCTCTACGTTGTACCTAGTACCAGTTATGGAAGAAAAGTTGGGTATTTTATTTCCACAGTTCCACCAAATAGGTATCTACACAAGAATTGTAGAAATACATAGACAAAACTATTTGCATTGTGTTGCAATCCCAAATTTTAGGGCTTTTTTTCTCCCCTGCTAGGTTTTACTCCCTTAAATGCATTTCTGTGGTGATTTCATAAAATTTTTCTAGGCACACTTTTCAAGATAAATTTTTAATTTGGGAAAATGCCCATTTCAGTATTTTCTCAGCTGTGCATGTGACTTTTTTGGCAAATAATGTGGTAAGTATTCAGAATAGACATATTTCTAAAAACCCTGAAGTCCATAAGCAACCGTAAGTTATATATACAGTGTTTATATGTTCATGGTGACACTAGGGATGAGAATTTGTCCCCAGTTACTAAACTATTCCTACAGATATCTACCACATTAATTGCTTCATATTGTTTTGGAGCATGCTTTTATAATACAAATTTCATTATATTATAGTGTGGTTATGAGACAATAAATTCCTACAGAAAAGAAGTCTTGTGATGTTTACTTAAAGGATGAGTGAATCTCTTTAATTCATTGGTCACCAGTGTAAATAACATTTCACAAAATTTCTCTTAATGGATACTAAATTTTGAAAATTTGCCAAAAATAATCAAAATATTAGCAGAAAAGTACTGTGTCCAAAATTTTTCTTTCTTGAGAGATGTCAATCTGTGAGCTAGTAATCTTATTCTATTTGACAGCAACAGAATTAAATATTTGAGTTCAAGTATATAGCCTTAATAAACATTATACACAAAGATATTTAAAGGTTTTAGTTCACAAGTTCCAAACAAGAATAAAACAAAATCCTTTATGGAAAGAATGGGAATGTGGCAACACACTTTATTCCTGTTAATTAGTCCTCTGAACAGAACCAGTAACATTTTAATAATTATTTAATATCCTGAATCACATTCTTGCACCTTATCTTAACTATATTGTTCAATTCTTCCTTGAAGAATGACATACTGCTCTTTTTTTGTGAATCCAGTTAAGGGAAGGAGCGAGGGTTGCAAGAGTTGGAGTAGTTTGTCTTTCTCAATAGGAAGAGCTGGCTGCTTCTCCACGGCAAGTAACCCAGTCCAATCCCTGTGCCACTAACAGAGTAACACACCTTGCAAAATGCCTTGGGCTAGGAACATATTGGTGGATTTCAGGTAATGTAAATAAAGCAAATCCATTTGTTTTGTAAAGTGTCAGCTCAAACTTGATTGATCTTTTTTCAGAGGCAGTTGTAATTTTTTCATGAATGACAGCACGAAACAATTCTGCAAAACCTTGAAAGGTATTTTTGGCCAACAGTATTGGAAAACATCTTCTCTCCTCTTTACTAGCAAAACAAGTCACATTCTATTTGACTAAATCTCTGTGGTTAAGTGTTATTTGAAAATTAAAGATACTTATTTTCAACTTTCCATTGTAATTTTTCATTTTGTAATGTAGTTATATTTCATTTAAGGGGAAGGAAAAAATAGCCAAGAGTAAAAAGCTTTGGTATGAATCACTGTAATTTTTTTCTGTTCTGATAATCCCTGCAAAACTCAAAAACCTTTCCCACCCAGACATAAAATCAAAAATGTAAGTGTTCACAATAGTTAGCTTACTTCTCTTTATCCCATTCCTGTTCTCAGCACTTTCGTATGACAAAGACATTTGAAAAAGAACTGAGAAAAAAATGCAAAGCCCCTCAAGTGCTGGAATCAATAAGATGCTCTGAAGTCTTTTAAGAAATTAATTACCCATTGCTTGGATATTTTAAACTAAAATGGTCAAGACAACCATTAATGTGCAAGAAAGATCAAACTTTCAGTGGAAAGGATTTGGGAAATAGACACAGATTTCTTGATTGCATTTAATTTTCATGATGCCCTACTGCTCCACATAGCAGAGTTTCAGTGAATGCCCACAAGTACCTGCTAGGATGTGCACATTTCTTGCTCCCTCTTTTTTTCACCCACTTCCTTCTATCACACTACCCAGTCCAATTAATCTCTGAATTCTTGGGGAGATGCTTTGAGTTTTTATATTAAACAACTTTATTGAACAAAGGTATGATTAATCTAAGTATGCATCTGTTCCTTAAATTTATTGCCTTTCATCCATTTCAACAAGTTCTACAAAATAACCCTTTACATTTGCTTTAAATATGGAAAAATGATGGAACAAACTCTTGTTGGTTTTGGCCGAAGACATCGTTAGCTGCTAGTTAAATTTTTCCTGCTAAAGGAAAGAGTTTCCCAAATGGATCAAGATGGAAGGTTTGTCCAAGATAAAAAGTCTAAATTTGAAAACAGCTTTGTGTTGTCCCCAGACAAAGTTCCAAAAGACACAAAAAGAGACAGAGCTGCTTAGGCAAAAATCACTTTTAGAGTCCTATGAAATCACTGTAGAGAGACCAGAGTTATTTAAAAAGGATTATTTATTAAACATATTTCTTTACAAAGTACAATCAATAGTTTGCATTAAATTTTGGGGTTTGGTATTTGCCTGTATGTACACAAAAGCTTATAACAGAAAATATGTCTTGATTTTACACGTGGGACACAATATAGAGTTACCTTCATATTTTGATTCCTACCAACATAAGCAGTTGATAATAGCTTTCAGTTTATCTGCTGTTTTTTCAAACTGAACATGAAGCAACAACATTTCTGCAGAGTTTCAGCATTTATCAATGTACTCAATTATGACAGAGTAGAGACAAATAATCCTTTGGAGAATTTCCACCGAGCATGAGTGGAACATGACATTTTTGGCAGGTTACTGGACTATCCTTATGATTGTAAAAATCACCTTTTGCAGTTATAAGATAGGAAGAATTGAGGAGCTAGGTAAATTTAATAATACCCTATTAGCAGCAGTTGATAGTAAATGCAACATAAGGTTTGTTTTGTCTGTCATACAAGGATGTGTCCTAGCAGATACTATTGTATTGTTCTCTACTTGAACAAAAGTATCTGCATGTATTGTATGTCTTTGGTAAAACAAAACAAAGATATAGAGACAAAAAGCCATTTATTGTCATGAGTGACTATTGCCATCAGCTAATATGAATGCATTGCTAAAAATTAGTGAAGACAGGAAAATGCTGTAAGGTAAATATATACAGAGTTAAAATACATTTCTT
Organism: Geospiza fortis; assembly: GCF_000277835.1. Classification (NCBI taxonomy): domain Eukaryota; kingdom Metazoa; phylum Chordata; class Aves; order Passeriformes; family Thraupidae; genus Geospiza; species Geospiza fortis. Next base: position 1,546,417 of record NW_005054307.1, on the reverse strand, counting down.
ATCCACTAGATAGTGATTTTGTGGCACTGTGGTTTTCAGAATATAACGTCTTTGAGAGCAATGTAATTTTCAGTGCAAGCTTAAGCAAAAATACCTGCCCGCTGTCATAAAAACGACAAACAAATCTGGAATGTTCAAAGTAAGTTTGTCTTCCACTTCTCCACTCTTGAGGCACCTTTAAGACATGGCACTTACTGTAAACCATCTAAGAATCGAGAAAAGCAGACACAATAAGCCTGAATTTTCCATAACAACTTTAAAGATCACCGCCAGAGTCACTTGCATAAGTAAACGATGCCTGTGTAAGGCTTGCCAGCAAAGCATCTTTCCTGAGAACGGAGCGGGAGCGCTCTCTGTGTATCATAAGTGTGCGTGCTCTGAGCTGTGGTCGCTGTCATGGCTGTCGTCGTTGGCTAGAGAGTCCCCCGTGTGCTGGAGGCCGGCGGCGCCGATGCCGGAGAGCTCGGAGGGGAGCAGCGTGCCCTTTTTCACATTCACCAGTTCCTTCTCCCGGGCTGCTGCCCCTTGCTGGCCCCCTTTTACACGCTTCCACTTCATCCGTCTGTTCTGGAACCAAACTTTTACCTTCACAGAAGAAAGACAAAACAAGAAAATAAAGATGGGGTCACTGAAGGTAAAAATGAACTTTCTACCTCTAGCGCAGCACTTGGGGATTGTATTTTTCTAATGTGTCTTTCTGTCTGGATGGTAAAGAGCTTAGCAAGCTTTCCCTGAAGAGCAGGCAATTCGGTTTTGGATAGGATGTGAACACTGGGGATAATGACGGCAAGGGAGGAAAAGGGGCTACTCTTAAGAAGACAGTTGGGCTCTCTGCTACAGACAGTTCTGTAGGAACATCTCCGAGCCCTTTAGAAAACATTAAAAAGATCACATACTCTTGAAAAACATATTAATGCCATTTGTGAGAGAGAGAAACAAAGTCAAAATGTTTCCCATCAAGACACTGTGCAAAAGGACATACATTTTGAGTAACAGAGAACCCTTCATCAGACGGTAGTTACTCTGCAAAACAACTTGCCTGAAATTTGGCATTGCTTTCTTCTTTGTTTCTGTAAGCTGGTGATGAGTTTCAGGTGCAGCACTTTAAAGGTGCCTTTTTTTTTAAACTTGCTGAAGTATCTGAAAGACCATTTCTTACTATAAGAGCTTAAGACTTCCCTATTTCACAAATGTATTCAAATTATTCTAGTCAACTGATCCTTTATTCTGCTGCATTTAACCATAGACCCTGGTCAAATTTTTAGACAAATAAATGCTCCCAAAGTCAGAAGGCAAGGCATTTATAAATTGAGTCAAAATTAGCAAATAATTTCAGATAAGAATGAAAAAGAAATTCATAACATGGAAGACTAAAAATGTATCTGTGTTTAAGTCATATTAAACCCCAAGATTTTATGCCAGCTGAAACTCATTTCCGCTCCTCCCCATCTCTGTATGGAAATATATGAGGGAAAAGTAAACCTAAATTATTTGCACTGCAAACCACAATATTTTTCTATAGCCAAAAGAAAAGTAAAGAAAAAAAAGATGTGCATAGCAGCTGTCAAATATATTAGACCAGATTAAAGGCTGATTTCAGATCAGCTTCAAGTACTGTCACTGAGAACAGTATGAATAGAATATTGTTCGGTTTGATTCACTTACAATTAATGTTGCTGAAAAATCTCATGTGTGTGTGTGTATGTGTGTGTGTGTGTGTGTGTGAGCAGCTCTTCAGATGGAGGTTCCACAGAAAAATAAACACTGCCTGCAACATTTAACTTGGGAAAAAAGCAAGAAAGCTTGCAATGCTAGTATATCCTCTGTTGTGTTTAGCAGAATGTGTTTCAGAGTTTTAAAAGAATCAGCAAGCAACAGGCACAGCAGGACATATTGTACAACATGAGTAATAGAGCCACAAAAATGCTGTTTTGCTGAATCTGTCTTACACAACCAGGAAACCTCACAGTTTTTGACCTTTACTATTGCTTTGAATTTTACATTAAAATTTTACTACAATTGAAGTGATTGATAGTGTCACACTCTTTGTATATGTATCTAGGAAGGAAGAGAGGTTATTTATTTTTTTAATACTCTATATTCCTGTTAAAGCCAAAGTGAGCTGTTAAAGCAAATCACTTGGGAACAGAGAAAAATGATTCCAGGTTAGTTAAGAGCCTTGAAGCAGAGCACATCTTTTCCTCTAGTTAGCTCATCAAAGCCAAAGAAACCTAGCTTGCCAAGTGAAAAAGTGTAAAAGGGAAGGTATTTATTACTGGCTGCTGTGATATTGGAAATTACCATACTCAGAACTGGTATCAGAAGTGTCCCTGGAAACAACATCTTCAAAAGGGTACAGCATTGGCAGCTTTCTGGGAGAAGTGATAATATTTTGTTTCATTTTTGAGGGTTTTTTTAACAATGAAGTTTCCCTTGCAAAAGGCACTGCTCTACTTGTACCAGGTAGTGCAGTAGATACAACTGCAATCATTATCTGAGCATCAAAAATAATACACTTTGTATTGGAGCCATTATCACAAGATATTATCCCACTTCTTATGAAATAAGGGCCAAGCCATTTTTCTTTGGTAAGAAAAAATTACAGGATTGGAGTAATTATTAAAAGGTCCAAGCAATTCTCTGGATATTTTTATGTCCTTGAACATTCACAGAACAATGCACATCACTCAAAGCCTAGAAGAGAGTAATAATAATGTATAGAAAACATGGTTTCAAGAAAAATGACAATAATGCATTTGAAGTAAAGGTTTCAGTGCACAGCCTGGATGCAACTGTTGCAGACATCCCTTTCACTAAAAATCCTTTCTTTAGGATTTTTTCCCTTCTGAGGAGCTGAGGCCTCAGAGACAAAATGTAAACAATAATTTTCTGCTGCTGTGGAATGCAACAGGTGGATCCGTGATTGGTCTGGTGTGGAAGTTTTGGTTCAGTGACCAGTCACGGCAGAGCTGGCTCTCTGGCTCGGGCAGAGACAGCTGCTTTTGTTATCATTCTTTCTATTCTATTCTTAGCTTAGCTAGCTTCCAGAAACCTTTCCTTCTTTTTCTTTTTAGTATAATATAATATATATATATATATAATAAAATAATAAATCAAGCCTTCTAATCATGGACTCAACGTTCTCGTCTCTCACTTCACCTGAAAACCCTTGTGACCACCGTCACATGCAACCTACTTTAACTTACTGGAATAAGAGACATCCAGGCATTCTGAATGTGGTCAGTTCATTTGTGAATACTTGACAACCTGAAGCTAATACCCTTGTGACCAGTCAGACACTGTCCTGGATTGGACAGGAGTGAACAGGATGATTACTGCCTGGCTTCTGTTACAGGTGCTCATTTCTGTTCTCTCACAGACAAAACTAATTCTCACATCTGCTAAACTGACATTTTTTGACTGTTTTCTACTGTAATTTAATAACTTATTCTGGTTTTCATTTTTTATGACAATACATTTTGGTTCTGCTTGTTATAATTCAGGCCACTTGACAACAGCAGAGTTGAGAGGAGTCTGTCTCCTTAAGCATTAAACCCAAAAGATTAACCCCAGCTCCAGGTAATAAGTAACTGAATCCAGGCTGGGGAGTACTTCTTCATTCAGATCACCAACCTTCAAATCAACTCATAAAATTATGCCTTAAAGTGCCTCCACCAGGGATTAGTAGAGGTCAGCATCTGCATATTAGTTGATATAAATCAATTAAGGGATGAAGACTTCCCTTTTCAAGGATGAGTGCAGGATACATTTGCCTATTCCTCCAAGGATTCAGCATGTAATGTTATGTCTGCAGGTAGACCCATTGTATGGGAAACATGGCATTTTGGGAAAGTTAGGCTGAAATTGCTCCAGCTCCCTTTGCATGCACTCTTTTGAGTGTAGAAGGAAGAAAGTAACCCTGACAATCTCTCAGGAGAAAATATACTACTGATGAACATATAGCCTTCCCATAAAGAGAAAATGGTAGCAATGTTAAAAAGTGGGGGGGAGGGGTTTTTTGTTCATTACTTTAAATAAACTGCATCTGATTTACTTACAGAATATAAAATAAGCAATTGCTTTTTTGGTATGTCAAAGGTTATTCTCAAAAGCTAGAAATCAATTATAGTCAAGTTTGTCATTGAAAATTTTGTGAGTTTATTTTGATGCCTTTTGCTGTGCTAATGTACTGCAGGGTTCTTATATAAGGGAATGCATTATACATACACAAAATATTTTTAATATATATTTCTTTATGTCCTCCATTATGAAGTATTGAAGTCTACTTTTGATCTGATCCAAAGTACACTAATATCAATGTGACTTTTTTCATACAGCTCAACAGACTCTAAATGAAGACCTTAATGCTCCTGTGCTAATAATATGAGACAGGTACTTCACTTGTTATTTCCTCTAGAGATCAAATTTAGATATTGGAATTCTGAACTTCCTTTGGAACTGAAGGTCAGTTATAGAGGGTATAATTGTTACTGATATGTGATCTATTGATATTTTGGTAATGGAAAGGAAATGAAGCAAACTTTGTGTGAAGTAATTCAGAGCATTAGTTTATCTTGGTTCATGGAAAAGAATGCTTTTTAAACACACAACTCATTTAAATCTTCATGCATATAACATGAATCAAAACATAATCCCTGAGAAACATAAAGGAGGGAGGACAAAGAAAGAAGACAGAAAATAAAAGAAGTAGAATAGAATAGAGCAGAATAGAATAGAATAGAATAGATCAAGAGTGACAGAGAGTGACTGAATGACTGAAAGAAAAATAAAGAAAAATTGAAATAAAAATAGAGAGAAAAAATCCTTGCTGAAATGAACTTTTAAAATTTTTGAAATTTCCCCCAGTGAAAGAACTAGTAGTAACATTCACAACTTTTGCAAAAATTTATGTTCTTTAAGAAAGTTTAAAGATCTACTGTGACAAACTTAATAAGATTTACAGAGCTTTTAATGCTATTTTTCAAGTCTAAGTTAGCCCCAGCAGGGTCTGAGCGTGCTCACCACCTCCCAGAATCAAGTCCTGATTGCCTACTGTTTATTGCAATGCACTCCCTCGTCTCCACCCTTTGACTAGCACAACTTGACTGTATGGAGCAAGCATGTGTATGCACAGAAACAAAGGAAGTGGCGGGAAATGAGCTGTATTAAAGATGATGGTAGCATTAACAGCTGTTTCTAAATCAGCGCTTATGAGGCAGTCTATTGAGCACATCTGCTTACTGGCACGAAAGCCCTGTTTCTTTTCCCTTAGTCAACAAGTTGTTTAGCATCTGCATCTCCACATCTGATGATTAGACTGTTACTTTAGATATGAGTAAATTATTTCTCATCGCGTATCTCCTGATCTACAAGATAAATGTTTTGCTGTGACCAATTTATTTTAAGGTCTGCTCTGTAGGAATCATAGGAGGGGAGTCAAAACAATGAGGTTGACATTGTTAGTGTCTACATTGCTAAAATAATTATTACATACTTATGATAAATAGGTCCTTATTAGTCTTAAGGACCACATGATGGGCTGTGTTGGATGTGTGTCTTTAATATAACTTCCTTATGTGGACATCAACAACGTAAATATTTCCTAAACTTCTGATTTAATGCTCCTTCTTCAGCAGAGCCTTTCAGTCATGTTAACTTTGAGAATAATTGAATGAAAAAGTAATGACTGAATTCAAACTATCCTAGTTCTACTATCGGCTCCCTTTCTTATTTTAAGAAAAAATACTTTCTTTTTATAAAAGCTATTTTCTGGAAATGAAAAATTCTTTCCTAAAATCCAGTTTTCTATTCCAGGTTTTAGTGGCATGAGTCCCAAACAAGATTAAAATTTGAGGCCTGATATCTAGAGAGCCTTAAAAATTAGAAAAAAAGAGTGCTGTGCCAGTTGTAGATATTCTTTTGCTTTAAGGGAATCCATATTTCTAAGCAAGAGTCTTTGCAGTCAGTATCCTAAATTCCATGTTTTAATATACCTAAATGATATGTCATGAAGACCAAATTATCAAGCCTTTAAAGCATTCTGCCTTGGTCAGCTGTTATCCATTTACATTTATTATTTTTAAATCTTTCAATTTACTTTCCTCTGATACAGACATACATATAAATAACAAAAAAAAACTCTGAGTTTTTGAAATTAGAAAACAAAAATTAGGTTTACTTCTAAACTTTCTTTGGCCTTGAAAACATTCCTGTTATTTTTAGATAGTACATTTATGCTGCCAAGTTTTAAGGAAAGTCAAACTCCTGAAATTTACAGAAATCCCTGGTGTTCTACAGCTGAAGCTTGCCTTTTTTGCATGCATACAGATAATATTTTCATGATAGTTTATTCAGAAACTTATAGGAGTAAATAGAAGTGTACAACCTACGAATAAATGTAAGTGCTCATAGAATATAACTTGAAGGAATTCCATTTTCTATTCCAAAGACATTCTCATAAAAATATAAAATATATTTTAGAGATTAAAACGAATTTAAATAAATCTTAGTATTCAATGTCTTCTTAGTTATTATAAAATATTACCAAGATCCATCACTTGAAGAAAATGGAATTATCTTTGGAAATTAAGGAGTGGTACCAGAACCTTGTGATTAAAAGTACTTAAGTCACCTGCTCACTTATTTTAAATGATCTGCTTCATGTTACATTACAGAACTTTACACTGAATGTGTACAAGTACTTTGCAGCAGCTGCTGAGAAAAAGGGGAGGTTTTGGCAGGTGCACAAAGGACAGCTGGAGCTTTTGGCACCCAGGAAGGTGTAGGAGTGAGTTCTGGTTTATCACTACATAAAAGTCAGTTGAGATTTTGGTACTGCTTAGGTGATACATTCTCCTTTCTACCTCCCACGTTTAAACAGGGATGGAATAGACATTATATTTCAGAGGACAGCAGTGATAACAATACTTCATTCCAGTTTCAAAAGTCTTTGGGAGCACTCAGTTGACCTCCCTCTACTCTATCCAAAGAACAGTTGCCTTCTCCACCAATGGTCTTCAAAATTGCTTTCATGATCGAACAGCTAATCCTCCTGAATCAAAACCTCTCTGAAGTAGATTTTGCAGTTAACATATCTTAAGCAGAAAGACAAACACTATTTCAGGCACCTTCCTCCTAGTGACTTGTTTTACATAATCTAAGGATATATTTTTCTGTAAAATTAGTCTTTCCTTTTTTTGGTTAAAGGCAAAGAAAGGCAATCTGTTGAGCTGCTGCTTAAGTTCCCTCTACCTTATTCTCCTGTAATATATCTTTTTAGAGCATACTTTCATCCATTCCTTTGCTATATATAGTACCTAAAGGTTCTCTCCACCCAGAACCTCACAGGGTTCCTCTGCAGGTGTAGGGTCCATTCACAACTAACAGCTTGAAGTTCTTGGATATTGCATATGAATTTCTTGTTTGAATTCAATCAATACTGCAAATTAAATATGCTGATTGAATTTTTGCCATGTAATTTTTTAAAAATAATTTTTGCACAAATCAAAATTATGCACTAATTATAACTAAGTTTTCTAGCTGAATTCTTTCCTGAGAAAGAACAGAGGTAGCACAGTAACTCTTACTGCTGGTATTTATATTGCTCAAGACAAATATCAAGGTTTTATTTTATTAAGAGTGTTACTTTAAATAAAAAAAAAATCTAAAGGATTTCAAGCCACACAGACTCATTATATAGTGTGGATAGAGTGTGCTTAACACATGGAAGTGTGGAATGAGCAGCTGCCTTTCAAAGATGTGACAGCATGACAGACTGATATGGTCAAGCCTGTCCTATCAATACAGATTGATTTTTGTTTGATTTTTGTTTGAAAATATTCACCACCTAACCTCAGAAAACTAGCTTCCTAAAGTAGAAAATTAGTCATGCCATTTAATGCATGAAGAGACATTAACACTTCCAGAGGCTGTACAGAACAAACATATGATGGAGGAATGTTGAACTCCTGTTTTCTTGCCTGGGTGACCAAGTGAAGCTACTCTTACCTTACCAGTGAAGTCTAAGAAATGCAGTGATTAGCCTCCCTTTACCTTTGTAATGCTGAGAAGTATTTTAATCAACTCACTTGTGATGAAGTTTTGAGGTAACCAGGTCTGGAGAAAGCTTCATGTAGCATTTGCATGATCTTAACAATGCAGTGCTACAGCATGGGTTATGGTACTATACCAAAGTATAATTTAAATAATAGGGCTGCTTGTTTCCATTTCTGGCAGGAAAAAGGCATCACAAAGCTTCTTTCTTTGTGACTCATTCCATGTTGGTACCACATGCATGGAAGTCAAACACTTGATACAAAAGTATTCTTCACTTGGACAAAATTTTGTCCTTTGCCTATGCAAAATCAATGGTTTTAGGCTTTTAATAAATGATTGGTAGCTTCTAGGCAGATATTGGAAATTAAAGTTGAGAAGAAATAAAGCTGTCGTTGCCATCAGCAGAATTTAATCTGGCTAGGTGGGATTTTCCGTTTGTGTTGGCAAACTGAAGCATTACACATTTGGACTGTTTATTCCGGTAACCTTAGCTAGCCTGAAGAACTGCAACATTACTCTTTTGATTAGCTCCATGCAAAAAGATCTTGCGAGATGGAAAGATCTCCTACTCTTTCTATATTTGGCAGGATCAGCTCTGTAAAAATGTCCATTTTGCCACTCCTCTGATACCCCGCTGCAGCTGCTTCCTCCCCTCATCCCACGGTGAGATATTAAAAAGTCTGCATGGAACCATCTCCAAGTTTATCTGGAGGTACAAAAAAGCCAAGAATGCCTTTGTCAAGGTTACAAATATCTAGGGAACTCAGATAGTTTTTAGTCTAAGTAGCTCTTCAAAATATAATAGAGGCCTGTCAGCTGAAAATTATTAACTGCTGGCTGATCTGGGATTGTGAGTGCACTCTACAGGAGAGGGAGCAAGCATTGTATGTACCTATCTTTCTGGAGTTCTTACAATACCATAATAGAGCCATCCTACCACCAGATGTGCTTATAATGCTCTCAAAGTGCACTCTTTATATCTAGGCAATTGAAGCACTTATTTAATGTCATCCTCCTGTCTTGTAACTCAGGTTTCCTTTTTAGGGAGTGATAGGATTACTTCTTTCTCCTGAGCCATATGTTGTTAGGGTTTTTTTTTCTTTTTTCTTTTTTTATGAAATAGCCTTCCATGAGTCATTTATGTTTGAATTGATCTTGTAAGTTATTTCAAAAGTCAGATGAAGCCTTACTTTGATGACTGCAGAAAACTTTAATACCCTTGTATAGCTTTTTAAATATGGTTAGACATATGTTTTTTTCTACAGCTTGTTTAAATACCAGAAAGGTAATTATGAAGTGTTAGTTGGTCAGTGCCTCTTTTAATCTGTGGTGTATGGTAGAAATTATCACTATAGTCAAGAGGAAGATAGAGATTTTTTAAGTTAATAGACTACATGATTTATCTCACGTCTTGGGGAATAACTGAAAGTTGTAGCTTTAAGATGACCCAGCAATACTTTCCCCAGATTATTTTGTTGTTCTTCTTTATCTGAATAACACACTTGTCTTCTTTTAAAAATCCTAACTAAAAAATAATGCTAGACAAATAATTCCATCAGGGGTTAGGTCTGCTCTCAAACCTATTTTCCAAGCAGACACATTATTTCGCCCAATAGCCAATGCTACTATTTTGCCATTGTACTATCTCAAGGAAGTTTCAATTCTTGCAAATTCAGTGTTTCATGAGACCAAGAAATCTCCCAACACCAAGGGGTCTACCACATGAGATCAAGGCTATCACTTGTGTGTTCGCTTATTTCAAACAAAGGAACTGCTACTACTTTCAAACAAAGGAACTATCAGCTATTGCACTCTCTGCAATGCAGCTTTGGGAAAAATAGTAAAGAGAAATGGTTCTGCAAACAGCAATCTTCTAAAAATGCTTCGTCATGGGAAAGGGGAGGCATGGCAGATAATTCCATCAACATATTTTAGAACACTTTTTGCACCTGTTTAAGGTAGGTATCAAATATGATCTCCTGTGTAGGCACAGCTAGTTTAAAAAAAGTAATAACGGTAGTAAGGATGAAAATAAGTGCTGTTATCTCGCTCAAGGGTAATGATTCATTTTGGTAATGATGGAAAGACAGGTCCTGAGGAGACTTCCCTCTCTTAACTGGAGAGAAAAGAAGTATTCATGTCGCACCACTCTCACCCTGAAGTACATTTTTAAGTCACTGGAGGAATACTGATATAAAACAAGCATGCAAGAGGAGCTATTGATTTATGGCATTCAGCTTCTGAAGTCTGCCATATACCATGGAAACTCATACCCAGATCCGTGCTATTTACACCATTTTTCTATCAAAACAATAGATTTGGTTTAAAAGAGACATTTTTACTTTATAACATTACTTGGCTAAAATATACATAATCAGTATGATTCAGAAACTGAAAAATATGTCCAGAATTTCCCCTCAGTGTTCACTTTGTGATTAACAATACGGTTTTTATGCTTTTTTGTTGTTGTTGTTGTTTCTTCTCCTTTTCTCAGACCATTTTACTGTGGGAAGATACAGAACTGGATTGTATCAAACTAAAAATCTTAATGCTTTCCTTTTCTAAGGTGGTGTTAAACAGGAAGGCAGGAAGGAAGGAAGGAGGGAAGAGAGTTATCTCTAGGAGCTCAGTTGTCATTCTGTGATAATCTGGGGAAGCAGAGAAGGATTAGATTACACAATTAAAAATACTAATGACAATGCTATAGAAATCACCACAATAATCTGCAGAATGCTTAAAACTGATGCTTTGTGACAGCTGGAGAACAGGAAGTACTGCCATGACTTAAATAAATTCTCTGTACTTATGTAGCTGGACTGTGTTTTCTCCTCCAGAAACAATGTTCGATATTTATCTGTCCCTTTTCAGTATGCTAAATGCTTTTAGATTAACTATCCCCTTCAGGATAATGAACTGTCTCTTCATTTAATTGTACTACTCAACATGATCTTTGAAGAAAAGAATATAGAATTTATTAGGGGCAACACTTAATTCTAGGCCAAATTCACCATTATTAAATATAGAGATATATCCAGCTGACTGATTCCTGTCAAATTTGCCATCAGATATTTTTAAAATTTATTTATCATTGTTCAGTTTCATGCTGACTCTACCTTTGTCACCAAGACAAGGATTCATTCTTTCTCCCCTTAGCTGTCAAAAATCAGGTGTGAGTCTAAATAGCATAGACAGTGGAAATGAAAAAAGGCAAAATTTTATCCATTATTTGATACAAAATAATGTACTTCAAAAACGTAACTACCATACTTAAGTAACTGAAAATTACCCTAGTGAAACCTGGTACTATGGTCAAATCAAACAAGAAATTGCTGCATTTTTCTTGAAAAGCTCAAAGGCACAGCCATTCTCTAGAAGCTTTCAAAGCAGAATGACTATCTATCAGTGGGCAAAAAGCTTTCCATTTTAATATTAAAACTAGGAAATATTTAATGAGATATTGTGTACTTGAGGCCAGTATTCTAAACTTCTTTACTAAAACACATTTTCAAAATGTGTACATTGATGTCATTATTATTTGAAATGTGACTTCACTACCTATTTATTGTATAGAGATGAGATCCTGAAACACTTTAATACATGTGTAACATGGATATTTCCATTAGAAATCAATGTGACAACATGCATGATGAAACTTAAGCACATGCAGAAGTGTTTCCTGGACCAGGGTTTTCTGAGCAGGAAACCAATAACAGTGATAAGAAATTCCATCATCTCCGCTGCTTTCACAGAGCGGGGTAAGATAAAGGGGTTTAAAATGCCTGTATCCCAGTTTTGCTGGCGTTCCCATTTTTGCTGCCATCTGGAAACAGGATGTTCAGAAATTCTGCATGAATGGCCACTGCATAGACTTAATAGGCTGAACCAAGTTGCTCGTATTTGTTGCACACAGGCAAACCAATTCCTTGTGCATACAGTGTTTGGGACCTACGCCCTCTTCAATGACATCAGTGTGGACAGATTAGAAAAGACATGCACCCATCTAACAGATCTATCACTCATACTTTTATCTTCCATCTCTGCCTAATAGACGAAATTAATCTGAAAGTGGTACATATAAAAGTATAAATTATTTTCATAGCAGAGAGATAATAAATGTATATAATTTTGCTAAAAACGTTCAATCTGATGTATCAACATTAATATTAGCATTATAAACAGGAGCTTTACTGTGAGGAGCTACTAATCACTGGTACATATTGGGCAGGCATTTAAAGTCCATTATTTTTCATCAGTACCTGTCTTTCAGTGAGGTCAAGATTTACTGCTATCTCATATCTTCTCAGCCTGGTCAAATAGTTATGATGAGCAAATTCTGCTTCTAGCTCTCTGATTTGCTCCTTGGTGAAAGCTGTCCTTTCCTTCCTGGGTTTACTGTTAACCTCTGTCTTGTAGTTTCCTTCTTGGGAATCTGAAAAAAAAAAAAGGCAAAAATTGATGTAATGTAATGACAAGTGTACAGCTAAATAGAAAACAAGCCCAAAACCAACAACAAGCTAAAGTTACATTTTTCAAACTTTCTTCTCTCTGAAACACACCCTTGCTTTCATTCCTATGGATCCTTTGCTGTAAATCAGGAAAGCAGAAGTTATTCTGGCAGACTTGAGCTGCTGCTTCCATTGACACACATCAAATTTAGCTTAAAACCTTGCAGTGTTTCATTTTCTAACAATTCTCTGAAGAATTTCTGCAAAGCTTGAATTCCTTCCCACTGCTGGCAATTCTCAGTGCATCCAACCAGTACAGGATGTGTATCATTTGATTACTGTATAATGAGTAATACTTCAAGAATCTCTCTCCCCTATCATTGCACTAATACCGTAAGCCAAAGCTGTTTTACAGCAGACACTTTAAGGTTTAGTGCAGCTACACTTCCAGGGAAAGCTAACAGACAAAGCATAAGAAACTGAACACATGTCAAAAGGAAGTTGGTCCTATCCCATGTCCCATGGGATCTCCTGCTCATGCTATGGTACAGGTAGGAGCCTTTTGGCATAGCTGATATCAGTATAGGAAATTTGCTACCACTGATGCTCATTACCTAAGGGATACTTTGGCCATGATAAGAGGAGCTTTGCTGAAAGTTTTATTATCACCCTCATAATTCCTTTTACTCTCAGAAACAGGTATATTTGGTCCTGACCCAAACTACTGAACTCCGTAACTCAGTGACATTCATTCTATTGCAGTCAGTGAAGTCAGCTTAAATAAATGAATGTTCAAACCATAAGCAAAAAAAAAAAAAAAAGAGAGAGTGGAAAGAAAAAAAAAAGGAAAGAAGAAGAAAAAAAAGACCAGACATTTGTAAGTTTGGGTATGATACAACACCTATAAATCCAAAATTAGCAGGAGATCAGTACAAGTATCATTAGTCAAATTCTGGCCTCATGAACCATCTTAAAAATGTCACAGATTAATTCACACTTCAGCTGCTGATTTAAATAGAAACGTGCATCAACATCCAAATGAACTGGCTCACAAAAAAAATCCCTCCCTGGGACTCTGTGTCAGATGAATCATCAGCATGCCTGAGCCTGTCCAACTGGCCAATGAGCCTGGTTTCAAATCTACATTTTATAAAGGTATAAGAATATTTTCACTTTTTGTCAGTCACTTTGTTTCTTGGAAGGGAACTTTGGGGTTTTTTGAGTTGTTCTTTTTTTTTAAAGGAGAACTGTTGATTCTTGACTCAGTGATATAGTCAATAATTTAACATATTTTAAAGATAATGGCTGCATAGCACCAAACCTCTGCTTTTGCTGACATGACACACAGAACTTTTTTTCAAATGTGAAATGTAGAGCTGGCTGTATGACTGAGTGTATACACCAAAGTTGTTGAGTGAATCTGGGAGTTGTTCAGCCACAAGTACAGTACGGATTTTAGGACATTAGATGGCAGGCCCATTGACAATAGTGTGGGGCCAAGGTCTATTTCCAAATTCAACATAGAAAACTTGATATTTCAAAACCACTTTACACCTATAAATTAATATTTCTTCCTTTATACTAGTAGGCAAACTAGAGTCACTGTAACTTCTCTCCACGTTTTTCTGTTTCAGGAACGTGCACATTGGTTTTTTTTCCTTTAAATTTCTCTGTCTGTGATCCCATTATAAGGTGCAAATACTAGTAGATCACCTGAATTTAAATACTCAAATCTCTACATCCCCATTCCATTGAATCACTGAAGAGACATACTTAAATCATTATTCTTACCATTTTGGCTAATCATTCTTATACTGCCAGATGTGTTTCATACAGGTTTGAAAGCAGATGGGTGTGCATAGTCATTATGTGCTGCATGACACAGAAATTAATTTTATGCAAGTAATTTCTAAAGTCCTCTTAGAACTGTCCTGGTCGTCCTGTGCCTGTGTGAGGCCATGATCCAAGAAGTCTTCCCATGTCAGTACTTGCTGTAAGAAAGGTCCATGGCTCACTGCTTTCCAGACTAGAGGTTGTGTCCTTAAATAAAAGTAATGTATCTACATATGACACTGATACCATATCAAAGATAAAATACTAGAAATGATGACGTAAGTCTGGATACACAACAGAAAGAGGGGTCAAGGATATAAAACCTTGGTAGCTACTTCTATTGTGAATATTTGAAGGGAAAAACTTCAGGAGTACCCATCCAAATGTCTCCCAGGAAGACACTGATCTCTGTAAGTGACTGAGACTTGTAACGTGAGCAATTTTTGCAAGAAGATGGTTCCATCAAGAAAACAGCTTTGCTGTACAGCAGCAAATGGTTTTTTGTAACATTCAGAGCCAATGGTTCTTGGGATGCTTAAAAGGGAAGGGGAGGAATACTGGGATAAGGAAAGGGGAATATAACTGCATTAGTAGCATATGTCCATCATCTTTGCCAATAGAGAGGATTCAGAACTGCTATCAATGTTAGCCCACATAGATCCTGTGCAAATATAAGGATTCTTGGACTATTGGTTATTTAAATATTTCTTCCATTGCTGGATACTACCTGTAATTCAATGCTGAATTCTAAATGCCTGACAGCTATAGTTTTGTCAGCAGTAAGATTCCACCAGCAGACTGACACAGTGAAAAAGTTGCAGGGTTTTGTTTGTTTTTGAGAATATAATTGATTTGATTTGTAGTAGTTGAAATACACTAAAAACTACGTGGTATATTCAAACAGTGCTGAAAGCAGAAGTTGGAGAGGTACACAGAAACCTGGGACAGGTACAGAGAGCTGACTCGCTCTCAATACTGAGGTAAATCCAACAGAGCAACTGGAATCCCAGGAAATTTGTTTCAACAAAAATACGGCCAGCAAGACAATGGTATTTTGCTTAATGCATTTGAGATATTGAAAATATATCTAAAAAGAGACTGAAGTGGGTACTAGTTTGGTAATCATGAGTCTCTTGCTGCCATCTGACCTGCTTGCTGCAGTGTTGCCGTGGTGGAATTTTAGTTTTAAAATTTGGGTTGTTTTATTTTCCAAGGAGAAATAATCTAGGCTTACTAATCAGTTGTTGTTTTTTTAACAGTCTCTATAAAGCCAAGATTGGGAACTCCCATCGCTTTCTGACCTTCAGGACTCTGTTCATATCACCTGACTTGCTTCTCTTTGGTGGAAAATGGGTGGGAGACTTGGAAGAGATTCTTGGCAGAGCTCACGTCAGCCTACATCTGTTTTGCAGCTGTTGCAACTAAGGCAAGAAAAAGGTCCCAAGAACCTTAGTTTTCTTCTACTGGCTACATCTTATGCCAAGTGGTAGGTGTAGAGGCAGAGAACAAAGCCTAGGGGGAACTCAGTTAGACTACTTGCCTCTCAAAAGGCACACATAAAATACATACAGATGGTACTAACCACTTGATGAAAAATACAGTAATCTATATTGTCTGTCTTCCACCTTCTGCCAGACAAATTCTGGCACACTTTCAGAAGATGTAGCCTACATGCAGGTATTTGTACCTTATCAGTCTCTCTTTTGGAAACCTTTGTTCTTTAGATGTCAAGTAATGTAGGCAGTTAAACACTGCTTTGAGGGATGCAGGTCATGCCTTTTCTTAGAACTGTTTTTATCACTCTTCAAAAACTCCAGGCAGCATCTTTAATCTCCTGTTAGACAAAAATACTTGTTGGTAACTGATGTAAGAAGGTACTGTTTGGAAAGACATTCAGAGTTATAAATGGCTGTTCCACAAATCTTTGAAGACTAAGATTTTTGCCAAGTTTAATAACAGCTCAAGATTTATTTTTAAAAAAATCATTCCTAATCGCACTATTCCCCACCCTCAAAAGTTACTTCTGCTTTACTTTAAGGAATGGTTTGTTCTTAATCCCAACATTTGTATTATCCCATCAGAGTTCCTATTTCCTTCTCTCTACATCAAGAGCTGAAGCATTCCAAGCAAACACAGGATCAAGTTCCTATACAGTGATAATTTTGATGTTTTTACTTTTGATATGTGCCTAAGAAAAAAGAAAGACTGATCACAGAACATTGAAAGAGGCTGGTGGGGATACCTATGGTACCAAGATCTGCTAGTAACCAGCTAGGGTCAGAATCAAAGGTAAAATGTGCAAGAAGCAACTATTTTTTCTTGGATTAGTTCAACAGCTGACATACCTTCATTTCTCAAAAAGAAATGAACATTCACTTAATACCAGGAATGTAAATCCCCAGACAAAAATTTTCAAAATTTAATCAGATTGCTAGTGTTCTATTGGTAGTTACAGAAGGTTTTCAGATCCTGATATTCACACTGAGAGTGAATAGTGACAATAACCACTAATGATTTTTGACAAAAAGGCCATAAGAATTTCACATTTATTGCTCAATAGTTTGCAACACTTACCCTTTAAAAGCCCCCAGCACTAGCAGACAATTTCTAAATTTATTTCACTATTAATTTGTAGTGAAGTTGGATAAATTATATGTCCTTAATTGCGTATCTTCCTATAAATGATGGTCAAGTGTCTGCAGAAAACAACCACTACATAGCTATCTACTTTGAAATGAAGCAATCTATGTGAAGTATTAAAATCAAAAATCTTGCTACTTATGAGTATTTTAATGTTTTATGAAACAATATTTCTTTCAAACATAAATCTTTGACATTTATTTAAATAACTGGTATGTAACAAAACCTTCTAAAAATCAAAAGAACAAAATAATGAAATGTGATTCAATTCAAAATGCTTGCTTACTTTTCTTTTTTCTTTTGAGATATGAGCAACGTGAACTAAGGAAAAAGTAGCAAGGAGATGGTGCAAAGGTCTCCATATGGTTCCTATTTTTTTGCCAGAAACTACGTGTGAGAGCAAGATTTACCCAGAAACAGTCAGCTTCAGACATTTTTGACATTTAATACAGAATATTATGAAGATTTTATAGGATTTTTTCCTAAATTTTCAATTCAAAGTTGCTCAGAATTAATGTGAAAACTTACCCTGTATCCAAAACACTGCTCTTTACTTTGCAGGTTCATAAGTTAAACCCTTTCTCCCTGCTTTTGTGTAAAATCTTTGTACAAAATAAAAAATAAGTGTCTATGGTTACTTTGACGCACCTTCTGTTATTTGCACCAGATGTTGCAGACTTTATTAATCCATTTTTGTTTCATAATTTTCCTTCTCTTCACAGTCATTTAAATAATGTTCTTAAAAGACTTTGCCTAGTGAAAAAGTGTACTTCCAAATCACTGAACACCTTCAGTCTGAGCGCCTCTTTTGAGAATGTCATTAAAAGTATTTCTGGAGCTGCAATTCACTAAATATTGGAACAGACAACATCATCATTTCCATAATTCACAACCCTGCATGTGCAAGTGGGCAAAACTGCACAGTAGCACAAGTACGATGTCAAAATTACATGAATCCTTCTTTTCAGACTAATGAAAGCAAACTTATGTTTGCTTATTGAGTTAATGCTTTCTAACAGTCTGTGACAATTAACAATTTAAAACAGCCTCATATCCACACCCAAAAAAAACACTGACCTGGCACAGTAAAACCTGTGGGTATTCTGAAACACACTATATACTGTCCTAAACCATTACCTACTGGCTGCTGCTGCCAACATTTTGTTATTATTGCCTTCTGAAAGTTAAAGTCTAGGAATCATACTGCAGTATCGGAAACATTGATTCATAACACTGTAGCAGCTAATGCTGCAGGTTCTGGAAGACACCTCTGCTTGAAAAGATATTCTTTTACCTTCTAACTACATAGCATGTACAGGACACTGCTTCTTCAAACTGTGCAGATAGGGAGGACAACATGTATTTTCTCATATGAAAAACATGTATTTTCTCATATGAGTGAGAATAGTAGTGATCTAGTGAGTAGGTCTTCATGTGGGAGACACTAATCTCTGTCCAAAGTCTGTGTATAATCACAGTTTATCATAGGGAAGGAGACACAAGTTTTCTCTGAAAATAACTTCTCAGACTGCATTTTAATATGACATTTTGTCCACTGGGATTGACAATTCCCATTTGCAAGTACATTCTGAAGATACATCTCTTACATGCAGCAACAAATAACACATGTTGGCTTTTCTGCCTTTTTACCAAACAAGTTTTATAGCTTGCTTTCATGCAGAAGAGCTTCATTAAACGATGTCAGGACCATCTCCCCAATAATTAGGAGTGAATCTTCCAGAGTAAAAGCTAACCTATAAAATTAAACCAGCAGATTTTCTGTACAGGAGCTTCTCAGAACAAAGATCAACAAGTGAAGAAAAGACCTAGTTGAGATAGAAGTTTATATAATTTCTCTTTCCAACCAAGAGGAAGAGAACAAAAGTGAAGAGCAACCAAACCCAGCCCAAACACGATGCATACTTCAATCATCATCGTTCTCATCATTCTGATGAAAGTTCTTCCCTGGAGAGGGGCTGTATCAGAACTCTAAGGAGGCATTAAAAGATTCCTTTTGGCACTACATTATTGTATAAAAATGATACTTGGGAAAAATTTACTTGGGAAAATAGATCTTCTCTGCCAAGATGGTATTTGAAAGACCTAAAGCACTACAAACTGTAGGGAAGTGGTTGCTTGAGAAGAGAAATGAGTGTAAGACACACAGAATTTACTTAGATAATCCCCTCTCAATAAGTCTTATCACCCTAAAATCATAGGTTGTAGTTTTTACTTTAGCTTTGCAAATCAGAGACCCTTGTCCTGCCAAAAATACTAAGCAGTGTCCTGGGACTCAGGTCAAACAGAAAGCCATATATAACTCACATCTAAAAAAAAAAAAAAAGACTTTTTAAAGGAAAAATACTTAAATACTTAAGTGATAAAAAACGGACTATGGATCATTTAATCCTTTGACCAGTAAACTGTTTGAAAAAATGCTTTCTCTTAAGTATGTGTAGATTTGCCTCTTTAGGCAAAATATAGTTGAGGTTGCTCCACTTCCTATGACATAAAATGCTATACATCTAGCTTAAGATATTGCCAGCAAAAATTGAGATGTGGGTAAGGAATCCAAAAAAATATTGCAGTGATTTACTGCTAAGAAGGTCACCAGTAATATACCAAAATATGCCAGTATGCTTCCTGCATGTGCTACCTAGTATTTAAACATCATGAAAATAGATATATTACTTTTTTCTCTGCAAAGCCAGACTGCCACTGTTGGTGTGTTAGAATCTAAATCACAGCAGCATGGGAACATATGTCAAGTGATGCATTTTACGAACCTTTCTTCATATAGTAACTTCTTTATATAAATGGCCATTAGTTTTATGTGCTTTCACATTGTCATTAAAAATCCCTTATATTTAAGCAGCAGTACATTCCAATGCAAAACTAGCCATGTTTGCTTCCCAAATTGATAATAATTCTGTTGCTTGGAAAGTGCAGACCTTGTGGATACTATTCTTTGAATCAGTGAATAAAACATTTTTAATGTGGTTATTTAGTTACTCTATGGAAAGCTGTCAATTATTTAATTTTCTGCTACCACTGTACTAAATCTGCATTGTGAAATTCCAAATATACTTTTAATACATAATTGTGCTTTACCCATAAGCAAATAGGCTTCAATTTTTTTTTACACATTATTCACATTATCCATAGTTTGCAGAAATCAAGGTGTAAGTTGATTACAGACTTCACCAAGTGTAGAGCCTAGAGCTCTTTCTTCCGAAGTTGGTGCGCTCGAGATAGGCAGTACCATTGCCTCCCCTTCTCCCTCACACACAAGATCTTACATTAGAATAAATAAAACCCAGAATATATAGTAATTTTTGTAGGTCTTGCAACAGGCCTCATCATTGTGCCACACCATGTACCTGCACTAGAGCAAATGTCCTAGAAAAGGGTGTGCCATCTAGGCCAGTTTCTTAAGATAGGCCAAGTTCTTCCCCAAATTACAGTGAGCAAACTGGAGAAGCTCAAGAATTTCGGTGGAATCTCTTCTCAACTACAAGGGTACCAGAGCTGGTTTTGCTCCCATTGTAAGTACCAGTTTACTTTGTGTAGCATCATTTGAAATCTTGAGTTGAATAAAGAAGAGTATTTTCTTATGCTCCTTCATATATATTTTTTCAAAATATACAAGCAGAACTTACACTCAAAATTATGCTGACTTCTAAGTTTGCTTTTTAAAAAAAATGTTTATTGCAATTGCATAACATCCTGTCTGAACAAAACAATAAATACTTTGCACATAAACCAAAGAATCTAGGATTTTAGTTTTCCATACTTAGCAATAAAAGTTGAAACACTTTACAGCAGTTTAATACAGTTTCTTGAGGGCTCCATATTGCCTAACTCACTCCTCTTTTCAAAGATTCAGGATACAGTTACACAAAGGAAAATATTAATGGGTACCAACAATTCCACTTTAACTCTTTCTAAGAATTATTTTGCTGCTACAGGAAACAGGAAGCCATTTCACAGTGGTATTTTTAATGTAATTCTTCCACGTGTGTTACACTAGCTAATTTTTTTTTCCCATTCATCACAAAACAGATTTATTTGGGACCCCTTAGTGATGTAGTGAACATTTTATATATGTTGAACATATGACAGAAAAAAAGCAGTGTCTGGAGCAAATCTAACATCCAATACTTCTGTTTAATCCTATGTTAGTGTGCCCTTTCTCAATTTTTTTTAATTCAGTCTGCTTGAAATGTTTTTACTCTTTCTAAAACCTGTCCTTTTTAAACACCCATAACTGGCCTCTAAGTGTGTGTAGCACCTTGCAGAGCTGCAGGATCACAAATCACCTTCCATTTCACAGTCTTGATGAGTGTCACAACCCCCACACACAATTCCATGTGGTCATTCTCTGCCTTAGTGGCTGTCCCTAGTGGACATGGCTCAGCTAGTGTGGCATTACAGCTTTCAGCATGAGGCACAAATGTAATCTCTGTCTGGGCCTCTAAGAAATATAGATTTCTGTGCAAATATATTTGCCTGCATATGTTTTAGTGACATGTTTTGTAAATCTTATTATCCCTCAGAAAGCATTAAAATGAAACCAACAGGCCCAGCTGTGCTCATAACCTACCTGAGCAGATATCCAGACTTTTTTCAAAACAGAAAAACACACACACACACACACACACACAGACACACAGACTCCCTCATACCCAATAGGGTTGCTTTTCTGGGTGTCTTCTATTATTTCATTCACAATTTACTTTACAGTACTGTGCTGAAATATAACACTAACTGTAAAACTGGAAAAACAGTGAAAAGTACTTTCCCACATACAATTAAATGGAATCACCTGTCTTTCAGGGAAAGACAAAATAAAAAGTGTTGTAAAATAAAATTTTTCAGATCTTTTGCTTATTTATACCACTGGCTTTCAGGCCAACCATGAAAGTTTCATTTTTCATTTAAAACTATTACTGTCTGTTAATATGAGATAGAAACCCTCCTAATGACTGCTTTGGAAGTTCTGAGTATCAGCTGGCTTTGACTTACCCTAATAGTTCCCCTATTTAGCACCATGCCACATTTTCCTTTATTTTTGTTTTCTCAAATAATTATTGTAAATGGCAGAATCCATTAAAAGCACCCAAAGGATTTGTCACGTTTGATGCTAACACAATTTCATTTTCAACCTATAGTACAGGTTAGTTATAGTTATGAATTGAAAAATGCTCACAATAATTAAACTGAAAACCCAAAACACTTCTCTAGATAGTATTTTGGGTGAAGGAAATAAATCTGTAAAAGAAATAAAATCTAGCTAGTAATTAAGGTTTAAATTTTCTTCTAGGTATATTTTACTAAATATTTTATAGTCTGGGAGGTCTTTTTGATGGCTAATTTTTCTTGGCTGCTAACAATCAACTTACATTGTTAAAGCCTGTGATTCATAAATGAAAGCTTTGGCAGAGTACAATTAAAAAAATCCTTCAACTTCCATGTGAGCAAAAAGATGTACTATAATTTCTGGAGGCCTTCTTGTATTTTAAGATTAGTGTGCATGAAAATACTATATATGAACAAGGGCAAGTTACTTCAAGTATGGGTTCAAGTACAGCTTTTGAAATGGCAAAATTTTAATGCCATACTTATATTGTTCCTTTTTATATAATACAGTGAGACTATAGTTACAGTGACTGAAAATTATAAACCCTCTTTTAACTTTAAAACTGGACTGTTACTTCCAAAGAAGTTAATATTCCCTACAAAGTCTTAATTCTTTATTTAGAAAATACAGTAACAGGAGACTAATTGTGCAAACATGTCAATGTGTACATAAAGTTCTGGTCTCAAGTGAGCCCATTGAAAAAAATATGCTAAAAAAAAAGAAAAAAGAAAAGAAACCCCCACAACCCAAAAGCACCCAATAATTAAACCCAATGTCCACAGTATTTTAGTCAAATTAAAAATAATTTTTTTCTCCAGCTTTATTTCTAACCCCTTTTCAGTAATGCAAAATCTTTCTGGGATCAATAAACTCATACAAAAGTAAAAACTTCTAAAACTTTTGTTTTCTCCAATCAGGGAGACCATTTGGCAAACAAATGTTAAATAATAGGGCCTGTCTCTTCCATCACTCACCTCCCACAGCTTGCTGCCTATAAGCTGGAAAATAAAGGCCTTCTTGGTAAAGTACTGTGCTAATGAAATGTTCTGACAGTGCATGTCAAAGCTAGTAAATCCTATATATTTTCTACAATCCTATACCATATATGTTTTACTCTTCTTGAAAAAGCTAATTTTAAATACCTACCTCTACTGGGATAAGAAAATTTAGAAACATTCATAAATATTGAACATAAAGTTGGATAGGTATAATGTTTTTTCTTCATCTTAGAAGTTATAACATCAAAAACAAATTAAGAGGTTATTTTATTGTACAATTAAAACATTTCAAATCAGTACCCACATTCTTTAATGTGATCAGTTGTCACCTCCAGTAACGATTGGCAGCTGAAGGTAACTCATTGTCCCCCCTTTTGACTTTGATAAGTATTGAACTACATCCTTCTAGGAAATTAAAATTGGTGTTACATTTATTTGCTCTTCTTCCAACCCCCCAGGGTTGGATCTCTGCAGTAAGAGTAGAAACAATACTTGAGATTATCAGATCCCAGAAACAGGGGGAAAATGTCAATTAATTTATTAGCATACTACTTGAAGGATGTAGGAGTACAGACTAAGAAGCAGAGGCTCAAAGCAGCAATGAAATCCCAGTATGTATACTGGTAACCAGCAACTCCAGGGCTGGGCTTTGTGCAACAGTAATGCATTCTGCATTTGCCCGTGCCAACAGGGTGAGGAGAGGTGGTAGATAAATCTGCCTCTAAACTTCAAAAAATACCTCCTGAACTCTGGTCTGGCAGATTTGAAAAAGAGTATGTAGCAGCTTTCAAATTCAAGAGGGATCTATAGAAGGAGAATAAAGATCTGAAGCAGTTAGGCACGAGCCCTGGGGTGTTACTCCTTTCAACATAAAACTTTATTTCATCTACTTTTATACTACTTAGTCACAGAAATTCCACCCAATGGAATAAAATTATTAGATATTACACTATTTTTATCAAGGGTATCTTATTTTAAAATTGCACATATTTGAAAGACCATTTCCAATCTTTTTTTAGGCATTAATAACCACCCTGAATATGGGCCTCTTGCTTTTGCTGCTCAGGATCTGGAGGCAAAGGGGACACCTACGGGCAAGGGACTGTTTGCTTCTCATAACCACCCCTGCAATGTACTGGCTGATAGTTTCTATTGATGACAAACAAAACCTGAACCATCTGATCTCAACTGTCTGTTGCATGACAAAGTGTCAAAAGGCAGCTGTAAAGTGTTGAACTTCATTCCCTCTCTTACCCACTGCTCTGCTTAGAGCTCCTCAGCAGCACAGCACATTTAGGATTCATCTGCTTGCTGTTTGTCTATTTAAAGGGTTCAGCTAGCACGACTTGCATCTCCCTTCCTTTCTGCATTCCCTAGTGACTCCAGTCAGTAGAACAAATGTCACTAACGCTTGGAGTTATCATAGAGGCTGAACTGAGCATGCCACAAAAATGTTTTTTGTTGAATAACTGCGCTGGTTGTTTCACATTGTTGTGATGTTTTCCAGGGTATTTATAGGCCTCCAGGGCACTGAAAACATGGAGCAATGCCTACTCTCACAGATATAAACACTGGTTTGAGTAAATAGTTAATTTTTGCTGGTGTTAGAGCATTTGGCAGATGTTCATAGTCATAAACAAGAATTCTCCATCTTTCAAAACAGAAAGAAAAATTGGATATTGACTTGCTCTATCATCCAAAATTCCAGCCTTCTCCTTAAGCAAAATTGGATCCAGTTCAGTTCACAAATCTGAGTCAAAAATCAAAAGGAAAGGAAGTTAAAATGTTGGTCTGTTATGGTTATAACTATGCTGAACTCATATGAAAAATCAAATACCATAACATGCTGATACATCTGATGTTTTTATGCAAGACTGCCTTGTTTCCATTAAACAGCAAAAAGACAGCTACTGTTTAACTGATGAAAACTGATGGAAAATCCTCATTACTATATAAACAGTGGTATAAGCATAAAAAGTGTTTAGTTTATGCATCTGTGCATTTAGCTGAACATTAAGCTTTTTCTAAACACAATTTGGTGCCTTCCTACTCTCATATATTTTCACTTTCTTTTTGAAAGCAGGAAATCTGTGTCTTCTCATGCCTTGAAATATAGACAAACAAGAAAAAAATCAATTATTTTATTAATTATTTATTATTATTATTATTAATTATTTATTATTATTTATTAATTATTATTAATTAAATAATAATTACATAACATAATAATTACATAACATAATAATAATTATTAATTATTAATTATTATAATGTATGATTTTTCTTCAACTAACCCACCAGAAAAACCATGTACATTGATTCTAGAATTGTAGCTTTACTTTAAAGTCTGACTTTTCTCTAATTTTTTTTTGGGGGGGGGTTGTTTTGGTTTGGTTTGGTTTGGTTTGGATTTTTTGTTTGTTTGGTTTGGATTTTGGGTTTTTATTTTGTTTTTCTTTTTTATCCTTTATTTCCAAAGGAGACTTGGGTCTACTGTCACCCTAAAAGACCCCATTGGCTGCATCATTTAGTTACTCTGCTTTGGAGTTTGGACTGCTTACCTACTTGGTGTTGCTCAAAAATGCACAAATGAACCCGTTTTTCAATGATGGCTTCCATTCCTAGTTCACCTCTTTAAAACTGATCTAGTCCTTATTAAAAACTTCAGTTTCAACTCCTTTCTTTCTTCACTTATTTCGCAATTTCAGCCCAGTAAACCCTTGAATAATAAAATTTTTCTTGAGTCAACTGCCATGCAAGCTAATCTTCAGTTTCATTGACAGAATGAGAAGACATCTATATAGACAAGGCTGAGAACTTCAAAAAACCACCAGTCATTCCTTCTTGGATTGCACCAGTAATGACCAGGTAAGAAGTTCAAATTAAATATCCTTCAACAGGACATCAATTCACCCATAATTTATCATGCAGGCCAAATATGACTATTTGTGTGGACGGGGTCCTGTTTGTAAAAGGAACCCGCCCCTCACAAACTACTGAATAGATCCACACTCAGGTAATAGGAGCTCATTTCAGACAGTTTGTTACTACTTGAAAGTATTCATCATTAATCCTTAGAGAAGGGGCATTTTCAGGACCCTCATGCATAACCCTACTAAGACTTAAACGGAAGTAAATGAATAATTTTTTTTCTTATACTATGACATGGAAAAGACAGCAAGTCAAGCAAAGAGTGAAGCTAGAAATGCTAGTTCCCTAGGTAGGAGGACATTTTTTGTTTCAAAAACTGTAGAACAAACCCAGAAGCTCTTTTTTTGAATAAAGACAGGTATGCCCATATATGAGACAAAGAAAGTTCCAAATATATTATTTTTTTGCATTAGTGCAGCAGTGGTGCTTAAAGGGCTTCCTCATTGTACTGGACACTGCATGCTAAGGAAAGTCCATGCTCCCAAGAGCTGACAATACATTTATCATATGCTGCACCCCACTTCCTCATCGTGGTAACAAACACATGAAAATGTTCGTCAGTGTCTCCTAGCTGTTATCCTCCTGGGCATTGTACCAGAGAAGGTTTTAGGGAGAGATGGAAAATCTCACAACCTCCTTCAACTTAGTCTCACAATTCATCAGCAACAGCTCCCATCTTGGAAAAGACTTTGATCCTTGTTCAAGAAAGGTGTGGCAATACTGACCAATTTTTTATAATTACAGACTGTTTAACATTTTGTCCAAATACTATTGGACAAAATTCACATTTTAAAGAACAGTTCGGGAGAAAAAAGGGCAAAGAAGATTCAGATTGTGCATGATGTAGTCAAGATATATCAACAGGGTGTAAAATAATGTTCATGTCCCATCCCACTGAGGCACAACTACAGAAGCAACAGCAGCACAGTCTGTTTCTCCAAGTCAACATGGTTTTCTTAAGTGGTCTGATTCTGAAATTTCCTACAGTATGCTTATGACTTAAAAAAGCATGTATTTTTCTCAAAAGTTGAGGGAAATTAAAGAATCATAGGAAAAGGTCAAAATATGCAGGATCCTCAGATTTAGGTTCAGCAAAAGCCTAAGGAAAGGAAACATGCTAGGGTCTAAATCAAGAATAAAAGAGGGTGAAATCAACATGAATACGATGTACAGTCCTAAGCAAACCTTTGAAGACATCTCTGAGAAGGTGTGCAAACCTTTTGTGAGAGCTATGCCAATAGACACCCAGATCTGCTGAGCTACACAGTAATTTAACAGCTGAAAGCACCAGGTTTTGTAGATATAATCAGAGTATCTTCTACATGACAAATTGCTACTATGCAATGTGGGTATGATCTATTCCTTTCATGAACTCTAAGAATTTAAACAGATGAAGAGATCATTATAGCTTGAAATCTGACTTAATATACCAGAAATATATTTAGGAAGCAGAAATAACAATTATCCAAAGATTGTTCCAGGGTGGCAGCAATTTCTGAAATTATATGGGTGTCATTGCAAATGCAAGATAACCTTTTGTCAGTAAGACAACTAGGAAAATTAGACATTTATTTTTAGGCAATTCATATGTCAAGTTGCCAAGGAGTAAGATCACTGATCAAGTTTTTAGATTTTCATCTTCCTAAGTATATTGAGAAGACAGGTATTTTGAAATTCCCTTTGCACACAGGAGATGTTTAAGACAATCAAAATAATTTTTAAACTTGACAAAAGAACACACATAGTGTACGAAATAAATTACCTCAAATCCAGTTCTGAAAACCTGTTTACAAGTACAATCCCACAGAGCACAAATGTAGGATACAAACAAAAAGTTGTTCCACAACTCCCAGTGTGTAAGAAAGGAAAGTAGTAGAAAGTGCTCAGAAAAGTACATTGCCTTTTGTACCCATTTTTCTAAGGAAAATTACTTTTGATGAAACAAAATACTGTTCCATTTTAGTCATTTCTCTAGATCTTCTGCTGCTATTGATCATAAAATGTACCTATCCCATTTTTACTAGTTATTACAGAATTTTCTCTCAGATACAGAACCTTGTGAATCATTATGAGTACAATGTCCTGGACTATCTGTACCATTCCTTTCTCATTCAGTATTCAATATTTCCATTCAATATTTCTAAAAAAGCAGTTAGGAGCAGTAAGGCAATAATGTTGAAACGTCAAAAATTATGTTCAGCTCCTCGTTTGCTCTAAATCAATATTAAGAGAAATGTAGGAAATGGCAACGTTCTATCCGGTGCAAGTCATCACTTGGACAAAGCATAGCTGACTCTAGACAGGACCAAAGTACTTGCCTGAAATGCATCCTTCTCTCTGGATGCCTTCTGCCTCATTCCCCCTCCTCCTGATGTTAAGACGTGCAGGCAGATGCCCTTGTCACTGTCTAGTCCCTGTGCATTTGCTTGGATTGATGCTCCCCGTGCCTAACTCTCTCTCCAGATGATGAAGATTATGCCTTGTCCTGCCCGAAACAAAGCAGGCACCAATGAGCAGTATTTGCTAACTGATGTAATGCATATGCAGGTATTAAGTCACGCATCCTCAAAAAAAATTTGAGTTGCTCCATAAACACTCAAGTAGTCTGTTTAGCGTGAAGATTCACATGACCACTTTCCTTTCCTGCTCTGCACACCAGCTCCCCTTTGAAGTAAGGAGGCTGCCTCAAGGTCTCACTCCAGCTGTTTAAAGAGCCCAGCAGAAATAGAATAAGCAACCTGGCAGCTTTTTCTCTCCAAGATAAGACTTTTCCAAGACGACTGTGCTCTACTGAAACAATTCTAAAACTTAGGATATGAGAAGTTCATAAATGCAGAGCCAGGTCTTTTTTCCTGCCAACACTGAATCTCCATTCCCATAAAAGTGAGGCTTCAGAATTCATAGTTTATAGCAGCAGACCAAAAGCTCTCTTAACTCTGATTTAATAAGTTACGCACATATACACAGCACAAAAAAAAAGTCTATGTGTTACACACAGGAAGAAGCTAATTCTTTTCTGCCATATTAATATATAGAATTCATGAACATGACACTTTTCAGTTTCATAAAGCATTTTAAAAGCTGTTTATTATTTCAGTTCATCTCATTCTAAAAGTACTCAACCAGCATAAATATAAACAGTGAACCAGCCTTGAAAAAACAACTGTAGTTTTTGTTCTGAACACCTGAACATTTTTGATGTTTACATGGAGCTCCTTCAAGTATTCCAAACTTACGTTCTGTGTCTGGAGTAATTCTTAGAAAATAATCACAGAATCACAGAATAGTCTGAGATGGAAGGGACCCACAAGGTCCAACCCTTAAATGGATTTGTCTTTTTGACTGGATTTATGCTGTCTGCACAATAGGTTTTTTCAGGTCAATTTTTTCTGGAAGACAAAGTAAACAGGAAATTCACAACATTGAATTGTTACAAAACTAGCTATCAAAATAAAAACACAAGATTCAAAGTTATGAGCTCAGTATTACTTAAAATGGCTTGAAGATCCAATTTTAGCGCTACTTCATCCCAATGATTTTTGATCTGGAAAAAATCTCCTTCACTGCATTCATTACAACTTCAGAGACTTTAAATGAATCAATAGAAAAAGTGATCCCTTCCTTGCTCAGTAAAATGGAGAAACATTCTTTACAGTTGTCATATAACCAATATTCCTTGAAGTGCCTGTTACATAGAGCTAACTGTTTAGTGGCCCTCCTGTTTTTCTTTCATCCTGTAACAACGTGCTTTAGCAGTAATAGAAATAAATCATCTAAGGACATAATCAAAGAATACTTATGCAATTGTATTTATACCTCCTTTAGGTATACCTGAGTTTGTTTAATCTCATGGGGTTTTCCCATCATATTTTGTCTGTGATACATCAAGACCTGAACAGTTGTATAGTTTCAACAAAAGGGCCTTTCCAAGACTTAAAGCTACCAAAATCACTTCGGAAAAATCATCTGTAAGCACATTTTCAGTTTGCACATGGATTCATTTCAGAATATTTTGGCAATTGCAATTTGGAAAGCAATTCCATTTTTTAAAACAAGTAGTATATTTTGAAGGAATTGAACTGTCATGCAAATGGCAGACATATACATGCCTTCTTTTTGTTGCTTTTGTTCTGTTGCTGACAAAAAGACCCATAGGATTAAAAATGAGCTAGAAAATATATACAATCCACTGGAGCCCCAATTTTTTTCCAGAATAGGATTTAGTATCTCCCACTATAGCAAGTGACATGCTCCTTTTGGTGTAAGTTTACACCATTTTACTATGGGTCTGGTTTATATGTCCCCATCATTAATGCAATCCATTATTAATACAGACAAAAAGAAAGAAAAGAGGAGGGGAAGCCCCATCCCATTACTATGTGAGGTTATGTGATGGGGTAAGATCCTGGGTCAGGGCAGGGTGTGATGCTACACATCTCACTGGTTCCACAGAGCATTTTATCTTCAATTCCTTTCAATACTTCAGTATATTAACACTAAGGAAAATAGACACACTTCAGCAGTGTGCTGGGAGCATACAAACACTTGGTCCATGGCAGGAAAGGGACAGATTCTGGAATGGCTCCTTAAGTCACTTTTTTGTAACTTTTTTTTAAAAGGCCATATTAACTTATAAAAATCACTGTATACTAAGAGCATCAGAAGGCAATCTGAATACAAGGGTTAGAATAAGCTTTGGACAGGGTAGAACTGAAGCCTGTGGTTACACTTGAAGTAATTACAATAATAGTTTCTACTGTACTGTGAGTTCAAAACGTGAGGTATTAAGTTTGCCAGCAATAAAAAGTAGAGTGGAAAAATAAGTAGTTTAAAAGCAAAATAATTAGTTTAAAAGGATTTGTTCATATAAGAGCAAATTTAATATTTTATTTATGGGACTAACAGCAAAAAACAAAATACTGGCTGTGAAAACAAATCCAAGATAGGACTTTTACTGAGCACATAATAACACTGCTTTCCAACAATAACAGTATTCCAACAAAGAAAAAAAATCACTGGAAATACTGATGTCAAAACTCTTAACAAGATTTAAACTATTTAGAAAAATGGAATGGATAAAGAAATGTGAAAAGTTTTCCAATGCTATTTATAAACTACATTGTAAAACTGTCCCATTTAAAAATTCTCAGCTTCTGCTATGCCAGGGGTCCACTCCTAACAAAGATTCATTAGGTTTTCCTGAAAATGTTGGCTTTCTATTAGTGATTTTTCCTTCCATGATTTCACCTTCAATTAGAAGCTTCTTGTATTTTTTATAGTCACAGACATTTGTGCAAGTAGAGTCAGTTTTTTTATTGGCAAGAAAGCTTAAAGCTACTTTGCTGAAAGTAACTGCAAACTTTTAACAACAGCTTTTTTCTTCAATTTTATAAAGAAGTAAACTGTGCTAGTCAAGTTAACCTAAAAATGAGTTACAGAAGCAAAAATCAATACTTTTTTTCCCTTCGCAATGAACATACTTGCCTATCAGAACCTAATTTCCGCAGCCTTTTTCAGCAGAAATAGACCACCAGCTAACAATTAGATCAATTTAAAGACTTTACTAGCTTTCCAAGACTAATATTTCACATTGAAAAGAGGTTAAAGATAACACTTAAGCCATGGGTTGTTGGGAACAGAGACTGCAATGAAATAAATTCCAGCTCAAGAGAAAAGAAAAAGCAGATGCAAACTTACACATGAGAACACTTGGCACTAAAGGCAGTCAAGGCCCAGAGGGGTGACCTGTGGAATGAAACACAACGTGCAGCAAGCAGAAGACCATCTAGTTGAAAAATGGAGCCTGAGAAGTGTGGAAGTCAGAAATATGGACCAAGAAAACAACAGCTAATGCAATGGATATCACAGGCCTAGAAGAGTTTCCTGGACTCTTTCAAATTTCCTCTGTCCCTGTGAAACTGGCTTGCTTTAAGTGGTTTCCAAGGGCCTGCAATTCATTTCTTGGCTAGGCAAGCTTACTTTCACTGAACACAGTGATCTGAGGTTTGTTTGAATTCCTGCTCTGTGGAAATCTACTGTACTTTCTAGCAGGTGTGAGAACACTGAGGCTCCTTCAGTTGCAGCTCATTTCCACTTTCTAACTACTTTATCTCCGTGGATGAAGCAAAAGTGACTTTTGTGTTTCCTGGCAGTCTGCTGCTTCAAAGAACCTTATAGTGATTTGTTTATTTCAGAGGAAATGGAGACCAGTCAGTGATGACAGATTTATTGGTTAAATGGACATCACAAAAAAAATTTCATGAAGCACAGGCTGGCTCTAAGCACACTGTGAGAACTCATAGTAAGGGGTGATGTGCATTCCAGGAGTCCAGTCCTATTTAATCCACTCCACTCTAATCTGTACATTTATATTACACCTTTCACACAATTTCCAAGAGCTCTGTACAGAAATGTAATAGCCACTGTAGTGAAACATATCCAGGTATGTTGATGGCCTACATTTAGGCTTGAAAATGCAGCAAAAGGAACCAGACTGTTGAATATCTTGTGGCAACGAGTCAGACAGTGACAGGCAAGAAAAAAATGGGTGCCCAACTTCTTCCTATTACATCTCAAGATAGAAGAGAATTTCTTATTTCTGGAGAGACAATTTATAATTTGGCAATTCATAATAGTCCTATTAGGTGAGAAATTTACATTGGAGCAATTAAATATGAAACTTGACATGGAAACTATTGAGACTCAAGTTATACAATATAGTTGATCAAACACACACAAGAGGAAAAGGAGTTTCAGCAGTTGGTAGGTTTGCAATGCATGAAGGATTATGCCAAGGATTGCATAATTTCAATGTGAAAAAAGATTTTAAATATTGTAGAGAAAGATACTACCAGACTTATGTTGCTATAGTCTTCCAATGATAACTGGTTGTGATAATTGCATCTGTCAAAGAAGGTAAGACAGATTTATGAATAACATACAGGAGCTTGTTTTGAAAATCCCAAATAACCAGACAACTGCTGGTTCTCTGTTAGGGTGAAGAACACTGGTCAAAGCAAACACTAAGACACAACCAGCAGGGCATTCCACTTGATCTGGATTCAATTTCAGAAAAATAGCTGGCTGAGGTCGTGCATTAGCCAAACAAACATACCATTTGGAAAGAAGCTGGAATATTTGTTGAGGCAGAGAACATATCTGTACATCACCTCAAGACATATGGTTCACTAAAGCACATCTGCCAATAATTGGCTCAAAAAATCATCAAAATGTTAAAAATGCCTCTATTTAAGATGGTAAAATAAAGAGTGCTATTTAATCTTTGGAGACCCTTACCTGCTCAAAAATACTTTGATAGGTAAATTACCCAGCTTTTAGTAACTGCCATTGTCATTGCATTTTGAGTCCTCCTATTTCCCAGTCTAGTTTGACATCCTGAATGTTTTATTTCTCTTTATACATAAGGAAATGTAAGCTGGTTTTGTCCTCTATATAGACTGAAGATCTGAAGTATGGAGTAACTACAGCACTGTGTCAAGATTATTGAAGGAAGTGAAACTAGAAGACCTACACAGGGATTCCTGTAGGGAGCATTGTCATGGAGATTTGCCCAAAGTAATGTACTTGCTTCTCTGCAGAGGCAGTTTGCCTGGCAAAATCATAATGCTAAGTTTTCAGAAACTAAACTTCTCCTTGATTTCCTGATGCTGTCTTAGTTCAAAGAAACTTATCTGCTCTACTTTTGGGTTGCAGGGTATTACAAGGGCTGTTTTTATTAAAATTGTGTCTTCACCTTTTAAGCCTACTACTAGCCTCACCCTTTTAGTAATTATTTCTGACTTTTTAACATTTATAAACCAAGAATGAAGCCCAAAGGTGCTTTTGAACCATAGACAACATCTTAAACACCCCACCGCACAGAAAAATTTCAAATGGTACTTGTATCGTATGTGTGTGAGTGTGTGTGTATGTGAGTGTTTACACACAGAACTTAGGTGAAAATAAGAGCTATTCTTTACTATCATTTTCTTAACTATAAGAAGATATTTTGCTTGATCTTGATTTAACCCAATCCTGCTATTATGTATTTCATTATCATCTACATCTTATTAGCCCTAAAGTATAAGCACACTGATATGCAACCATCTACACACTAGGCTCAGTTGAAAAGTTTTCTAGGACTGGAAGCTCACTTCATGGAAGAAAGGGCAAAGCCCTGCTTCTTCTAAAATATTTTGTATTTTACAGGATAGCCAGTCTAAAGCAAACAAATCATATGAATGTACAGCATTTTAAGAGTCCACACTCTGGTTGAACTCCTTCCAAAAGTGTTACCAAAGCATTAGATGCAGAGAATTAATGTCTCCAGGATGAAAGCAACATGAGGGACGTGTACTTTTAAAATTCAGAACACGCTGAAGGGGTTGCAGCCTTGCAATATTCACAATAGACCTCCTAACAATAAGCAAATGCTTAAAGGATATAGATGTGGGACAATTCTGGAATATAATGTTTACAGTTAAGTTCTATAGCCAAGAAGAGATAGGCTAAAACCTACAAGCTGTCTCAACACAAAAGGATCAGCTTTCAAGAAAACTGCACACCCAACTGTTACCATTTAGGCACCTAAATGAAGAACAATGGGGGCTTCTGGGTTCTGAGCTCTTTCAAGCATCTGGTCCAAATTCTTTCCCTCCATATGAATCAAAACAAATGTTTAGGCTACTAACTTTCCATTGCCCTTTAAGTTTAATGCCAGCTTTTCCAGCTTTTAAATTCCTTAGTATAGTTAGATGAATAAAACACTAACTTTGCAGAATACCCAGTTAGGGACTATTTACCGTATTTTATTTGTATTTATAGCTGGCATAAGTTCTGTATAGAGTTATTGTAAAACTGTATCTTTCAAAAAAATATCTTTTAGAACAAAATCTTTTTGTTTAATACACTTAATGTTTAATACATTTAATCCATCTTACTTGGCTATCCAAAGGTGGTCAAACATTAACTCACAGATTCAAAGATGCAACAGGCTGAAAATCAGCATAAAGCAAAACATAGCAGCAGAAACAATAAAAAAACCCAAGTTAATTATACAAGAAAACAAAAAGCAGATCACATCATGGTGTGTACATAGAATGTAAGTCGATGTGTGCATCAGCAC
>NW_005054307.1:1509709-1511241 GCF_000277835.1 Geospiza fortis | reverse complement strand
TATGTCCAACATACAGTGGCATGGATCCTGATACAGGACCTGCAATGCTCTGCAAGAGTGCAGGATACATCATTGTGCCTGGACCCTGATACATCCTAGGATGTTTAAAATCTGTACTAAATAATCATAAGAATGTATTTAAATGTTAGAGGGGAACTATTAAGACAGACAGGCATTATGGTATTACCACACCTCTGCAACTCAAACAGATCACACAGGAAATGCACAGCATTACCTGATACTAACCCTGGGGGAATATTAGTCCATTTCCAGTCCTCTTCCTGCTGTGGGCAACCTGGTCTGCAGAAAAGTGTGAATTCAAACATATTAAGAAAATCTCTGATTAAAAAACCAGAAATTTTGCAGGCCTGTTACAGAGAATACTGAAATATTCAACACTTTCAAGCAAGTTAATGATGGGACAAAAGGAAATATCACCTGAGTATCTCACTTTATTTTTACAGCGCATACAGCAGCAAAGGACAGAGCAACTAGTGAACACACAAAATATTAATGGAAATCTGGGTTTTCTTCTGACTTGAAGCAAGAAGAACTTTTTTTCAAGAAGCACATAAACAGAGTTAGCAGAAAGCGTTTTTTGCTAATTTACATGAGATAATAAAATATAATGTCTGGAAAAAAACATACAGTCGACTTTCAGCTTTTCCTTTACTGTATAATAACCCTTCCCATTAGTTTTTCTTTTCCAAACTAGGTTCAAAGTTTCTGCTGCTCCATAATTCTTACCAAAATTATGTCCTCTAAATGATACTATGCTAAATGGCCATTATGCCAAAGTTAACTCTGAGTTTCAGTTGTAGAAAGAGTTTTGATTAAGAAAAATAAACAAAAAATTTTGGAATGAGTTACTTGAAGAAAACAAATACTCCCCAAACTGGCTACTCCTGTCTATAGGAGCGTATGAGAACTGCTTTTTAAATCTGGATAACAAAGAGAAGGGATAAGTTACTGAGGACTGCAGTAGAGTCTGAGACAAAGCACAGAAAAAGAAAATTCAGGTTTTTAAGATGAGTAGCAGGCCAAAATTCCTGCAACTGAGATTTATTACACCATGGAGTCTGATTCCCGAGATGGCTAATGAAGGCAAGCTATTTTTTAAAATCCAAATGAGCATTTAATAAATGAGTACCACACTCAAAAACCATATATATAACCCATTTTGTCATACTGAATTGAAAGGAATCAACCCACACTCAAGCATTTTAGTCATCACTATTTCACTCTATCTGTCATTCGTCTAATAAAAGAATATTAATATGGATTGCTGTTTGGCAGGGGTACCTTTTTCCCTATACATAAGATTCCTCTAGATAAATCAGCTATACAGAAATGTAATTAATTATCTTATAATTAATTCTGTCAGGGGGGTTGTTCAACCACTGTCCACTGTATTATTATCTGACCATCATCCACATTCATTACACTGGAAATAATGTCATCTCTAATGGACACTGCAGAGTCTGTAATTCTTCTTCGGAACCAGAGTAAGCTTAGTCTGGCATAGACCAGCA
>NW_005054307.1:1503955-1509675 GCF_000277835.1 Geospiza fortis | reverse complement strand
GTTTTTACTCTTCTGTGTAGATTGGAAGTGAGGTGAGGTGAGGGAGGATGAGAGTCAGTATGATTATGACCCAAATACATTTCAGCTATGGCAGTTTTGCCGCATTTCCTGAAGAGGAGCAGCCTCTTGATCCTTTTTAATATCCTTATTAGTCTCTAGTTCAAGAAGCGTGTGTGAGGACGTATTTAACTCTCATTGAAGTCAATGGCTCTTAAGCATATGCTCAATTTTTTTCACAAATCAGGACTTTAATCTGTTCCTTATGTACATTTAGGATTACAGAGAGGTCTTCTGTTTTTGAAGTTACTGGAAACATCAGCTTGCTGATGAGAGGGGGGAAGGCAGAAGGACTCCATCACTGTCAAAAGTCTACAACTTTTCTATTTTTTTTCCTAAATTTTGCCCAGAAGATAATTTACCTTTTTTTTTTTTTAATGTCTTGTCAAATAGTTAGATTCTTATGTGTGCTCCAGAAATGTGAGTTATTGACAAAATACACTTATAGGTTTGTTAGCATGTCCTCCCTTCCTCCTCTAAAAAGTTGATAGAGCTCTTACCAAAATCCAAACTAGATTTACTCCTAGCAAGGGAAGAGAAGAGTTGAGACAAAAGCTGTAAAACTGTCTTTGTCCTACTCTGCAAATGCACCTCAATTCTGGCAACTACTGGTTTTGTCTACTTTGGTCCTGGAATAAAACCCTCTTCACTGAGCCTGAAGGTTGTGCCAAACTGTATGGTGATTTTTTTGATATAGAAAAAAGCCCACTGGAGACTAGCCTTAAGGCAGCCAATCTTGTGATCTGATCCTCATGTGAATTTATGTCTCTAGAGTTTAGATTTGATATTCTGTAATTTTACCACGGGTTCTATTTGCTGATATTACGCTGAAAACTCTAGACACTGAAAAGAACTGAAAAATTGCCAAACCCAAACATTCAAAAGGTATCATCAGCACTTTTCTCTCCCTTCCTGAAGCTTACTCCTCCTTCCCAAACTGGTTTTAAAACATGTTTAGAAATAAAATAACACAGTATAACCAAATGCTGAACCAATCAAATCACATGGACTATCCAGGTCCCTATCTACTTTTATTTTAGATTATATATATATATATATATGCATACACACACACCCCTCAGATATATGTTCTTGTCTATTATATCAGTGAAATGGAATCACATAAAAATATTTTTCTGTTTTCAAAATTCTTTTTGCAGAAAAATGGAATAAAAGAACAATTTGCCAATGCTATTTAAAGATTTTACAGGCCCCTTCAAAATGAGACTTTACTGTCTTTGAACAACATTCCTTCTGCCACAAGTAATTATTTAAATTTTTGAAGTTAAAAGAATGCATTTTAAGAAAGTTAATTTTTTTTTCACACATTTGGCTTAGTTTCAAGTACTTCGTTTTTACACAGAGCTCTGCTCAACACTGGGTACATCACTGTTATTTGAAACTAAATGTAAGTATTGTCAGGTCTGGGTCATGCTTGATTTTTTTTGCTATAGCTGTTTACAGAATCTTCTCTGTGGTGCACAACTCCTTTTGGAGTAAAAACCTCTAGAGAAGAGAGGGCATATGAAGGACCTTTTTTTTATTCTTTATTTTTATTTTTTTGTGTTCACTTCCTGTCTTGGACACTTTTCTTATAGACCTTAAGTCCGCAGAAGAGTCGTGGTAGACCAACAGTTACCAAAAAGAAGTTCATGGTAAAAGAGATGATAGCTTGGTGACAATGGGTAATGACATAATA
This sequence comes from Geospiza fortis, assembly GCF_000277835.1. Taxonomy (NCBI): domain Eukaryota; kingdom Metazoa; phylum Chordata; class Aves; order Passeriformes; family Thraupidae; genus Geospiza; species Geospiza fortis. Next base: position 1,507,919 of record NW_005054307.1, on the reverse strand, counting down.
TTGTTTTTAGATGTTTCTTGCATGTATTTGAGGCATACTGAAGACAGAGAAAAGTGTGAATGGAAAAAGGATGAACACAGTTGAGACAGCATGGAGAAAATGTTGAGGTAGGTAAGAAACAGGATCTAAAATATTGACTGAGGCACTGGGCAACACCTTGCAGTGAAATTAGTTTAACTCTGAGAATTTAAGGTAGAACCAGAAGAATGATTCTAGGAAGGAAATTTCAAAAGGATGTGATTGAAATTTGTGATCATTTCATCAGCTTTGGTTTTGGCAGGCTTAAAATAAGAGGCAGGAGAGGACTAGGGCAGAAAAAACAGGATATAATTTCTGCTAAGTGGTGTAAAAGTCATTTGTAGAACAATCTGAAAACATGTTGGAAAGAAGAAGACAGAGAAAAGCAACTTGCAAAGTCTCACAGCAAAATAAGTTCTTCTAAACCATAGCTCTCAATCTGGTCAGAAAAAGGAGTGGCCCATGGCCTTGCACTGGGGAAACCAAGGACGAAGGGTTTTCTATGTCTGTAGAAGATGTTTTGCCCTCACCCTAGGTCTCTTTTGTGAGCATTTTTTTCCTACATCTGTGCATTCTTGCCCTGGAAGGAAAGGAAATGCTGTCTGCTTTTGTAAAGAAACCAACCTTCACCAGATAAAGTTCAGCTTTATGGAGAACAGAGATATATGAGCCATTAAATGACATGGCAGGGAAGGTGCAAAGGCTGATTAGTGAGACCTCCTTTTTTGTGCTTGTTGTCCAAGAGGATACGCATATTCCCTAGACTTGTTTCTGTTCCAAAACTCACAGAAATACTCTTCTAGAGGTATTTAGGGAATATGTACTCCCCTCCAAATATCTTCTGAACTAGAAAGGCTCCATGTAGGTTTGTATTAACACCTCAGATAGGAGAAATACTTCTTGCATTTCCACCTCATTGTAGATTTCAGATCTCCTTTTTGTAGTAAGACTCTGCTGTTAGGTTAACAAAGTCCTTTTAATTAACAGGCCAGCAAGAGGATGCAGCCAGACTGCACTATATGGGTAACACCAAGCTTTCCAGTTCTCTACATAAGAAACCCAACTAAATATGTCACAGTTAACATGGATGCATCTTTCAGTTTTTGTTTGAATTAAGACTATCAATTAGCTGTAGAAACATGCTTGAAATACACAAGACAAGCAGGAGCCTCCATAAATAATATTTTCAGGGTATCTACCCATACGTGGTGGAACTACAAACATTTCTTATCTGCACAGCATCAAGCTGAAGGAATCAACAAGAGGGTAGTAACTGACATGCTTGTGCTCAAGTTTGTCAACATTATACTGTTAATTCCAGAAAAAATACACAGTAACCTAAGCTGTGTCCAAATTAGACTAACTGACTGGCAAAGCTGTGACTACTGCAGGAGGAAAGGAAGTGGCTTTCCCAAGATCTTTGAAGGACTGGGTCATTCTCTAAGTTATATTTCACCAAACATACTTTAAAAGGGCTGGATATTTTTAGCCACTGTACTTGAAACACACAACCTCTATCCAAAAAAGGGTTTGTTTGGGTGTCATGTCTGGCAAGGCATTCCCAATATGTTTGCAAATACAAAAATCTGAAATCTCTGATATTTCTCATGCCAGCAGACTGCACACTCAATTGACACCTTCTGTCTTTGTCTACATTTCAGTTTGGAACCAATGAAATAAATTAGGTTTATAGGGTTTGAATACTGTTAGATTTCTGTACATACCCTCACATTAAAGTAATAAAGATGTTTGCCTCATAAAGTTATAGCAATGTATTGAAGTGTAAAAGCAAAGGAGTCAGAATGAGTGAAGTAAAAATTAAAATGCAAAATTAAGCCAAACTACAAGAAAGTTCAGCAGAATATTTCTTTATAATATGGAGCAATCAAAATTGTTTGCACTCTTCTCTCCAGCTTTTTCTCCTGTGCATGTTCACATCATTTTTTTAAATTTAGAACTTAAGATGTTTCATTTGCCAATACATTTTAATATCAATATATTATTTCATAAAAAACAAATACAGACGGAATTGTCACTCTCTTTATTGACCCAATAAGATATTAAAAAATCATGTAAATTAAAGTGCTAATAATACAAAAAAAGAGATAATTCTGCAGATTCAAGATGCGCCATGAACAACTGCTAAAGAAGCCTTCTATTTTTATCTGAGTCATAACTATTGCATCTTGCATTGCCTACTAGAACTAACATTACATTACCTTATTTAGCAGGTCACTGCTGTTCTTAAGTTATTGTAGGTTACATCTAATGGAAATCTGATTGAGGTAGAGGGCCATATTTTTTGTTTTGAAATTAAGAGAGTGCTCATTTTGCATGGACGAATGGAAATTGAAAGGCTATATAGTCACACAGTCCTTCAGAAATAGACTTGTGTAAAAAAAGAAATGGAGGGAGGGAGGGAGGGAGGGAGAGAGAGGAGCCAGGAGTGAGACCATTAGTGTGTATTGTTCTAATGTTCTCAGGAACGCAAAGACTTAAGACACAGCTGCAGCCTGAGGTCATTGTGGTACTCCCAAAATAAGAATATAGAAACAAGGGGGAGGAAAAGAGCTTAATATTAATATGTCAATTCTGAGTCAATCAAACCAAACTGCAAAGAACTTGTAACGTTCTCAGCTCTTCCTAAACCCTACATGAGGCGGGTATGAATTGCAGACTTTTACTAGGTTTTAATGCCTAGTTCTGAAAATATAACTTTGAAAGGCGTGAATGTGCTTAAGCCCCAATTATACTGCTGCTTTCTTCTGGCAGAAATCACTATTTGGCATTCTAAGCACAGTTTTACAAGAAATCTTTGAGTGGTCAACACTGCCATAGCTGCCCAGGCTTCTATTCACACCATTTTTAGCAATTCAGTGTACCAAAGCCTCACAAAATATGTTGTCGTTTAGTTTATCAACACATCTGACTTAAATTCTTTTTTCTTCTCTAAACCAAACTGATATTTTCACAAATTTGGGAGACATCTAGTCACTGTTCCTACCTTTCTTTCTACAGTAATAAGCACATTTTAATGAGTCGTTTTTACTTGTCCACATATTCCATGGAGCATACAGTGTTCTGGTATTCTCCACCAGATGAAAGAAAATGAAAGGCTTGAAAAGCCATTGAGACCAATGTGCCTGAGGAGCCTCACCCACCATGTCAAAACACCCCTTGCCAAAGAGGCCCCCCATGCACGCTCAGGATATATTGCATGCATCTAGAATATGCCATTTTTTGCTTGGCAGGTAGAAAACCCCACAGTTCATTCAACTCTCTTCAGAACTATATTGTCAGCACACATATGTCCAACAGATTTTTTAGTATCTATTTTTAGGAAGACCAAAGTGGGAAACAGTTTTTTCCGCTTGGTAAATCTAAGTGACTAATGCCCTCAATTCACCAAAATGTGTAAACATACACTTAGCTTCAGCAGTGTTCATATCAAAGTACTACTTCATGACTACTTCAGCTGTGAAGTCCTGGCTCCACTCAATAGCTAGTTTTGACTTCAGCTTCCCGAGGTTTCATTCATCTCCCAACATACAAAATTAAATGCATACTACAATCATTGTAAGATCACAGTCTGAGAATTAAAAGTCACAATAGTGGCAGAGGATACTGAAGTGCATCTAACAGTTTATGTAAGGCAGCATTTGTCCAGACTTACTTGCTAAAAATAAGAAATAGCTATTAGAGAGCTGAGAAAATGCAGAAGGAAGAAGGACTTTTAAAAGATTGCAGTAATCTGTTTCGGTTTTAGTTTTTCATATCCTATTTGCTATAAAATAATGTTCAATCAACTAGTTTTTCTTTAGTCCAAGAAGCAGCAAAGGAGAGTAAAACAGAGAAGGAAAGAAAAAAGAGGAGAGAAGGAAAGAAATAAGAGGAGAGAGGAGAGGAGAGGAGAGGAGAGGAGAGGAGAGGAGAGGAGAGGAAGAGG
>NW_005054307.1:1500015-1503866 GCF_000277835.1 Geospiza fortis | reverse complement strand
AAAGAGCACAATAGAGAAAGAGTGAAAAGAGAGAGAAAGAAAAAAGAGAGAGAGAAAGAAAGAAAAGAAAAATCCACTGGATTTTTATAATCCACTGGATTTTATTTGTTTAGTAAAATTATTCTCTTCTATCATAAATTAAAGATTTGACTCTTGGCTTTGAGCATTGCTTCCTTGGTTTCATAAATTATTTTGTTTCATTTATTAAAGAAAAACAAAAGAAAATAGAATTGAGTGCAATACAACTCTTTCACATGACCATTAACTTCTCATAGATGTTTTCTTGTGAGGTTTGTTGAGCACAGGTAATTTTCAATACAAAGTTCAGACTACTTTTTTCCATTGCATTGAGTAAGAAGCTCAATTCAATGGAAAAAAGTAGTCTGCAACTTCAGAATGCACAGCATTCAGTGATTACATCCATCATCAAACAATAAAATATTCAGTAGCAAATTTCCAAATATTATTATAGATTTCTCTTTTGGCATATAATCATATTTCTATTTATTAATATGTACAAATTCCAGTCAAGTGACCTATCCCCAAAACTATTTGTAAAAATTTACAACTCCATATAGAAAATCAATCTGCATTCTGAGTAGGGGGTGGCTTAGTATCTTCTGTAGGTCCAAGATCTTGAAAAGAAAGATATCCTTTCTAATCTACAGCGAGCATTACATCTTTAATATTACTGATGTTAGCAAGTAGAATTTTGACAACCTAAGTAGTCTATTTATAGTGTTCAACAGAAGACTTCAGAAGAAAACTTTCATGCATTACAGTGCACTGTCTACTACTATATCCTGTTTTTTTAATGTGGGTTTTTTTCACTTTGCATAATTCATTGAATGTTAGGATGCAGTGATGCAACTCTGCACTAGTGAAGTTACAGATAGATGTATAAAATTTGCAGAGTAAAACAAATAAGATCATTGTGATTTATGCTATTGTCTACTAAATATTACTTTCAATGGATATGGTGTAGATAAACTTATCAAAGGACATAGATTTTGTAATATGTATTAATAAATAACAAGGACAACACATACTAGAAAGCCAAGACCAATGGCAACAGTGTTTTTTTAAACAAGCATTCCTACTCCATATTTGCCGTTGGAAGAATTCAAGACAGCGTATAACAAAAAAGCTTAATCACTACTATGGCTAACTGGTCTATCTCTTTCTCCAAAGCTAAGCTACGTTTAGAGTAAGAACTCACAACTTAAAATCTGGTGGTCCTAACAAAAATCAGTAAGAGTTTTGTCATCCATATCTTCCTGGTGGAATTTCCCCTAGCATGTCTGTTCATAAACCATTTATTTCAGTAACTTTCTTTTTACTGTTTCAAATGCTTAAAATCTAGGACTAGACTGCATGTAGCCAGCACAATTACATCAGGCTATTTTTGAATTCAGGTTTTCATTAAGCACAATAGAAAAGCATCTACGTGCTCATGGAAGACCCCAGACACTCACCGCAGAAGTCAAATGACTTCTGGCCGTGCGTGCAGTCACACAACTCATGCTGGTAAAGGTGATGCAATTGCCCTGCTGAGTAGCAGGAGGAAGGCTTTTTCTGCAGGGTGGCTGTGCACCATCTTGTTCGTGCTCTGCAACTTGCAGTACTGGAGAAATTGTGATGCAGATCTGTAAGTCTTTAAAGCCTACTAAAAATAAAAAGCATGTACGCACACACACGCACACAAAGCTTTTAGTTTCATAAAAGTTTACAGTACTTTCCAAATGGAAGGAAAGCACTTGGTATGGCCACTATATAAGTTGGGCAAACAGTCATAAAAGGACAGGGCACAGGCTCGAGACAGATCATAGGACTGGGTTCAGTGCCCAGCTGTGCACTGATGTAGTGAAGTAGCCTCCAGCACTGTTTATCAAAATTCTCTAACACCACACTATTTCAGTTAGAAACCTTATTAGCGACATATGCAAGTATTTATATTTAGAAAATATGACTTTCCTTTCGCATCCTTTCAAGTTGCATTCTTAAGTATATTAGAACAAGGACACAGGGTAGCATTGCAAAAGTGCGGGTTGAATCCTACACCACCATAACTACATTTTACTGATGCGTTTAAACTTTGCTCAGTCTAGCAGATGAAACCAGATTTATTTTGCTTCCTTTCTGGAGACTTACAAAACGGCTTGGTAGAGTACATTTTGCTACTGAGAGAAACATGCCACGGCGACTATTCACACTGCTAAGTAACAGGGTCTTTGAAAGCAATAATACAGTGAGCAATATTAGGGCATCAGCAGACAGAAGCAAAGATAATGTTACCTGCCCCTGAGTTTCAAGACACAGAGCTCAATCCTACTCTTGAGGAATTGAGATAGAGCATATGAAGTCATTGAATCCCTAAAGAACGAGTATTTCCACACAGCAAACAGTATGCAGATTAACAGACTCAATTAAAAAACATTTATTAAACAGTTGGCAAGTCTAAAAATGGCAAAAACACAAAAAACCCCACTCAATCTGATTACTTACATTAGAAAATACTACAGAAGTCACACTAGATATGTTAGGACAAATTTTATCCTAGGATGTTAAAACCAAGGTAGTTAAAATTCAATGTGAATATAAAATGCTCAATTGGCAATTTTCAAACAATCAGGCAATCCAAATATTTTATCAATAAATATCTACAAGAATTATAAAGCATTTTTCTTTAATGCCCATGTAAAAGAATTAGCTCTGATTGCTTAAAAAATCTTGAGTTCTTCAGTGGTTTCACGGGCGTCAATGGACCTTCTCACAAAAACATTTGTGATCCCGTGAAGGTCTGGATCGGCCTTCCAGTGTTTCTAAAAGGGTGGGTTGATGAGGAGGGGGAGAAGGAGAAGTGTAAATCCTCCTGAATCATTTATACAAACAGATAGAAATACATAGCTAGGAGCCACACATAGTTCTTTTTTTTTTTTCTTTTTCTCCACACAGAGTTCTTCTTTGGCTAGGGGCGAAGAATTTTGAAAATGTATCAGCAAAAGAGCCTTTCAAAATTTTAATCTTAGAAAAGTTCCTGATTATATTTCCCGAGAATGAAAGTGAATTTCTTGCAAGTTTTCATCTATTAAAACAATTCAACTGGTAACCCCATCATTTGATAAGTGATCAGTCTTGAAGGTTTTCTCCTAAAAGTGTGTATGTTATTCATCAGATTTTGAAATTTTTTCATTTATAAAATCTACAGAGTTTTTGTTGTTGTTGTTTTCTTATGGGTAAGTGATGCTTTTATACAAGATACCAAACAAATTAACTCTTTCCAGAAAAACTATTCTTTATTATGTATTTTTTCTTGTTTGTCTTTACAACCACACTGAAAAGCAGAGACATATTGATGAATCAGTTACACAGTGCTTTTTGACTACAAGTGTGCAGCTCATTTTTCTTACTGACATGTTTCAGAAACCAATCAAAAGTCCTCAAAACTCATGATTTCACAGTATTTATAATCATTTATCAAAATGACCTGCTTTTTAGAGACCATTTCAAACAAGTACATATGATTTATGATATTTAGATGTGTTTAAAATAAATTTCCTGGAGACACAACTTTTTGCTGCTTGCATCTTGAGAATAGGTAGGTTATAAAATATTAAAACTCTGGGGAAAAAGTATTGTTTTTATTCATGTGATTTGTCAATGAATAAAACCCACCAGAACAGGTATTGAAACACTTAGCCGAACTGTTGAAACAGTGGATTCCTGAAATGCTTTTCTAAATGCTACTATCGTAAATACATTCAAAATATGAATAATTTTTATTACCTGCTAGCCTTTTCTTGGAAACCTATGCCACACAGAAAACATTTTCCCATGGCGAAATTTGGTTT
>NW_005054307.1:1495456-1499987 GCF_000277835.1 Geospiza fortis | reverse complement strand
GGAAAGAGTTTAATTACATTAGACTTTAACAGGAATGTGATTTCCTTATGTATTTATCTCTTGCAATTTAATGTTTGAATAGCTGTATTGCTTAGAAGAACTCCTTCAACTGTACTCAGCCTCCCCTTGGTCTTTTCAGCATAGTATTTTTTTTCAGCATAGTATATTTTTCACCATAGCATTTTAGACTTCCTTAAGGCAACCAGATTCACTCTTTTTTCATATTTCTCAGTAAATCTAGATAGCACTTCCTATATAGGCATTAATATGCTTTTTTCCTGACTGAAGTCTTGAGAAAACTTGGACCTAAGTAACGTAACTTAGGAAATCACAGAAGTAACTTTGCATCTTATGTGTTCTGCATCATCTGAGAATCAAAACCTACTTTATAATAAACAGAAATAAAATGGCCCTGAAACTCGCAGGCAAGTAATGAGAAGGGGAGGCATTAGAAAAATCCAAAATATTCCATATAGAACAACTCATACCACAAAGCAACAAAGCACTCCAAGAATATGTTTTCTATACACTCAGCATGGTTTTCATCCGCATCCCATTAGCACACAGATAATTCTGACCATTAGGGCACTTTAAAATAAGCTATTTCATTTGCAACCACCCCTCAGACTTAGTATTGTCTCTCTACTCGTACAGCCTTGACATCCAAAGAGTTGAGTTACAAAGGTGAGGATGCAGATGCCATTATTCACTGCAAAATGTTAACATATAAAGATTTTTATGCACCACTCCTCAACTCACAGGCAGCTTTACTGACCCACTCCTGGGCCTAGGCAGGTTGAAAGGAATGTTCTGCAGATTATGAGAGAGCAACTACAAAACCTGGAGACACTGACAGCTGCGGCAAGCAGGGGCTGATGACTACAAAAGCAATATTTCCCAGCCCTTCGTAACGAGAACAGCTGAAAATTTCACCCTGTTCTCTAGCAATCTTTTCAATATCTTCAAAGGGAACTTCCCAAACTGCTTAAAATCTGGGTTAGGGCTAAAGAAAACTGTAAGTCAGTTTATGTAACTATCATGAGAGTACATTTCACCTTGTTTTCTCAATCCTAAATGAAACTGCAACAGATTAGAGAAGAATGTTTCTATGTCCTCCCATTCCCTTGCAATATGTGAATTCCGGGGAAATTCACACACAGTCCATCATACTAAATTTTGTTTGCCCTCTGGATTTTTGTTTAAAATTTTAAAATGTTGCACTCCCATCATCATAACAAATAAGTAAAATGGGGCGTCCCTTCTGGTAAATTTTCTGAGTAGCTATACGGCTAAGAAGCGGTTACTCATTTGGAAGGTAAATGATACAAGGAATCATCATGTTTTACATTCTTTAAACTATCTACAAATTCAGCTTTGTGATCTTAAACACACAGAAACAAAAGCTAAGTAGTGGAAGAAAGTGGTAGCCTAAGGTTAATTCAGCTCTGAAATGTGAACAGATTCAGTGCTCAAGAAAACGCTGAGCATTTTGTGGTTTTAAGTGATATGCTTAAGAAGAGGAAATATATGTGTAAATAAGCAAGAGCATTAATAGTTGTCTCAGAATGCTGGCACTGAAACTTAAAGCAGTCTCTCTCTCTCTTCACCTCTTAGTTATTTACTATTAGGATTTTTTACAAATGTCTATTGAAGTAGTTCCAAGTCTGATGAAGGCATGGAAGAAATTCTTTCAAGCACAGTCATTTGTTTAAAAAAAAAGATTAATGAGAAATAAAGGCGATGATGTTTAATCAAATGAGGGGCAATTATGGTTGACAAATATAGAAACACAGTAAATTAAAATAATTCTTGCTGCCATATATGAGAATAGCATTAAATATTTAGCACCAGAGTTCACGACTAATAAAGGGGTGGGGTTAAATATTTAGTCCAAAACACAGGCTTTTCCTGAAGAAAAACCAAACATACAGCAGCTATGCAGTTGTTGTCAAAAGACATCTATTTTCAGTTTGAGAGATTCACAATTGTGTGAACGGTCATATTTTTTTTTCTTAGTGGAAGGGAGGAGGAAATAGTTACCTGCCTTGATCTTCAGAAAGCCTTAGCAAGTGAGGATCGAAGTGCATTGCAAGATAAACATAACCATGGCTAAAGGCTCAACTCTTGTCCACTAATCCAGTGGAAGACTCCAGTCACTTCAGAGTAAGGTTTAGGACATTCCTCACTGGTGTTTTTTGGTTTGCATTGCAGAATGAAATAAACAGAAAGTGATTCAGATACTTCCCTGACAGTGAAAGGGACCAATTTCCTTTTTTCCTTTAGCTTTAAATAGACCGACAAATACAATAAATCCTTACACCAACAGGCACCCAGTTATTTTCTCAGTTGTAACAGAGACTGTCCATACACCTCAAAAAATCAGATAATTCTTTTTCTTATTGAGAGTAAAGAAGACAAAACAAAAGATTTTACCAGCAGTGTTTGAACTAAATACAGCTTTAAACGCAAGGAGTTTTCAGCAACTATATCAGCTATGTAAGATGCAATCAGATAAATTCGTTCTGAGTTACTCTAACTGTAAATATTTGCTAATATAATGGAAAATGAAGGAAGTGATGGTATTCTTGAGGGTTATTTTTTAAAATCCTTTGTGTAGCTTGCTCTCTACCAAGCTTACAGCATTTTGAGTGAAAGAGGTTATGGTTTCAGTTGTGAACTTCATATGTATCTGGAAAAGCCTTTCACTTTCTCTTGTGTGATAACAAATAATTAGCTACGCCAGCTCTTGAGTTTTCAATCTGTTGAGCCCTCTCTCTTTCAAATGTCTCCTGCCTGTCTCTCTATATTTTTGGTGACCCCCCAGTTCATGTGTGCCCTAACGGAAGTCCCATCAGTTGTGTTGTGTTGCCTTCGCCGAGTGGCTTTTGTCAGAGCAGGACTTTGACAGGCTTTGCTATTTTAGAAAGCAGAGATAATGTCAAAGTTTTTTGCCCATTCATTGATGCCAAATCATTGCTCTGGAATGACTGCGGGTCTACATGTTTTTATGCTCACCCTTTAAGTAAGAATTACTGTGATTTTAAAAGGCAGACTGCTCCTTCCTTTCCTCTGTCCCCGCCACCAGAAAACTGAAGCGAAGCAGCTTTCTGAAACTCTCATTCACCCGTTTGCTTCACAGAGTCCAAATTTTGCCCCTTCACGCTGAGGATTTGATGCAGGCTCACTCAGATCCTACAGGGTAGCAAGGCATCAGCTCCTCTCCCGAATCCCCGCTTCCAAGGCAGAGCTTCCAAGCGTTGTGCAATCGCCTCGGAGCCGCAGTCAGCTCCACGGCGAAGGGGCGGAGGGGAAGGAGCGCGCTGGATTCTGAATTTTGAAGCAGAGGTGTCGTATCGGGCAGGGGGGAGGGGGCCGCGGGACCAGATGCTGAAAACCGCACCAAAACTACAAACGTTTCTCTCCTTGGCTGTAGGAAACTCTTCCCCACCGCCACCTTGATTTCATACTCTATCACGTGCTGAATTCTTTCTTTCTATTTCTCCCCCCGTAGCCTTAATAAAGCTTGCGTTAGTGATGGAGATCCCGAGAGCCGACCGCGCCGCTTCCCCGAGCCCCGCCGCCCGGGGATCCCGCCCCGCTGGGGAACGCGCGAACCTTTACCTGAGCTGTCGCTTTTCCTTTTGCCGGACCTCTTCTCTGTTTCCACCGGGGACAGAGCCTGCCTGCCATAGTCCCCTGGCGCGCACGCTGCCCCCGTGGGGGTGTTGGTGCCCAGGCTGGAAGAGTTCGAGCACAGGACAGGGGGGCTGCTGCCCAGCTCCGGGGGTCCTCCTGAGTCAGGCTGAAGGCAGAGGCTGTGCCTGGCCGCGGCGGGAGGAGACGACATCTGAGGAATGTGCCAGTTCGTCTGCAAAGCTTGGTGCTGCTGTTGCTGGTGGTGGTGATGGTGGTGATGGTGATGGTGATGGTGCCCCCTATGATGTTGGCTGGCAAACATGCCCTCCTCATTGGGGTATCCCGCTATTATGCAAGAGGAAGAAGAAGAAGACAGATCAGGGTAGGACATGTGGTCAGATCTTCCATGCAGGGCAAGAGAAGACTGGGAGAAAGGGTGCAAGCTCTGCGCAGTGGCATGGGGGCTGTGCAGGGAGCCAAAGAGTGTGTGATCCATGGCATGCAAGTCTCAGGTTCCAGGCAGGAGAGTTTAGGAAAGATCCAACTTCACCACCCTTTGTCAACTTTCACTGTAAACAGATCGGGGCTGGGATTTTTTTTTCCAAAACGGCACCGACAGACTCTGCAGCAGGCAGCTGAGCTCAGATAATCCAGGTCTTTAGCCCTAGTGGCCAGTCTCCGCTGCATAAACACTCGGACCTAGATGAGCCGTTCTCAGAGCTGCTCAGATGTCAAGAAGTGGGAGAGGTTGAAGCCAATAGAAGGTGGTCCCAGAGAACTGCTTGAAGGGGGAAACAGCTTCGAGAGGTTATAAATACAGTAGTGTGTAATGTGAGCTGGGGGCTGGCTCAGCAGCACAGCACTGACCACATGCAAACTCCCTCCAAAACGCCAG
>NW_005054307.1:1493842-1494921 GCF_000277835.1 Geospiza fortis | reverse complement strand
CTCCCGCTGTGCCCCAGCATCGGCGGCCGGTTCTTCAATGACCCCACCGGCGCCCACCGTGCCAGCAACGCTGGCTGCAGAGAGAAAAGTTTCCCCTCTCGCCCTCTGCCCCTTCAAAACAAGAAGTCGCATAATGTTTCTTTGCTTTATCTTCATTTGCTTCGTTGCAAATGTCTTTAATGTATTTGGGGACAACCTGGAAAGTCTGGGCCTGTCTTTTTGTTGTTGTTGCTTTTCTTTTTAAAAATTATTTTTGACATCCGTGTAGTGGAATTACAGTAGCCACCAAGGCGGCTTTTAACTGGTTTAAATCAGGATAACGCATTTAGTGATCAATGACCAAAGAGGTGCCCACTGCGCAGAGGTTTTATTCTTCAGCTCTTCCTGCTCGATGTACCTTGCTCCTCCTCCCCCCAAAACAAAACTAAAAAAAAAAAAAAAAAAAGAAAACCATTTCTCTCAAGTCTAAATTCTTGGGTCCATGTGCTAAAGATAAAATGAATTTCAATTGCTAGTGGAAAAAATCAGCAATTGTATGACTTTTGCAAGAGCTAGTTTCTTAAACGGAAATTGAGTCCTATTTTGCGGGAAATTAGTTTTGCAGACTTTCTTTAAAAAAAATCTAAAACTTTTGTTCAGCAGCTGCTCCGCTTTTCACTGCAGTTTCAGGCTGAGCTGGAACCTGCAGCAGTCTTTCGACGGTAAGATTTCCCCCCTTTTCTGACATCTAACTCTTTTTAACAACTGTCTTTAGATTTAACTGTAGCAACGCGGTCTTTACAAAGAAAGCGGCGTCCAAAGCAGAAGTTGCTGCCTCTGTGCATCGTTCAAAACTTGATATTTCTTCAGAATAAAGGAAATATACAGTTACAACACTGATGAAATGTTTTGTGCTTTTCATTGTGTTTATCGTTTCAATATGTGTTCTAATATTAGAAGAGAGGGATACAAGGAAATCTCGATGGTTGAACCCCTCTTGAGTTTGGGAACACGCCGGGCTGCCAGCGCAGGGGTGCTGCTGTCCCTCACAGACAGGCGCTGCCATGGAGCATTAAGTGCGAGACAGCGGCAGGCGCGGA
>NW_005054307.1:1479547-1493679 GCF_000277835.1 Geospiza fortis | reverse complement strand
CCAGCATCCTCACCTTCCAGGGCCGCCGTGGCTGCAGCCCTCACACTGCCACAGCTGGGAAGAGGTCGGGGAAGTCCCGAAGTCAAAGGCAGTGTAAAAATGCCTTTTCTTAATTCTAGGGGATGGCCATGTAGGATTTCTCGCACATAACAAGAAAAAAAAAAGTTAAGTTAAATAAGTGAAGCACAATGAAGAAAGTGAGAGGGTGCAAGGAAGAGAGAGAAAGATAAGGTTTCCAAGAGAAATAAGAGACAAGCCAAATAGGACATTTTAGGGAGAGGTAGGAGAGGTTCCTAAAGAGAAGAAGAAGAAGAAGAAGAATGCAATAGCAAAGTTATAATGGCACAGCTCTGTGTTTCCAATAGTTTCATACCCAAATCTGACTATTCAGGAATGTGCTTCCCTGGGCTTCTGAGTTCCCAAATAAGTTTACAAGTCCTACACCAAGTGTTCTTATTACTCCTTTAAAAATCAGTTTTAAGAACGCATGAACTGGAAATGCAGTTCACTGCAGAGCTTTATGCTTTCCTTTTAAACTATGTAAGGAGAATGCAAATATTGGCAACTAATGTTAAGGCAAATAAACAGCTTCAAACACTTTCTGAAATAGTTCAGAAAGTTTTTGTGCGGTTACCAAATACCTATGGCTATACGATAGCATCCTTTGTAAAAAAATTATAACTTTTTAGTTATAGCTTCAGCGCAAAGCTACTCAGTAATAGCAGAATAATTACTGGAAAAATTGTAAGCAGTTGCTGCCTCTCAATATTAATGATTGAATTCTTGTTCGCATTGTACCTTTTCAGAATGTGTGTTTAACCTACATGTGGTACAAAAGCATAACTTAAATCAATGCCAGCAAGTTTGCCCAAAGCTTATAAACATCAAGTGAAAAAAAATAGAATGTTTTAAATATGTGAAAACAGTAAACTGTTTAACTCATAAAAACATCTGGAGGCAACACAGTTTGGAACATCCTTTATATTTTCATGTATGGGCTACTATTTGCATTCACTTTGTGTTTCTTGGTTTTGCTGGTGGGTCGGTTTTGGGTTTTTAGCTTACCATTTCTGGGGAAGGAGATCATGTAAAATTGACCTGGACGAACCAGTGTACAATTCCTCCTCTTCAGGACTTTTGTAGTCTTTCTGATTTTTTACGTTGGAGACTGAAAGAACCACCTTCCTGAATATTTATCAGAATGTAAGTAGGATTCTTGTCAGTTCTTTCTAGTGTGTGGTTTGCATATCTGCAATATGCATGTTACAGTGAAATCAGATAGGTAAGTCATTCTTGGGGACCACCATTTAAGTGATATAAATTTTCATAACTTTGCTGAAGTCAGCGAAAGGATGGCAATTTACACAATTTAAGAATATTTTCCTTACTGTCAAAGGGAAAGCTTACAAATATGAATTCAGTTTCTTTTTGCCAAAGTTTTTATTGTACCCAAGAGCCTACCAAACCAGAGGACAAAGTTTTATTCTACTGTAATTATGATCAGTTCGTATTTTTCCATGGCAATTTGGTCAATGCAGGCATCATTTAACCTTAGAGTCAATCCAGATTCACAACAGATGTATATTTATTTTCAGCCTTTTCTTTTTTCCCAAATTTTTGCCAGTTTAACTCCCTCTGAAGCAATATAATTCGTTTCTCTTGGTACCTGTGCTGCAATATAAACCCACAGATATAAGCAGTAATAAAGTCTGGGGATTATGCATCATTTCAGAGATGCTTGAATGCCTTAACTGAAAATCCTAGCAAAGTAAATGAATAATTATTCACTGACTAGTCAAAAATACTGAATCCCTGACTAGTTAAAATTGACAATAATCACATTTATTGTTCTAAACCTATGGTGTACCAGTATCTTTACAATACTTTGTCATAAAACCATTTTTTTTCTGAGAAATTGCACTACCACAATGTGTACCTCATAATTTTAACTTTGCATTTCTGTGGTGTACTTCCATTTCACTCTCTATAGCGCTTACATGTGCCATGGTTTAACACTTATCAGACACAATTTTTGCTTTAAAGACAACTAGAGATCTGTAAAAACTTTTGAGCCTGAATTCATATTTTCAGCTACTTCTCCCACATACATATGGCTTCTGTTCTTATTTCCATGATCTCCAAGCATTACAAATTTTAAAGTTATGCCAGCAATTTAGTATACTACAGAAAAGTTGTGCTGAGCCATGAGGCCCTCACTGAAAATGATTTACAAGTTTGCATTACATCATTAAAAGTTATTCGAATTGCCAGCCCACTGTAGCCAGTAAAATATCTTATGTTTCCTACTTAATTTAAATAAACTGATGAAATATTAAAATTCTAAATGCACTTGAGGCTTCACACCTGAACTATGATGTTTCAGGAATGCTTTTAGAATTTGGGAAACTCTGCATTTCACATGCTATGGGAAACTTGCATTTCATATTAGATACCCAAAAATCCCAGAAGTCATATTCAAAACTTTGGGGTGTGTTTGTTTTAAATAAATAATTTATTTGAAAAGTGAACCCTCTTGCACAATACTATTTGTTTCCCAATCTGCATGTTGCTTTGCAATTTAACATTTTTTTATTCTTTCTAGTATTATCTCCACTTAAGAATACTTGGACTAGAAAACAGCTTTGTAGGGCACTTTAATAACACATATCTTTCATTTGTATTTAGAAATGTACTCAAAATGCATATGCAGGCAAGTCAATAATGCCTGAAAAATATGTTTTCCATCTTGACAATTACACGCTACACACAGTCCATTTTCCTCATAAAAATACTAATCACAGAGGGGGAAAAAAGGCAAGTATTTTACACTTTAATCATTTTATTGTTTGATACAATTCACATTGTGGATTTTGATCTGTATATGTATTTAAAAGACATTTCACTGGAGTTCCCATTGAAAATACGGACACTGTTGTGCATGGAAAAAAGGTGAAGGGCATTTTTATCATTCTGTATTTTTAACAATGCTTGCTTCTAACTGTGCTGCAAAATTAATATTGTGCTGATTATACTTCAAGTCTGAGTCACCCAGAATAAAAAATACAGATGATTGAAAACTTTGTGCATCAGAAGATTTAAGCTATGACTTACACCCATTAACCGGGTAAATAAAGACTGAAATAGAGACAAAATCATACCACATATCTGAAATATTTATTGTCTCCTGGCTGACATTTCCAAGCCCTTGCAGGACCAGCAGCAGGGGGCATATTTCATAATTCTGCCTCCATCATTGGGAGAGTGATAAGTCACTAATTTTTGTCATCCCTTTTACCCATTAATGAGCATAATACTACTACAGTGTGTGTTTGTAGTTGTTTCTGATTTTCTTTGCTCTGGAGGGAGAAAAAGGCACAGGGGCATGTATCTATGCTGCAAGAATAAATAATTACAACATCTCTAGGTTTTAATAGCTGCTGGGATTATGTTATTTACTTTGCAGGTGTGTTTGCTATGATTTATAGTGTGATGAGCTCTAGACTTGGACCAGAAACCCCTAACTAGCTAGTGTTCGGAACAGAAAGATATTCACTGCCCCGCAGAGCTCAGGGTCTATTCATTCTGCCAGTTTCACATGGGAGTAATCCTGTGTTTTTGCAGAGTCCTATTTGTCTTAATGGTGATTTGCTTGACTGGAAACATTTTCAGGATTGCAACATTAATTAATAATAGCATAGGAAACAAAGACCTAAAAATTGCTAATGTATAGCAGCATCATGCACCCCAAAATCTACCATCAGATAAGGCTAACAACAGATACTTGATAGGAGAAATTAATTACAAAATAAAATTTGTTTGGAATTATTATTTTAGACTCAGGGCGTTTTTAAGATGCAGATATTTTGTCTTGTGAAAGAATGAGAAGAATTAAAAAAAATACCAAGCTAGACTTCTCTAAAAAATATATGCCAAGAAGTGCTTAACTTGCGGATAAAGTCTCAAAGATTCAGGAAACTATTGTAAGGCATTAGTGACACTAAAAAAACATTGGTAAATTCTTAAATGTCATGAAGAAGCATCCGAATGTCATACCTTGAGAATTACACCTTCCAAGGCCATGTTTGCATAAACTAATTTTTAATTTTATTTCCCCAAAACAGAATGCAGCTCTACTGATGAGCTGTGAATATATGATACTACTTGTTGAAATAAACCCTTCCAAGATATTTGTGCTTGTCATGCTTTATTAAGCATCCTACTTGCATGTCCTTTGATACAATGTGATAGATCTCAGGTTGGGTTTAATAAAGTATTCCAGAAAGAGACTTAGGCACTTTCACACCAAGTTTACATATTGGACTCTGGTGCACCAAACCACTTTAAGTAGCCACCTTCCTCTCTTCTTTGATGGATTTTCATACCTTTTATTTAAATTAGATGCCCATAATAAAAGTGTGAAGTCTATTTATTTGTATCTTATTTTTTCAAATGAAAAATGTCTAGCACTGTGGGCTCAGTGAAGGTCAGCTGTAAAAAGAGGTGTATTATTTGGCACACTTTTCAGCTGACTGAGACACATGCAATGTACAGCACGTGGGGACAGTCTGGATTTGTGTAATTCCCTCATAGGTAATTTGTCCATGAACTTTAAGCATTCGTACATTTGAGCTGTGGAACGTATCACTTAGGAATTTAGATTGTATTTAATAACCCAAGTATATTTCAATACAAGATGGTAAACTAAAAATATTTTCTGTTTCACTGTTTCAAAAAAAGCCATGTGCAAAAGAACACAACAAAACGAAATTAACTCATAACATATGCAACTCTTACTTGTGCAAGAGCGGTATATGCCCCTAAATCCAGACTGCAGCATCTGGAGGCATAGCATGTCTCTAATGGAAGAGAAAGGCACGAGACATGTCAGCTTCTTGGCTGTGCTACTCTAAAAGTCGTGCCTTTTCCTTCTCAGTACCCAATGCAACTCCGATTAAAACTAATAAAACAGACACTGTCCAGGTAAACTGCCTTTGAAGCGTTTTGCCTTTTTTGTCTCACTAATTGTAGGCAATAGCTTTAAACTGAGATAGATATTTATTATATAAAAGAAAAAAAACCTCTTACATAAACCTCTTTTGCTTGAAACAATGAAGTTTGAATCAAAACTAATATGCTAATATTATACTAATATTCATACTAATACTATTCATACTAATATTCACAGTATGAATCATGTGTTAGTGCATCCAAATCTACACATTCCCATTTGTAGAAACAAGTTTTGCTGTTACTAAGGGGACTTGAAGTGCTCTTTATTATTACTGCATTTTTACCCCTAGTAGTATTAGAGATAATGTATTCCTCATATACTTTTACTATTGTGATCAGCTTGGTAGAGACTCTGAAAACATTTTAAAGAAACAACTCGCCCTTAAACTGTTTTACTACAAGAACTGTCTTCTTCATAGTTGACTTTGAGGAAGTGCTGAGTCTTTTCCCCAGCGACCTCACAGGATCAATTTCTTTGTTAGACTGTAATAGCAATTTTTAAAAGTGCAGGGAAACTTAGATACTATTCTTTGTAATTACAAAAAAATAAAATCATTTAAATAACCAACACTGCTGAAAATTGTATTTTGAAACAAGCCTGGTGGAGAAAATATTTCACGAACTGATTTTCAAATTTTATTGCACTAAAACTGTTAAATGATCTGCTACAGAAATTGAGATATCTAATTTTAAATGTTCTTCCCTTGGTTTTTTTATCAGCTAGTCTCCTCTGATATATTCATAGGAAGCAAGGGGGAAGGTATGTCTGTCTATTGTAGTTACTCTTATTTGCAGAAAATACAAGCAGAAACTGCAAAAGTGTTATTACAAAGCTACTAAACTTGAAAATCCCATCATGAACAGCATGCTGAATGTATAAATACACATATGTGTATGGTGAAAGAGGGTGTTCAGCTGTGCAAAAGTGCAAGCTTACCTCCAGGCTCAAACCCTTACTGTACAATTAAAACAAATCAGGTTAGTGCCCACTGTCTTTTAATAACAGGGAGAATTCTTAGATGCATTATATTAAAATAGAAGCTTCACATAAAATCAAATGAAGGAGCAGAAAAAACTCTTTGCACAGATTACCAGAGAAAGTTCTGACTTTTCTTCCTAGCAGAGAAAAATGTTTGGGAATGTATCTAATCTAACACACCCTATAAAACTGTACAGTAGTCCCTGCTACAACAGTGAGCTACATGGAAGACAGAGTCACATCCCAGAGCAAAATTCCAAGATTCCTGTGATCCAAAACTGCCTGTTTAATTTCTAAATTGTGAAGCTATGTATCCATTTTGGTAAATTGGTAGATAGACTTCTCCTATACATGTACACTAATTTCATTACGTATGACCCCCTGCAGCTGTGGTAATGAGCCTTTTTTAAAAACATACCTTGACTTGATGATGAGCATATTTGGATCTAAAAATAAGTCATATATATAACTTCTAATATGGAAGGCATGGCGTGTATCCAGAGGTTCTGGCAATAAGTTTATACTGTACAATTTGTAGTCAATCAGACTTTCCAAAATGAAATTCCATAAATATGAACATATATTGCTCATTTGTTTTCTTTTCTGCTTTTGTTTTTTTTGGTTTTTTTTAAGTTTTCTTTATTGGTATCATAATAGTATGATCCAAATATAAGAGAAAAAACTCCATATCGTATTAAACACAGGAATACGCTTTCACAGTCGTTTATTGTGCATAGCTAGTAAACATTTCCTGGCAAACAATTTAGAGAGTCCATAAATTCCACCCTAACGCTACTTCCGTAGCTAGATGCAGTGCACCATACACGAGGGTATTAGCTCAGTCTCTCTCATCCGGAATGGGTGGATTGGAATTGAAAAATCCCCACCCCCCCATTATAGCACCATATGTCTCGAAAGTCTATCCTCTCTCAGGGCAAACGGCTCCTCTCAGATCCGCCTGATGGATCACAACTGAAATGCTGCTGTCCCTCGCTATTTAATCTGACAGCATTTCTGAAGTAGCTATCGGGAGAGCACAACGAGCCAAGCATCCCTTTGGCATTAGTGGCAGCTCCCCACGCAGAGAATATCAAGGATATGGAATAGCAGAGGGAAAATCTACCACACCATGCCAATTTGTATGGAAAATTTGATCCTCAAGCTAGAGGCAGTGAAAAGAAGAAAGCCTCTCATTTCAGCAAGTTGAGCAGTGCTTATGACTCCCGGGTTCCTTATGTAACTAGTTAACCAGTGTTAGTAGACCAGCTTTGCAGCATCTTCAGAGGAACTGAGTCCTTACGAAGTTCAAATAATTTTCTCTAGATGTCTTATGGAGGTGTTTATAGATTGAGGGATTACTAGGGGAATGGTTTATCCATAAAGATTTTTGGTAGATTTGATTTCTGCTCAATATTTTTCATATCTCTTTCTGTGTGCATGTCCATTTATAACAAAAAAAACCCCTTCAAATAACACTCAAATGTTTGAAAGGATTTGTGTGAGGTGATCATGTTAAGATGAAGTTCATATCGTTACTTGAGCAGAGTAAGTAGACGTATTTCCACCACTTTATGTACTTTTTACAGGTATACATTAATATCATTCATGTTACAGGTATTATTTCCAGATTATTTTGGATTGAAAACAAAGACTTCACAAAAATCTGGACTCTTTCCAAGTTTCCAAAATCATCTCAAAAGCTCAAAGGAATTCAATCACTCTGTCGAAGTCCTGCTTTGTGATCTTTAATTTTAGAGCATATACCGTTAAAATCTCTTCCCTATACACCTTGAATCAGAATCTGAGGAAGGATGGTACGGTAACAAAGGGCAGAAAGGTTTATTTTACTGGGCATGCAAGTCTTTTTGATTTTTAGCTCCTCGGTTTTAAAATCCTCTTTCATTGATTCCAATTGAATGGAAACACTATTAGACAAATAGTCCTCTTCTTGGTTAGCAGCTTCATTATATATCTTTGATAGTCCCTGTGAACCCCTTGGGGTACTATTATGTGAAACACCAAAAATTTTGGAATAAAAAGTATGACGGGTTTTGGCAGCTTTTGAAACTAATTAAAATTACCAGGACTTCAAGTCTTAAGAATTTTAGACTTTTTCACGTGTTCTTTGCCCAGTGCTCAGCAGTAGACATTGCACAATCATCCCTCATTGTCTGGCTACTCATCTTTACAGTCTCCCTGTACTTCCTCCCTTTAGCTCTAAGGCACCGAGTTCAGCCATGAGTCCTTCAGGGGTACTCTGAAGAGAAGTAGTTTGTGGTCTGCAATTTGCTCAACTTATTGTCTGATGATAAAGCCCCTAATTCTTTTCCTGGATCAGGACCTCTGCCAGCTTCCTTTCATTGTGCATATGGGCAAACAGAGCTAGAAGAAAGATAACGCTGAGCTTGTTCAGCAGAACTCCAGCAATCATCTTCTCTTTTATGTTTTCAGTGAATCTGATTGCTGGCAAAAGCTGCCAGAAAAAGACAAGTCTGATCAGAAAGAGCATGAGCAGAGAAAGTCCAGTTTCCCAGATATGTAGCCTCAAGGACTATTCTTTACTGGTGGTAGGGTGTATTAGCCCCCAGGCCTCCCCCAAATCAGCCTGAACATACCCTAATAACTCCTTTGGTGTGAGTTCTTGTCTGATTGGTACAATATGCTATTTTCTCATATTTAACATTACACTCATGCATGGTTGCATGGATTTTTCCTTGACTCTCCTCATTGGTAAAGAATATCAATAACAAATTAAATTCATGTGTTTTATGTACATTAAATAGTAGGAAATAAATCTGTGTAGAAAATGTAGCTAGTTCCTGTGTTTGCAGAGACTCTCTGGATTTATTGCATTGAAGCCAAATCTATCGTTAATCCATTTAATACTGATTTTATTCTCCAAATATGTTTGGTGTTTCCTTTCCGAACTGACATATCATGACTGAAAAAGTCAGTATTGGACATTCATAAGGTATTGGCAAAAAAATTGCTGAGAACAGGTAATACATTGTTTTCTTGCTGATAAAATATGTAAAACCTCACCAAATAAGTTTAGACGGTGACTGGTTGAATCAGCAGTAACATTTTAATAGGATTTCTGTAGAGATCTTTACCCTTTTGTGTCAGGTTCTGTGCACTGAACAAGAGAGCTTTCCATCTAAATAGGCAAGAAAGAGGGCTAAATAAATTAAATCAGATAATTACAAGGCAGCTATACTTAAAATTAGAAATGTCTACTGTAGACATTTACTTCAGGTCTGTTGTTAAGCATGCTTGTGACACAAACAGAAATGCAGTATTTCTTTTTAAAACATTTTCTGCGGAATCACGTAAAAAGAATTAGGAGATAGATTCTCTGAAAGCATTCTTATGTAATAATACCATTTTTAATAGGTTTCACCCTCTTTAAGAAGAGGATTAAATCAGGGTGAGGTAATTGGGTGCTATGATCCAGTTAACAAACTTTAGCATGAGGCTAGTGGCAAGTTAAATCATTATAATATGGAACAGAGTTTTATGAAGAAAACTACTGGAAGTCTAACAGTTTGAGCGCTACTGACTTCAAAGAGCCGGGAACCTCAGACCTGATTTCCAGGATTTTATAATTTGTTATAATTGTAGCTGCATTTTCAGTATGTTTTGTATTTCTGCTTAAAGCATTGAAGCGAGCAATCTGCATATGTTACTGCAAATAAACAGAGGCTATGAGAGAACGCCGTGACTCCAAGTTAACACTTCACTCCTAACAAAAGAACTCAAATGGCTTCTATGCGCTAAATCTTTCACACCTCTCAGAAACTGTGTCAATATTTCAATATTTTTAAAACCACACTTATTTTGAAACAATGATCCAAATTGTAGTTGAATCAGGCTGACATTTTATATCTCACTTTACATGCCTTATTTTAAAGATTCTCATTGCTGTCAAAATTAAATAAAAAATTTTAAAAGTCTGGGTTTCTTTCATAGCGGTTGTGAAACATCTTAGTAAGGAAAAATGCTTAGGAGGTATGGAATTGTATTAACATAAACTGGAAACCTCTGAGTGTCCATAACAGAATACTAGCTACATTAAACAAATCAAAATTGACAATTTCTCTAACTGCATCCAGAGGAATTCCCTACTAGACCTCAGTCTCGTGACAGAGGAAACAGAGAATAAAAAAAATTAATTGCTTATGTGTACATATCTAAAACTTGAGTATATTTGTTATGAGAAAACAAATTAAAGTCTAATATTTATATTTGTTCATATAAGACAATTGGCTTTTACAAATTTGACAGTGAGGGTGAAACAGTTATTTGAAGAAAGTATTGAAGGAAATACTTGACTGACAACTTCAGTCTGCTAAATGCATTGTAAAAGATGTCATAAAGAGTCACAACCTTCTACTCTTTTGCTGAAAATAATTAAATGACATTGCATTTGAATGCAGCTACTAAAAAAAAAAAAACAAAACCAAAAGGGAAGTGCAGGGGAAATGTAGCAATTACTATAAATTAGAAGCTGGGAATTACAAGGCAATTTAAGTCAAATGTTAAAGAGAGAAAACAGAGATAAGGAGAATATGAAGACATTTTGAAATTTTATTCTGCACAAAAAAACTTAAAAATTGTTTTGCTCCATTACTAAGTGGAAATTACTAGGATTTTTTGTAAGAACATTTAAAAAATAAAACCCTTCTCTAATACTTCTGTATTTTGGGGAAAAGTCAAATGATGTATTCATATCAGATGAGTGTGATGCTCTGTTTCAGTAGTTGCACAGGAGAATGTTAAATAGCAGCTAATAAAACTAGACATTCTTAAAATCAGTAGACCTGAATAATTTTCATGGAGGTATTTTAATACATTTGGCAGAGAAGTCTGCATGGTTAGCGAGGATTTTTACTATGTCTTGGAGAACTAGGGAGGTTCAAGAGAACTATACAAAGATTTTTGTGAATAGTTAAATAGAATAAATGTGATGACCTAAATGTCTGTAAGCATTTCAACCACATATTGATCTCAAGCAAAATAAGGAACAGTTTCTAGGAATATTAGTTCATTTTAATCAAAGCAGTGAGAAGAGAATTTTCTGGAAAATCATCTTGCCAAAGTGAATTTGATATCATTTAATAGGAGTATAAATTTGGTAGGATAAAGGTAATTTTAGTACTATTAAATATGCAGACGAATATTGGAAAGTCTTTTAGTTTTTAATAATAATATTTTGATAAAAATATTAAAATCAACATTGTACTTATTAAATAGAATCAAATCTCAGTTTCAAGCATGTAGCAAGTGGGGAAAAGTGATCAGTGGTGGTTATTTTAATGATGATCCACAGATGCATGACCCTATCATTTTTTTCCTATTAGTGACTCTTCTATAAGTTATAAAAAAATATAATTTTTTTATTTATTCCATTTTAAATTATTTGAGGATTAGTAAATAAAGAGTAAGCCAAGTCACTGTGAACTCAGATTGCTTAGGAAACTGGCCACATTTAAACAAATGGTACCTTTCGATCCAGGGAAATGCAAGACCCTGCTCTATTAGTAAAGGCTGTTCAACTGCTACAAGGTAAAGACCCTGCCCACAGACTGAAGGCAGCCAGAAAAAGTCTGGAGAGCAGATAACGGTGCCAGGAGCTGTGAGCACAAGAGGGTAGACATGAATCTGAAACAACCGAAGAGCACATCACCATAGAAACATACAATACGGTTGTGTTACTTTTGTCCTTGGCACAGATGCAACCTGCTCTGGAAACACTGTGCCCACAATTCAAGAGAGGTTGTTGAAAAATTGGAAGAGGTTCAGAGGAAAGCAACAAGAATGATGAAAGGAGTGGAAAACATTCCTTGTAATGAAAGATGCAAGGAGCTCAATCTATTTAGGTTATCAGAGAGATGTTTAAAGGGCTACTTGATCACAGCTTATAAATAACTCTGTGAGAAACAGAAATCTGATAACACTAGCGTTTTCAGTCTGGTGACAAAGGTGTAACAGAAGCCAGTGGCAAGAAGATGTAGTTGGAGACACACACTGGAAAGCTTAAATCAAGATGTACGATTTTTTTCTGTTAAAATCACACACGCACACACAAAAAAGAGTAATTCAGAAAAGTTCTGGTGCCCCTTTCACAGTGGGGGCAGACTGAGTAGATGACCATAATAGCCTTTTAGTTTTATAGACCATGAATCTACAGCTTCAATTGCAGACTTCTCTGCTTCGTATTTTCTTACGCCATCACTGGGCAGATCCAACCAGTGCAAACTTAATCGGAACCAGGTGGAGCCTGCTTTTTGCAGCACAAGGGAGCTTCCCCCTGAAGCAACAATGGATAAGACCAGGATTTGACTGGACCAAAGGAATTAATACAGTATGAAGAGTATGTGTCTATCATATTGGCACCTATCCTTTCTAGGTTTTGCAAAAAACATTGGCATTTGAGGGAATATAAAACACAGTCTTGGGAGCTGAATTACGGTAAATTTTATGGTAAGTGATTTTAACACATATGCACACCTTGTCGGCTCCAAAGAAATAAAAGGAAATAGAAGATTACATACAGTGCACTGCTTAAGCAAGGCAGAGTATGGGAAAGAGAGCTAACTCATTTTGCCTGGCATTTGTTCTTTTGAGAGCCGTGCAGGTCCGAAAACTTTCCTTCAACCGCAAAAGTTTTTGAATTAACTTTGTTGTTGGGAGAGACTGCAGGAGGAGGTGGAGCAACAAAGGAAAGAGAAATGCTAACGGAAAAAACACATATAAACAACATACCATATGTAGGACACTCACCATATGCCAGCCTCACTTTTTTCCTCCCTCTCTAATGTGGTCTAATAATTCCAGCCATCTAGAGGGTAATTCACACTGTCTACTTCAGGCATCTGATTTAGGTCCTTTGAATTGCAGCAGTTCCCCCCTTGCCTACAGCCCCCGGCACCTCTGTCTCCCTGCCAGCTACGCAGGGCAGTACAAACACCTAGGTTTAGTTCTTAAAACTCTGCCTAAGTTAGATATCTAAGTTAGCCTAAAGCTGTTGTATAAAGATCACTCCTTCCTATTAAATTTAAAAAAGAAAAAAAGAAAAGGAAAAAATTATTGCTATGGAAAAAATTACTTGTTTAAAGTACAGGGATATAAAAGCGCAGGAAAGTTTACAAATTCAAGGCCAGCTCCTTAGCTGGTATGGCTCATATACCAGTATTCAAATAAACAGGCTGACTTCCATTCACCCTGGCAAAAGTGCAGCCTTCAAGCTGGTTTTGCAAACCTAGTCATCCACCTGATTCTGTTGGGCAAAGAACATACGTTTTCATAAAATACAGAAAAGAAAATTTTACAATGTCAGTCCATTAAAAAACACAAACCCCCTCAAAGGGAAAAAAACCAAAAAGAAAACTTTGTGTAGGAAACGGCAGCTGCTGCAGTCTGCAGAAAGCACTTCTCTTATAAAAGCAGAGAAAAAGTGTTGAGAGACTAGCATCAGACTCAACGATTGTAAATAATATACTTTTCTGAAAAAATATCTTACTATCCTTCCTAGAGAAAATGTCATTTTATTTACAGAACCCCCAAACATCTAAATGCTTTGCTGTCCCATATTAGCTTTACGATTACTTCATTTTTATCTTGTGGTACTGCAGCGAGCCGAAGTAAGCAGAGCATGTGGATCTCAGCTCTGCATGAAGCTAGACAATTCACAACAGCAGAAAGGCAACTTTGCATAAATGTTGTTGAAAGACAGTGAAGAGAGAAGAGGAAATTCTGCATCTTTAATGCAAGGTTTTTAATGCTTATATATATCAAACTGCTCTGTGTACTCCTGGAACCTTTCTGTTAAAATGTCTCTAGCTCTAGGGACACATTCTACGAGGCAGTTATGCACCATTTAAATGTGAAAAATGCACACTTTACTTGGAAAAAGATGTGTGATGTGAAGTGTTTTTAAGAATAATTGAATGATTTTGTGATTCATTAAATGCTTTTTCCTCAGCAAGCAAGTAATGGCTTTTCCACTAAGCACCCAAAAGGTGAAAAGTCAAACTGTTAGAAGGAGTAAAGGGTCCTTAGGAAGATGATCATTTACAGTGTTTTTTGTTTTATTTCTTATCTCTTTTTTTATTCCAAGAGGAACGGAGCAAAGAATATGGGG
>NW_005054307.1:1473234-1479537 GCF_000277835.1 Geospiza fortis | reverse complement strand
CCTGCTGAGACCGTGTGATCATTTATTTTATGGAACTGAAAAAAAGAACTGTTTTCATATACTCAGTATATCTTTAAGCCAAAGTGTAAATCTTCAGTTTCTTCCCCTTCTTATTTTTATTTTTTTTCCTTTAAAAAATAATAAAAATCTAGGGAAACAATACACACCTTGACTCCTGCAAAAAAGATCTCTGCCACAATCACAAGACGCCTGCTTAAGTAATACCCAAAAGGTAACTCCATGCATTCCACTGGCCAGAAATAATTCACAGCACGATGAATCCACAAGAAAGTCAATAGCATATTATAACACTCTTAGGGGAGCTATAGCTGTAAGAGCAATGTGAGGCAATGCCTTAGCATGAACTATCACTTTATATATGTGCTGTATACATGAGCATGAATTATATTACAACATTTGACACGCTATGGCTTTTGATCTACTGTGACTTGTGACCTCTGTCCTATTGTGACCTTTATGCCTAAACCTGTAGGGAATACCTAAAACAATAGAACATACATGATAGATAACCCTTAGACAGGATAAAAGTGTATAACTATTATGAGCACTCATGGTCAGAGCAATAGCTAGTCAGAGACTGCCAAAGATTAGGAAGATACTTCCCCTGGGAAATGACAATATGAATTTTCCTGCACCTTCCTCTGGGGCATCTGGAGCCAAGGATACTAGCCTAGATGGACCATTGGTTTGATTAGGTATGGCAGTTCTAATATTTCTGTGAACATATGATAGTGTGGAAAAATACAGCTTTTACAGTTAATAGAAAATTCTGCATAAGACAGGAAGGAGGCTTTGACCAGTGATAAAATCCTTGTGAGCTTTCAGCTGAAAAGCCAGTTGAACTTTGTGTAGATTCTGTTTCCACCCAAATCAACTGTGATTTCGTGCTGATTGCAGTAGGAGCAAAAGAAAAACTGCAAAGAAGCCCCACATACTGTTCTGTATGGGAGAGTACTCAGATGCCACAAGCAACTATATTTTATTTTTAATACAAAAAACAAAAATCCCTGTAGATCTGGTGTCTCATGAGATTTTCTGGAAAGCAAAGGTTGCACTTACTTCCTTCTACAGGAGGGAGAATTTGAAGAAAATCTTTTATAGCTCATGTGTATCAGCTTCTGCTCTATTTTTTAACAGCTCCTATTTGCTTAGTCTGTTCCAGCAGCTCCCAGCTGCAATCTCGGACTCCAAGGACTGGCTTCCTGATCTTCAGCTACCTGGCTCCACAGAGCAGTCCAGGGACCAGGCATTCAAATGCAATTAAATTGCTCTCCAAAAGAAAGCTGGAGAGCAAGAAATAGTGTTGGCATGCTGCAGAAAAGCAGGAAGACAAATAATCAACTGACAGCCTATATAGCATGAGTCTGGAGCCTTTGGCTAAAATGTGGAATTATACTGCATCTCGGAAAAAACGTATGGTCAAAAAGAGCAGGCATGGAATGAAGGTATTCTTAAGGCCTTGGCATGCAAAGTTTTCAGCATTTCTCAACATCTGGATATAGACACATTGGTAAACTTTAACCATAAATTGTATTTTTAATAATATTGTCATAACCTTAAGACATTAATTTACTTTATTTTTATAAAACATAGAAGTTAGAGCTTGCCTTTATCAGGTGTAAATGTGAATTTATTTAATTAAACAGATTTTAAACCAAATAAGCAGAAAACAGTTTTTTGGATGCATTTTTAGTTTTTCTAAGACCACATGTATTTCAGTACAGTCCTCATTAATTATTTTCAGCAAAACAGCTCACTAAAACTGTATCCAGGCTCCACAGATGAGGATTTATATTCGTTCAATAGAAATCTATTTAAAAATCTAGGACATGCAGACTGGTAGGAAAGGTCCTGTCACCCCAGTTGGACTGAACCTCAGCCCTGAGGGGACCCTGCTCATGCATCACTGTGTCCAAAGGGCTTGAGCAGCGATCCCTGTTCAACAGGGGGTGTCTGCAGCTGCCACCTGCCTCTCTGCCCTCTCGCCTGGCTCTAGATGGGGACGTGCTTCTGGAGCAGTACAAAGAATTTGCAGTGGGGAAAAAACATTGTGGGGCAGAAAGATAATGTTTTAAACAAGGCCTAGAGATTGGCAAACTGCCATTTATGGCCGAAAATGCACACATGCACAAGCTATTAGTAGTCTCTCCTTCTTATAGTGGAATATACGACCCCGTGCAACCAAGTGTCAGATGACACCTGTTACCTACCCCTGCCCTCACGTGGATATTCCTGATGTGCCACTCTTGATATGCTGGGGGAGTAGTGTACAATGGTGTTTGAAAGTGACACATTGCACATGACAAGTTGCATGGACAAGTTTTGCTGTTGTCACCTCTCCTCTTACAGGGGCTAGATACAAAGCTTGCCAACTTTCTCTGCCTTAAACTAATTAAAACAGTATTAAATAAGCTAGACAAACTGCAGCTAAAATTTTATTAATTTTACCCTGAAATATTTCTGTTTCCAGGAGCAGAACTGGATATTGTTGTGCTGGCTAAGTAATACAGCAGCATTAGTGGTAAAAAGATCTAGCATCCTGAACTGAGATTCACCTGTGCAACTTAAACCATTTGTAGCCTAAACACAAAATGAAAACTTATAGTTGGAAGAAGCAGGTACTTCCAGCACAGCTTATCTGCCTTATTGCAGATGCCTGCTTTGCATAAGATTAAACCATTCTCTAAACTCCTGTGACTCAATCTTCAAACAGCTCTTGGGAGCTGAAAGAGAGAACTAAGACACCAGTTCTCTCCACTCCATTACAGGAGTCACCAGAGCCCCCAGAAAAGAAAACACTTCTCTCACTGTTACACTAAAATAAACCAAATCTATAAATATGTGGATTGTCATTATGCCCTATTGATAATCTAGCTAAGCGACTAAACTGTACTATTATCTATATATGTATTTAAAAAACACATGGCTTGTAAAATAATAGGCTGTCAGCAGTACATGCCAATCTATTTAGCATGAACAGAGACAGAGATGCATTATAGAGAGAAAGCTGACACCGGCGGAGTTTCTATTTCCCCTATGACACTGAGCACGAACCTTGCCTCCAGACCCTTTGTCTTCACACTTCTCTGACACTGTTCCTTTCCCTGTGTTCCTTTTGTCTCTCTGCTTGTCAAACTGTTGCTCAGACACCTGCATTTTTTTATACATTTCCTACCCAGTGCTTTGGAACAGTGCATTTTTGATCTTGCAGATGTATGAACTGAGACATTGTATTGAGTTTACAGGAAAAAAATACATATTCAGAACAAAATAAAATATCATAAGCTGTTTCCTGAAAAGTATCAACTCTGTGCAAATAGAGATTTTGTTTTGTCAAGACAAAACAAAAAAATCCCCCACACCTGAAAACCAAAATTTACTCTATTTGAATCAAAATACTTTTTTTAAAATGCAAAGCAATGTACATAGCATTAAAGCAAAATAGTATATTTTCATGGATATGTAAAAGAAAGCTGAAGAAACAAGGGGTATGATTCACAAAGCTGAAGGTGGACCCACAGTCTTATACAGAATCAGGGGTGCAATTCATGCTGGGTGAGAAGTGTGTTCAATTCCCTTTTCTCCATGTTAACAGGACATAAACCTGTATTAGCCCAATTAAATGCCTCCTCTTAAAAATTCTTTTGTACTGAAGGACCACAAGGCAGATAATCTGATACCAAATACCTAGAAATAAGAAATCTATGGCTATATGCATGTCAATACATTGGTTCTGCAGAAAATGAGTAAAAGCTAAAATAAACAGTAAAGTTGGTGGATAAATAAACTGAAATGACAGAGGGGATTCCTTAAATATAAGGAAACAGATAGACTTTGTTTCTTTACACAATCTTTCATGAAACCTCTTTAAAAAACCCTAAACAGCTTGTGATAAGAAACAAGGTCTTCAGATCTTAGCTGAAGAGACAGGACACTTAAATGGCTACTTCTAAAATGAAAAGGAGGTCCCAGGATAAAGCAGTATAATAAATGCCTATGGAATGATGAGTGGTGTGTGAATAAGGAATGACATTTTCTCCTCCAGTTTAGGAACTAGTGAGAATCAAATAAAAGGAGTAGGTACCAGCTTCCAAATGAACTGAGTGTGGTAGCTCTTCATACAAATAGAACAACAGAAGCTGTTGGATGCTAGAAGTTTGCCAAGGTCACCAGCTGAACTCATGTCTATAACCAGCTACTATTAAGCATGAGACAACACTGTGAATGAGAGTCCCTGAGCCACAATGTTGGAGTCTGAGCAGTTTTTTTGAAATACCAAATGTGTTTATTTTGTCTTTTTGCTTCCCTTCTTCTTGAACTTCTGTCTTTTGCTGTCTATTTGCAGTGGTGCGTTACCAACGTGCAGAATCTTTGCAATACTTTTTCTCTCAGGACAGAAATGGTACAGGATACCTCTCAGGAAGAGTGAAGTTATTAGTCTGGGTACATCACAGGTGAACACTGATTTGGCAGAGTAGGGATTAGCTAATTTTTTAAAGCATGGTGCTTATAAAGCCAAGGTTGTAAATTTAATCCTTGTATGGGCTACTCACTGAAGAGCTGGACTTGATGATCCTTGTGTGTCCCTTCTAACTCAAAATATTCTGTGATCTGTATCACTTGTATGGCGGCTTTAAATCCAGGAGGAATGTGAGCTCATTTCCATAATGCTGCACCTCCAGAGCTACTCTGACCCAGCTCAGATGGCTCAAAGGCATATTTCTTATCTGGATGATATTCATAACTATTAAAAATAGTGTACATGTACTAGTCTAGTCCACACTGAGTCTAGGTGCCATTGCAGAGGAGAGAGCCGTGCTGTGAGACTGAAGGCCTTGAAAGGTTCAACTTCCAAATACTGACATTGCACATAGGAAGGAATGTCCCAGGGCTGGTGCTCTAACCCAGACTAGGGATTGTCCCCAGCAGTACAGGACACTGGGAAAAGCTTCCCAGGAGCAACCTCAATCTCAGGCTTGATTTCCATGACTGAGAGCTGGTCAAGATGGGTTTGAGCTGTTTTCACCAATTACCTGATTCCCAATATTCATTTCTGCATTTGTGAATAATCTTGAATATTTCAGACCTTTTGATGCAACATTATAGGAAGTTGGTAACTTAGACTTCTCATTTTTCCTAGTCCCATTTACCTTGAATGCTGATAATCCAGAAGTTGTTTCAACATTTTAGAAGTAATTTTATATGTGGGAGAAAGGGACAAACTATTTTCACATAGGTATTTCTTCTAAGAGCAGCTGAGACAGGATTTTACTTTAATTTTTTTTAAAAAAGCAGTTCTGCTTGTCTGACCAGAATAGCTGATTCTAAGCTCACATGAGGGGAAATAGCAGAGTGCCACAAGCACCACATTTTATGCAATGTAAATGCTCCCAAAATGGAGGAAGTGGAAGTGATTAATTAAGTGAGAAGCTTTTGTTATGATTCTTTTAGGTTTTAAGGGTAAAAAATTGAGAATGGATCTCCTTAGAGAGGAAGGAGAGAGAATGGCACATCTAAAGGATGCAATCTATCATCCTAAACATTGGTAAGTGACATTTCCTTAGGCAGCTGACGGCTAAATATGTCTAGGTTTTTCAACTTGTGCTGGTAAAAGAAAGAAGTCTTATGCCCTCATTTTTTTAAAAGAATATCCACAATTCAGTGAGCATAATCTGGTCCACAGGTTTCTTGTAGAGTTGTACTAACATGCTTAGCTACATAGCATTTTCCTGTATGGATGTTTTGAGATGAAAGTATTTTTTGTTTGTTTGTTTCATGTATGTTTTTTATAGTTTGTTGTTTTTTTGGTTTTTTTTTTGAGGTCTGTGATGTATTAGAAAGCATCATGTGCACAGAGGAACTGCAGCCCTTCCTGTAAATTCAACAAACTGGTTTATGCTGAAAGCAACCCCTGAATGATTTACCTTTTTCACAAAGGGAGGTGAAGAGAAGGAGAGGGGTGGGAAAACAACAGATTTTTTAAATTATATTAACACTCACTACCTGCAAAAGCATTTGTAGAGAG
Source organism: Geospiza fortis (assembly GCF_000277835.1). Lineage (NCBI taxonomy): Eukaryota > Metazoa > Chordata > Aves > Passeriformes > Thraupidae > Geospiza > Geospiza fortis. The sequence continues at coordinate 1,473,491 of NW_005054307.1, read as the reverse complement.
TTACCCAAATCTCCTGTGGGCATTTCAGCACAAGTCCAATACAGAAATACACCAGAAAGGAATGACTAGTTGATTGGGCTACAGGCCAATCTCAGCTACAACTGCATGGTATCATAAAACACCTTGGCCCCTTCCACAAGAAGAAATAATCAAGTCTCCATGATACTGTATTCCTGAGGAATGTGGTTTTTCCAGATAAATTTCATTTTCTGAGTCACCGTTAATTTTCCTCAGGCCTACATACAGTTCACATTCCT
>NW_005054307.1:1463649-1473224 GCF_000277835.1 Geospiza fortis | reverse complement strand
CTTTAAGAAAGTATTGAGATGGTCAGAAAGCAATAGGAAAAGAATGCTAACAGCAATTACTTCCTCTGAAAGACACCCACAGTTGCTTGGGTGTTTTAAAAATGTGACATGTTAGATTCAGGCAGGAGGCTCAGCGAGCCAACCAACACTCTCCTTGGTTTCCTCTCCAGAGCAGAGCCAGGAGATCCCCTGACATGTCCCGCCAGCAGCTCACACCACTGCCTCCCTGTCCTCTTCAAGACTCTGTCCAGCTGGGAATGAATATAGTGTCTTTTTACTGAAGTTATTGCTTTAAGACTCACCACTATTGACAAGTCAGTAAAAATCCCTTCCCATGACTTATTCTAAAAACACAAATGTATAAAAAAACTAGCCCAAACAACTATATATTGCTACATGAAGTTGTTGCAGAAATTATTTTAATTAAGTGATTAAGAATGGGCACAATATTATCTTCCATATGTTATTAGAATGCACAGCAATAGTTCAATGCTTACGAAGATTTACATTTGTGTTGGAATATTATTCATGAATTGGGAATTTAAAATACCACTCAAACGTGCCTTCACACAGTTGGCCAAATAAAGCAAAGTTGTTCAACAAGGGACTTCTGTGTTAGAGACCTTGAAAATAATGGCTTAACAGTATGCTAACTTGTTGAAAAGAATCTCATAAGAGGTCTGTCCAGCTATGACATGTTATGGATTTACTTTGGACTGAACCAATGGGCTGAGGTGTGCCACCGAGATGAAGGAATCCAGCCTGAAGGATATATATGTCTGTTTTAAGTAGGAATGTTCATTCATTAACTCACTGCTCCATTCACTCAGCCCTGCGCAAACAGCTGCACCAAGGAATGATTCAACGCAGACGCCTTTAAAGCACCACGCAGCAGCAACAAGAAAGATATATCAGGACTCTCCTGGTGAGACAAGGAAGCAATTTCTTCCTGGTTGCGCTGGGAGCCTTGAAATGGAAGAATACAGGCTATACTGCAAAAAATAATCTTAAACCAAATGCAATCTACACATTAATATGCTCACAATCCTCCCTCAAATCTTCAATGTTTCGAATTTATTTTGGAAGAGCAAGGGATAGAAGAGGTGAGCTGTTTTGAGGTGCAGGCTGAGCAAAACTGTCCAGAACAGCAGCTCCAGGGGCCATTGAAATAATATACAAGCTTTCACAGTGCAAAGTATGCTAAAGTGGGTCATACAGTTTATTTCCAGATGTTCTCACCCCCAGTATTTTCTAATGATATAGATGAAATCCATAAAGACTTCCTGTATGGGGCAAAAACTGTTTAAAAATGAACAAAACCTGTGTAGAATAATTTATAAGGCTGTAAAAACAGAGCAAGTAAACAAACAAAATTACATAGTCCTAGTATTTAGGACTGAAATTGGTAAATTTTCAGGATTAATGAAATAATTTATCAAAGCTCACAGAAAGCCTTTTTTGTCCATCTGGAAAGTTTCCAAGCTCAAAAAATCTTCTAACTGGAAGAGAAAGTTTAACAAATACTAAACAATGGCAGAAGAAGCATAGGAGGAAACAGAGAAAAACCAAGCAATATAAATGGTCAAAACTCTCAGGTAATGTATTGTGAAATGACTGCCTACTTGAAGAAGCCTTCAGTTTGTCATTGTTGAAGTAATAAAGTGTCTGTAATGAAGATTGTCAAGCAGTCATTTTTGTAATCAGTCCAAGAAGCACATATGTGTTTTAATAAGTGGGCTTGAAATATAAACAGGGGCGTTTTCTCAAAATGAAGCAGAGTATAAAACCATATATGGCTTAGGTCACTGGAGAGAAGCCTGCCTGTTTCAGCAGAGAAGACAATGCATCAGATAACATTATATACAGATTTGAGCCAACAGTTGTATTTTGGCCCATATGTGTGGAGCATAAAATATAATGCACATTTGAATCTATGGGCCTTCCCAAAGATTGCTAGATGACACTAGAGGATTTATGTTTCTTAAATTAATACATATGCCATTGCTGCTTTATAAGGCACTTTCTCATTACCAACCTAAATGCTTTCTGTTTGGGAAAAACCAGACCAAACCAACAAAACAAAACCAACCAACCAACCAAAAAATCCAAAATCAAAACCTAAAACCCACCAACCAAGCAAAATAAGAAAACCAAACTTCAAAGTGTTAATACCTGTAGTCTTTCCTTGCTCTGTTGTAGCTGTTAATACACACATTTAGCAGTGGAGTAGACTGAAGTGCCTGTGGAGAACCTGTGTTAAGAAGGACAGAAGATCATAAACACATATGTGATACATTTGTATAAAGGTTTTTTTCTGTCAGACTCATCTGCACTCCAGCTCTTTTTAGAACAGCTGAAGTAAAACTATCTGTGCCTCCTTGGTGCATACAACCATATATAAAACTCTGTAGTTTTTGCAGTGTTCACAAAAGTTTGATTTACTTACTTTAAAGGTAATACAACCTCATTCATCAGTACAAATTGCACAGCAAATTAGACATGACTGTACTTAGCAAAAATTACTTGAATTGTACAGAGTAAGGAAGTTAAGGGCAGGCTAAGTATCAGAAATATGGTCTTTTAATTGTTAGCAAAGCATTAAAACCAGTGATATTTTCTTCTCTTATTTAACATAATTTTCCCATCCCACTGTGTTTTTTATTGTGATACTGGTAATTATAGTACATGAGTGTTTTCCTTTTCAGCCCCATGTATACCCTAGTTACTTTTTCCTGGCTCATTTTACACCCATGAGATACCTTTTGGTCTTCTAACTCGACCTGCTATACAAACTATAGACCAAGACACAGCAATTTCTGCATCAGATGTAATATCTGTTCTACCCTGGGTGTCTTTCTGGGAGATATGTTACAGCTCAATTAAAGAACTGCTACAGATGGAAAATTCAGCACATTGCTGTGTAAGAATTTGTTCCAAACATTAGCTACTATCACTTGATATTTGTGTTCTGTTTCCAGCTCAGAACTGTCAAAATTAAATTTCCAGCAGCTCCATCTGTAACATTCATTGGATTATGATCAAGTTACAACAATAACCAAAAAATTAAAAATTAATTTAAAATACCTTATTAGACTTCATTTGTAACAAAACTGGTCAAGAACGTAATTTCCATGAATGTCCTTACAGATTATGGTGAAGTGTCCTTCTAGCCTAGAGTAAACTGGGTTTCTTCAGTGTCTCAGGAAGAAGCACATTTCCCAGACCTCATACCTTTCTTGCAGCTTTCTTCTGAGCCCCTTCTAGCTTGTAAAGATCCTTGACAAAGCATAAATGCTAGAACTGGACAGAGTATTCCAGGAATGTTGTCACTAATGACATACACAGATGGAGTATCACCATCTCCATCTGTACGCCATTGGTTAGACATAAAAGGATTGCATCTTATATTTAATCACAGCTTTCTTCTTGTAGCTTACCTTCAAATTAGTATTTAAATCTTTTCTAGAGGACTCAGATTTCCCAATAATAATTGCTATGTAAATTCCTTTTCCTTTGGCCCGTTTTGACCACACAAAGATACTGTGTTTTAATGAATTTATTGCAATAAGCGCTCCAGACTAGCTCATTCTTTCATCATCATGAATTGTTCATCTAATGATTTTGTCACTTGTAAGTTTTTCTATTGATAATGTCACATTTTCCAGACTTTGCTAAAGATGCTGCATGGCATTGGAGAAAGAACAGATCTTCACAGGACCGTGCTAGAAATATTTTCCACTCTGTGACTATAACTCACCTATACTTATTTCTTTACTACCTCCATTTTAGTCAATCTTTTTCATGATTTTAACAGATTTTTCTTTTAAAATATTGGCATTAATTAAGTTTTCTTCAATTTCCCCAGCATTCTGTAATTAAAAAATTATTAGTATGCTGAAATAAACTACCTTAGCTTGCATCAAATCTATTGTCTGATCCTGCCCATTTGAAAAAAAGAATTGTTAAGCATTATTTCTAGCTACTGATGGGGTATAATATAATTCTCATTAGCTTTATGGTAGAATTAGATCTTCCTGCCTTTTCTGACAAAACAGATATGAATAAGCAAATCTGCCTTTTGTACATTGTGATCCATGTTTTTACTATCCTTGCTGAGAACAGGATATAAACCATTACCAAGATCTCACTTTTTCTTTATATACTTCATGTATTGTTTCTTATTTCCCTCCATCCTCTGCAGAGTTTTTTTAAGATATTTTCAGCTTCCTGTATCAATTGTCCATATTTCCCCAGAGTCAGTTTTAAATTCACTGCTATTACCCTTGTTTTTAGTTGTGTGAGTTTTTATTTCTGCCTTCATTTTCCCCTCAACCAATAGAATATTTTTAGGTTAAAGATGACTGTTAAGAATTGCAAAGTAGTGTGTCTTTTCACACTGAATTTATCAAATCTGAATTATATTTCATATTTTCATGTGTAAGTGTTTCCTGACATAATTTTGCTCACAGTTTTTCTCAGCCTTGGGAAAACAGTTTTCTAAAAGGCAAAATATATACATTACTAGTAAAGTACTGCCAAGGCAGATATTGGCAAAGTACACAGATGTTTCTGATGGGAAAAAAATAACAATCTTGCTCTTCCTTTCCACAAAATACACATCAAAATAAAGTTAATTCCAGACATACCCGGGGTCGCTGGGGTTTCTTTTACTCACCAAATTAAATTAATAATGTTTGGCTTGATTTTCAAATAAACATTAAGCAATTTAATTCATTGCTGGCACTTATTTATCCAAAGGAAAGCTGTAGAGTACTTTAGAAGTTAACCATAAATTCTAGATCTCTTAGCCTGCTCTAACTCATGTCCTCTGAGATCTCAGAAAAGCCCCTCAGTCTCTCTGTGCCTCAGTTTCCCATCAGGAAGACTGAAATAAAAGTTTTGTAAAATAGACAGATAATTTGTACATAGGCACAAAATTAGGTGATGTCCAGGAAAGTATGCTGAGAAAAGCATATAAGTATCTCTGATTAAAAAACAAAACCACTTAATGGATCCATAATATGACTAAGTGCAGAATTGTCCTAAAACTGTATCTAGTGTAGCTTTGCTATTTTCTTTTTGGAAAGTACAATTGGAAACGGCAATTGTGTCTCTGTTCCACAGCAGAAGTTTTGAACTTCTTTTTTTTTAAATTTTTTATTTTGAAATTTAATTTTTAATTTTGAAATTAAATATTGCATACACATAAACAAAGCCAATAGTAATACGTCATTTTTATTTCCTTTCCCTCTATATTAAAAATCTCAAATTAGGAAAAAATTGATTAGTACTTTCTATGGTTTCTTAAAGGTTGTATTAGTAGCATGGTAATTCATTCAGGCATCTTTAGACTTTTTGACTTTTCAGTGAATGGCACAAAAAGCAAGCTCAGTGTGTGCTGTCTGAATCCCTAGCTGAAGCATTTGTCAAACAGTTCAAGCCTTGCTACAATAGGCTGAAGAGCAGAACTTAGTTCTTTCAAAAGCAATAGTGATCTGGGATTAGATTCACTTAGAATTAACAGCCCAGTAATAATTTATGTGCTTTGACAAAAAAGACTGATCACTTGGGGCCTTACTGATACTTTCTCTTGGAGATTAACCAGCGGAAGTGGAAAGAAAATATAGATTTTTACAGAATCAAAGAAAAATAGTTCGTGTAAATGTGAAACATGAAGGCTGCTACAAGCCTTCAATTTCTCTGTTTTGTAGCTGATCTGACAAACAATCTGGTCTTTTCACGTTTAATAAAAGAGCACGTAGGACAATGATTAATTGTTTTGCTCAGGCCAGCAAAAACGTTTCTTTCACTGCTGCTTCAGAAGTGACTTACTCACATTTCTTACATCATGACGTCTAAATATTTTTTCCTTTACAAAGAAAGAACATTTATGGATACACGTGTTATACAAAGATTTCAGTTTTGAAATTAAATATTTTGTCTTATTTCCTACAAATTAATACTTATTTCAATTCAGATCAGAATATGTATAATCTACTTCTAAAGTACACAAGTTCAAACCCAAACATCTTAGACCTTAGCAGCTGATCCAGATTTTGAATGCTGAAGTGCTAGAGTTTCTGTTCCAGCTTGAGGTTATGGGCAACAAAGTACTGAGAACTTCAGTTCACAGGTGGTTTTTGTGTGTGTATGTGTGTGTGTACACCTAATTTTCGCAGGTTAAATAAAAATTAACTTAAAGAATCAGGAATTTGATTACAAATATCGGCACTTACAGATTTTTCTGCTTGGCTAAAAACACCTTATTAATTTTAGTTCACTAAAACACAACCCAGCTGTAACTTGACCCATTTTGAGTAGCTATACTTAAAACCGGTGTTATGCTTTCAGTACTAAAGACTGATAACTTGATAGCTCCCCAGGGCTTGTTGGTTACAGTTTAAGTACAGAGTTGATATTACATGCCATTTTTCTGAAAATCCCAGCAGTGATATTACAACTGAGATACTGGTAATTGAAGATATAGTCAAAGATTGTTAGAGTGTGGATATCTTCAAACATACAGTATCATTCACTAACCTGCAATTTCACTCATTTTCAGGTCCTTTCAATCTTATGAAAATGGGACTGTAAAACCAAATGAAAACAGCAGTTCAGAAGTACTCTCTGGGCCAAGACAAAACTAGCCTGGATTCTCTCACCCTTACTCACAGTGAACAGTAGGCTGCTCTCTAAATAGTTCTCATTATTTAAATATGAATAAAGGTCACTCAATCTGGTGCTTAGGCATTACATAATAATTTTTTAATCTGTATTTCCTCAACATTTTAGAAAATATGCACAACTCACTCATTCTGGTTTCACAGTTGAGAAGCTGGTGCAGAGCTAGATCAAATGAGTTATCCTATACCCTTCAACAAGGCAAAGGAAGACAGAAATAGAACCTCATTTATTTTTCCAAATGGATTTCAATGGAATGGGGTAGCATTCTATTAAATTTTCTTTCTGTTTCTGCACCATTTCCAGAAAGCCCTATTTCTAAGAAAAGATGTCTACTGTATCTGTTTTTATTAGTCATTTCTTAGACCTTCAGTGGATGCAAGCATTGATGCTTTCTGATCCCAATAATCTCTTATTCCAAATGCAAGAGAAAAAAATTACCACAGATAGCAAATCTACGGATCTGAATGATTTAAGGCTTTCATGCAGATTAATGGAGTGTTTTATTCTATTTCCCAGAATTTATGTGTTTGTTTTCTCATAATAAAGGAAGTTTCTAGCTTCTGGTTGTGAAGATAGCCTTGACAATGTAAACCAACATACTTTCATCTTGTTGAGTCCTCATCCTCACCAGCTAAAACAATAGCATCAAGCAAGTTAACTTCCCCCATTCATCTTGCCAGGGTGTCAGCCTTGAAGCAAAACATGCACACTTAAGTACCAACACAGTTAACCAATTCACTGCTTATGATCAGATCAGAAATTACTAGTCAGCACAATTAGACAGCAGGCAGACACTTGTGATGTTCTTGACATGCAATCACTTGAAAACGTTGAATACACTATTGATAAGAAAATAGAGAACAGTCTACTAATTTTAATATGTATTTTTCTAGAATAAGTACCTACATAAATGTACCCTTGAGTTTTGGAATGCTTTCTAAACATCTTCTGCATATCTAGACTTATCCCAAACTGTGACTCTTAAGATTTCTTTTCTAATCCCTACCTCTAATTTTGGTGCTCTGTGACCAATTGCTGCCTGACTGCCAGATTCCTCTGCCATGACTGGGACTTCATTTATATCTTCAAGTTCTTTGAGAAAAGATTAAGAAAGAAGCATTCTAAATTGACCCAAAAGGACATAGATGCACATTTATTCTGAATTGATTGAAACATCCAAGCAGAAATTATATAAAAAAAACTATACTAACACCATCCTTATAGTATTGCAAGGATGAGAGGAGACAATGGGACCACACAAAACATGCAGTCTCTCCTAAAGCATCCCAGATAAAAGTAACTTCCAGTTATTATACACAACATTTTCTGTCTAGAAAGAAAAGTACATTACTGATTGCTTCTGCAATGCTTACTGTGTCCATTTAACAGAATAAGAAACAGACATTAGGCTAAAACCATGATCCAGCAGGAAAGCAGTGGCAGAGATGGGAAAGGATGCCAAGTCCCAGGACAGCTCTCAGTTTATTAAATCACTCTGCCTCTGCTTAGGTAGCATCTTAAGCAGACATTGCAGAGTTAACAGCTGTTAACAGCTGCTTGGAAAAAAGCTAATCTGCCCTCTGGCCCCTCACCTTGAATGACTGAATTAAAGCATGAATGCAGAGCCACAGCATCACAGAGGCTGCATCCCAAGAACATGGCTCATGTTCCCTGTTACAGAACAGGACCAGGAGCAAGCTGATGTAATTAGTACACACAGCAAGTACCTGACTCCTGGAAGTTTCCCACCTGCCATTTCTTCTTACCTGCATTCTTTTGCTGGGCATAAATTTACTGGCAGCTTTTCTCAAAACTTTTTCTGCCTACATCTTCCTGTCTCCAACTCTGTCTTGAGGCCTCTTTCAGCTCAATATTTTTTACACTGGAAATGCAGATAAAAACCTAATAACTTTTTAAAAATTCCATAGTATGAGGACAGGGAATGTAATCTTTGCATAATGAAAGCAAGAACACTTGGAGTGTTTTTTTCACAGTATATTTTTTGACACATTTCTGAGAGAACAGTTATGATATTGTGTTTATTGACATTCATTTACTAGCCATCATGACAGCGCTAAATTAAAGTCCATGTGGCTTTAAATTATGGGAAGCTTTTAAGAAACTTCTAAAATTTAAAGCTGTGTGTAGTTGGCTTGGCAAATGTTTAGCTATTGCACAGAGATTCTTTTTAATTGTTCTATTTGGAAAGCGCTTTTCACTTTCAAAGCAGTTATGAAGATTCTGCTAGCTGCCCAGTTATTTTGTGAATGCATTTACATTTCCATGCCTAGAGAAGTGGGCAGAAGCTGCATTTGGAATGAAGAGCTCTAACAAAGGCAGAAGAAGAAGATACCAGAGTGGCAGTGATCCCAGCCCGCTCCCACACTGATGTTCAGGACAGCACATGTGGGTGCCACATGGGCAGGTGAAGCTGTGATTCTAGCTGTGTGGAAAGGCAGATAATAATTAAGCAATCAGATGTGCTAAGTGCATCACGCTGGGACATCGCTCCGTTTCACATGGGTTGAGAGGTTTGAAACTGAAGGCATTAAGTGAGGAAGTGGCCAAGTTACAGCTGTAATCCTAAGGTTTTCCTCCTGGTCTCTGGAGCACCACGGTGCCAGTCTTGTCCTGACACACTCCGGGAGCGTGCCAAACGCTTTTCAGCCTAAGGAGAGCGTTTGACATCTTTCAGCTGCTAAGACTGAAGGATTTAGTCTCTGGATGTATTCCAATGCTCCTCTCCCGTACACATGTACTCACTGCGGCTCCCCCTAAACACCACCCCGTGCGGGATTCCCAGCTGCCGCCTGCTCCCGGGGATGCTGCCTCGTCCCTTGCAGCGCGGGGTCCCGACGGAGCGGGACCGGGATCGGGATGGGGATCGGGAT
>NW_005054307.1:1436574-1463576 GCF_000277835.1 Geospiza fortis | reverse complement strand
CAAGGCTCATCATGAAGCCCAAGAAGCTAAAACCTGCCCTTGCAGGGCTTTAGGAGCCATGGGCTGTGCATCAGTACATGCTTCTGCATCCTGGCCTGTCCTTCCCTCACCATTTCTGCTAACAATTTTTTCCTGGACATCCAGAGCCCAAATGTTTTTTTGATAATGTCAAAGTTAACAATTATCACCATTAGTATTAGTATAATTAGTATAATTATTGTTGTTATGGTTATCATTATTGTTATTTCTTTTGAGGTAGAGGCTATAAGACTTGGAGAACACAGATTTAAGCCTTGCACTGTAAGTGAACTATTAACCTGAACTGCACGGAAATGTTACACCAAACAGCCATACATTTGTTCAGCTGGTTCTGGCCCGTTTTAAAGGCAAACCGAGGTAGTTTCTCAAGAAGAGACAGAGCAGGGGGTCACCGAGGGCAGCCGCCCCTCCGCTCCCGGGCCCTGACCTGAGGAGCAGCGTGGGGCCCTCTGGATTCTCCTGCCTGACACAGGCACGGAGCTGCTGGGACACCCGTGTGGCCACACTGTCACACCGTGCGTGGCTTTGTCCTCCCAGACTGCCATTCCACCCGCGAAAGTCTGAAGGGAAAATAAACAAACCTACCCTCCTGTGCACTGAAAGTCACAGCTTGCACCATGGGGCTCAGCCTCTGGGAGCACTCCTCCTTTCACTGCTGCCACTGGCAGTCTGTGGCTTGCATAAATTGCTTCTCTTAAACGACTGTTTCCCTTTCCATCAGGTCTGAGACATCTGTATTTTAAACTGTAAGCTCTTCTGGGTGAGGATGATGTCTGTCTACACTCTTGCAGAGTGTTTAGCACAGCAACCCCCATGTCTTGCATGACTTCTAAGACCTACAGTCATACACCACTAGCAGTAGATGCACACTGGTAAATGTATTTACACCACTGGCTCCAGCTGAATACAAAGGAGCTCAGCACTTTGCTCCTCCTGATAGAAATGTTGCAGAGCATGAGCTCATGCTATTTCACAAACCACCTGCCTTTTCTTAGCCATGTGTAGAACTGACTGCTAGGAATCCCAATGTGTTTTATGTGGTATTAATAAAGTTAATATTTTTATGAAATGCTACTCCAGTCTGGGATTCTCACACAATCTTGAGCACAATAATCAAGAAAAACACTTTCTGTCACGTTATTAAAAGTTCAGTTGCAACAGTAGAGAAGACTCGGGTACCAAAATGCCATGTTGACATCTTTCCAGTAGGGGAAATTTTTCCTTTTTTTTTTTTTTTCCAATTCAACTTATTGCAAAACAGTTGCTTTCTGTAATATCACAGATTTATGCAGAGTTTACAATGCAGTCATTGCTCCTTGCTATTGAAAAAGATTTATTTAACCAGTTTTGGCCTTCATTCCAAAAGGCTGAATGCCAAATCATTACAGTGTATCTGGTGTTTTGCTGTCAGAAAATATGATCTAGCATTAAGATACTGTTCAGAGACTCTAAAAGCCAGAGAAAATAATTGTGGTAAATCAAAACCTCATAAATACTTTATAAAGTTGTTTTTAATCTCTGTCCTCATGTGTGACAAAAAAAGTACCAGTTTACATGCAGCCAGAATACATGAATTTTGAGGCTTCATTTCCTATACTGTCTAAGTTTAAAACAACATTAAAATCCATTCTGTATAGATGCAAAAGTCAGGCAGTAGTTGTCACATTATGTTTTCTAGTACTACTGCAGTTTAATAAGCCAAAAAAGACAGCAAACCACTTCTCTAGACTTAACTCCAAATGACGTCTTTGCCTTTTTTTTTTTTAAAGACACTGAGAGGCTAAGAAACATATATATGGCTCTGAAGCTGAAGCCACAACTGTGCAAGCAGATACAGACAGGCAGCACTCTATGTGGTTAAAGAAAAGCACATGCCAGAGACTTGGAAGCAGCTGGCCCTGAATTTTGGCCTCAGCACACCATGTAAAATTGAACATATGTGTGGACTAGGTTTGACTCCCTTCAGATGCTTCTGAAACACAATAATATCTCACTGGGTAAGAGAGCTGCTCTGGCTTCCAAACTACCTATGCCAATAACTTTTTATTTCTCCACCAAAAAAATGCAGAACAATTTTCCTGTGCAGCACATCAGTGTGACAGATAACAGCGACTGCCAGAAACTTGGAGATGGCAGTATATCTGGGATGGATATTAAACTGATTCTGTCTAGAGGCATGGGAAACTTGAGGGAACAACAGGCAGAAAAATAATCTCAAGCAAAGATCATGTCCAGATCTTACTTTGTAAAAATTCCACTTATTTTTGCAGCCCCAGAAACGTATCAATAATTTACCTTTTAAGGTTGTAAAGTGCCTAACCTGTGGGCCTGAGTATCTGCTACCTTACATCATATTGCATACAAATTCAGAAGCAGTTAACCAATGCAATATGGAGGGGTGCTTTTTGCAAAGAGGAAACCACAGAGGCCAGAAGGGAACACTGGTTTGAGAAAAGGGGATTAGCTTGGAGGTAGCACTCAGCCTGATCTGACTCACTTGCCTCTGAGCAGTTTAAACCATGGCCATATTCCAAAGGAGGACAGAACTCATTAAATCACTGCTATGAATTGCTGGTAGAGGAAACTGAAGATAGTGAAATCCTGCCAAGCTCAGCCAATATCAGCTGCCAAGCTGATATTCATGGTAAGTTGTAGAAGCAATATTAGTTTTGCCCAGATGAGCGGGGTTTTTTTGCTAATGGGGAAGGAGACTGATCAATATGTTCTAAGGTGACCAATATTTTATAAGTCTGGCTCAAAGAAAACAGCTTTTCCAAAGAGACGTGTTGATCACTATCTGAGTGATAGAGAATTTCAACAATGTTTCATGTTGAACACTCAGAATTTGATGAAATTCAGAGTCTTCAATCAACTTGGAATAGTCTTGCCATCATATGGACATGTCTCTAGTAAGAACAGAGAGGGCATCTCACCAAGAAGAGGGCACCAAACAGAGTATCCCATATAAAGTCTCTTTGCTTATACCCTCCCTTCACAGTGTTTAATCCATTCAAGCTCCTGTTACATCAATGTGCTTTTTGAATAAGTCCGCCCCTCTCCTGATGACTCTGCTGACTCTGCCAGGTGTGATTATAAATGTATTGCTCCCATTTTACTAGTATTATGGAATAAGAACTCCTCATTTGGACACTACCTTCAACAGTCTTTAAATGCCCTCATAGTCAGATAATAAAGCTGAAAAATAAAAGAAAACTCAGCATGGAAAATGGGAAAAGATGCAACACAGAAGAAACAAAGTTTATTTCAGTTAGATTCAGCTTCTAAGAAATATAATAAAGGTTGGTACCAACACAATTATTTTTTGATGAAACATCCTAGTCAGCATATTACTTGAAAGCACTTAAATACTTACAGTGAAAGCACAATGAGGTTTCATAGCAAAATAGTCAAAATACACAACTTCTAATACTGGTGCCTGGACAATGTTAATTCAGTCCTATTGCAGACGTATAAAAATAAAAATTACTGACTTGCACTAGGTTTTTCACTGGGGATATTCTTATTAAGCATCTACTAATTCCATTTTATCTGTTCAGTTTGAAGTGTGAAAGCATGTCACATTGTGGTAAACAGAAAGAAATCATGTTGATTCTCCCAGATTTCACAACATTAGTTTTTAAAGTGCTTCCATCAGCTACAAAGTACAATAAAATCCATCCACATTTAGGGGAAAATGCCATCCACATTCTTACTCTGTATGAACAGAAATACAGACATAGCTAGAGCTGACAGACCAATTTCACACAAAGGAATGATTTTTTTTTAATCTATCACAGTAAGTATTCTATGGCTTTTAAAATCACAGTTCCCCATTCAGTTTATCTGCACCTGTGAGCATTGAGATGTTCTGCATCTTGCTTCTCCACAGGCATCAGATGCCCAGAAAGCAATGGCACACAGTTTCTGAATGCCTTCAAGAAGTGAGTTTTAGTTGTCATCTGGAGGCACCTCCCAGGAAGCAGAGGTAGGAAGAGAAGCCAGATCATCAGGATGCCATGGGGCTGCTGTGCAAGATGATCTTTCTGTCTTCTGCAGCCCCAGACTCATTCAGCTCTCCCAGCCTCTGCAACAAAGGATGACTCCCATCACTACAAAATCCTGATTTACCCCTAAATGAGGCCACCTCATATGCTGAAATTTTCTCCTGCTAAAATAATAGATGAACATGTAAGAAAAGCCTTTTATGATTAGAAATGCCAAAAGAACTCAGGTTATATCTTTGTGTTCCTTAATAAATCCTGTGGTTAGGAAACTTTGAACAGGCCCCACAAATCTGTAAAAAAACCCTAAAATCAAAACCAAAAAACTCAAACAAAGAAGCAAGCAAACAAAAAAAAAAAAAAAAGCAATGAAAAGAAAGGTCTCTGAAAGGTCTTCTTGTCTTAATTTCAAATTTTAAAATTGTAGTTGTAAGTATTGTATTTAATTCAAAATAAGAAACAAGATGACAAGAAATATCAAAATATTGAATCCTGGTGATGAGGAAGCAAAATCTTGCAGCAGCATCAGAGCCTCTTTTCCTTTCCTACCACAAGGCTTTCTTTCCCTTAATGCTTCATTCCTTCATCTTGCTGCTTTGTCATGCTGCTCTGTTCCTTCACCTGAGTTGTCTCCCTAAAGTACTTCTGGCATCCTACAAGGTCCCAGGGAAAGATGGACAGTGTCTTATGCCTGAGCACAGTGGCTGGGGCAGCTGTTCTTCCTGGTGAGCAGAAATACAATATTATCCCTAAACACACCCCACTCTTGTCTCCATCAAAAGCAGGTCTTGGGTCAAGGCTGGATCTGTATTTGCACTCATACATTTTCAGAGGGAATATAGTGAAAACAGAGTTCAATTATTCAAGTTTTATGTTGTTAGTGGAGTTCACACCAAGAATATTCTTATCATCCCTGTCACAACAGTTCCTAAAATCAAAACCTTAGCAAAATAAGTGAGGTTTTCTATTTTACTTTTCAGGAACCCAAGTTAGTTTTGACCAACATGAATTCTTGGGACTTAGGGATTATACCATCCTATAAGTCAAGTTCCAAGCAGCAAAGTTTTCATAACATCTGCAAAAGGTCAAAATATATTTTCACAAGCTCTATCTCTTTTAGAAACTATGAGAAAAATTCATTAATTATCCTCTGTTTCCTCCGCTTTCATCTACTCCAGTCAGTGTGAAACCTTCGGAAGCACAGGGGCTTTCACATTATGAGAGTCTATAGTTACTTCATTTGGTTGTGATTTCTTGTTGATGTATTCTGAACATGTAATTTCCTTGTGGCTTTCCCTTAAAATGTTACTTGACTTGAGAACTATTTTGTGTTTATGAAGAATCAACATCAATTCAATGAACACACTGTGGACTGAGCATTTGTGAAGTTTTCCTCCACTGTGCCCTCTCTGACATAGCTGATAGAATATATTACCCAATAGTCACTTCCAAAGATTTTTTTTCTTCTAATGCTATGAAAGCTTCTAGGCTTTGAAAAATCTCTTTACATGTTAAAACTCTAGGTAGTAAACATTAAAAAACAATTCTAATCTTCTCAACCTGCATCACAACAATATTATTCATATTATTCATATTTTATTTAGTGAAGAAGGCTATAGCTATATAGCCTGTCCAGACTTATTACAATTTATTTCTGCTATATCTGCTTCTCATCCAGTTTTGGGTTTGAGACTCACTTTCATGATAAATCTCAGTGTTTGGTGGATAATTTTTTTTTTTATAATGCATATTAAGGGGAACATGACAAAAATCTCTCTTAAATGAGATTTTTTTGTGCTGCATTGCAATGGTAACTCAGCACTTTGGGAGGCAATGAGGAGTGTGCACACACTACTGAGGCAATGCATGGAAAGCAATGCAATGCTCCACTTGCCATGCTGCCCCTGGCCCAAGGTTTCCAGACAGCACTGTTTATTACCTGCTCCCCTTCCTGCTCCACCAAAAATCTATGGTGTAACCAGGTATCATGCCCAGAGGGGGTAATAAATGGGCACATGGGACATGATGGTATCTGCCAATGAAATAATGCAAAACAGATTACATTTTAACTTCTTATTTGTTCTATGCCACAGAAGGAAATAATAAGATAAAGACCAAATTACAAATTCCCAGCTGAGGAAATCCCCACTTTCTTTTGCAGTCATGCTTTTTTGAGTTTTGAATGTTTTACAAAAGCTTACAGGAAATGCTGATGAAGATAAAAATTGCTTTTAGTTTTCAGTTATCAGTGAATATTTCACAGAGGGGGTGGATAGATGCTGAATGAAAAGAGACTGAAAAAAAGGGGAAAAGTTATTTTCAATTAACTCTAATATTTTTCTTATTTCAGCTGGCAATATTTAAACAACTTCTGTACTCTTATGCAACATGTTATAGGATTATTATGATGATTTGAAATGCTTCATTTTGGTCAGGCTCCTAATTTTTAAACTCAGGAAAAAACCCAGCAACATCTTTCCAAATGCAATGCTCTCAATCCAAAAGAAAAATGAGTACTAACACAGTAGGTGGTCTTCCCACTAAATTGCTATCAATGCCTGCACCATCTGGGTTTTCCTTGGAGGCCTTGCATCCAAGAACTGACAAGACCCAACCTTACTTAATTTATGAGACAAGATCATAGCCAGTGATGATGTGAGTGCAAGTGTGTATAGTAACATTTGTATGCTACTATACGCACTTGCAATTGTATAAGGATTGCAAAAAAAGGCCAGTTGTATGAGGTTTACAAATATTTTATGAAACGAGTGGTGTTTAAGTAGGATTTTAAGGTCATTATAACACCTTTATAGAGTTCTATGTCACTGAACTTTTGTGGCCTTTTCAGTTCACATTCTATGTGACTGGGAAAAGTACCTAGTAAAGAAAGCAAGATTTCATCTATTGTTGGAAATAGTACAAAAGCTTTATTTACTACACATGGACTATGTTTTGAAGCTCTAGTACTTGCCCAATTTTTTTCTCCTCCAGGACATCCAAAAGCAATAGTCAAGTTGCCTACCAAAAATAAGATAAGGAGTAAAATAGAGTTAATGCAGAATTAAACTATATTTTTATGTCAAAAACCTTACCTTACGTTTTTACTAAATTTAGCTTCATCCTATTTAGAATTTAACAGAGAAAAAAATCATTTTTAAAGGACTCTAAAGAAGAGAATTATATTTTTTAAATCCTGAAACAATACGTATAGAAGAACATAAATTGCAAACAGAAGTATGTATTTATAAAGAACTATAAAAGATAAGTGAGGGCAGCAAGCTTTTCAAATCTTTGAATGGTACATCTGAGCTATCAATATCACATATAACTCAGAAAGAAAGTGATATATTTCATGATTAATAATTTCTTAACCTATAACCCAAACTATAAAGGTTGGGGAAAACATAGTTCAGAAGTTCATATCCAGGTTTAATACAAGCAGAGCTGAATTACAAGTCACTGTAGTCCTGACCTCCTACTCACTCTCAAATTTTTCATATTACCAAAAGTTTTTGTTTCTACCCTTTTATAGTTAGTAATTTAGCTACTTACTCAAAGAAACATTTTTCTACTAACCTAGATATTATTTACCAGATTATTTTTCTCCTTCTTTGTTATTTTCTCAGTTTAATTATTTTGATTTCTTCTTCCTTCTTTTTTTTTTAATAAAAAGATCCACTGTGCCGACTTTTACAGTTCCCCATAATATGCAATAAAGAGACAAGATATAAAACTTTGCAGCCAATATCCAGCAACAGTGGGCACATTTTCACTTAATTTCCTCTTAAAATCTGAAATACTGTCTGGCCTGTCTAGACAAAGACATAGGATTAACATTTCAGGCACCCAGCTTAGGAGCGCTAGATCTCATAAAGAGAGGCTAGAGGAAGGACAGGTTCCAAACTATCTGCAGTTTCATGGTGAGAAGACTTCCCTACAACTGAACCAGGCTTCAAGCTGTGAGAAACAGCTGTAACACTTGTAACATTCAGTGGTGTTAGAGATAATTTTGATAGCAACAGGAGAACTGGGAATCTCCATGAGAAGCACTGCCATCTGCTCCTGGCATGCCTTCTTGAGGCAGCTGACCAGACATGGGTTTTGGAAAGGCAGGTCCTACCTTATGAACCTGATCTCTTTCTGTGACAACATGACTCACCTAGTGGATGAGGTGGGTCTGTGGATGTGTCTACCTGAAGTTTAATACAGCCCTTGCCATCATCTGCCACAGCATTCTCCTGGAGAAACTGGCTGCTTATCTTTTAGATGGGAACATTTTGCCAGTAGAGAACTGGTAGGATGGCTGGTCCCAGAGAGTGGTGGTGCATTGAGTTACATCCAGCTGGCAGCTGATCACTAGTGGTGCTCCCCAGAACCAGTGTTGGGGCCAGCACTGTTTAATATCCTTATCAATTGTCTGGATGAGGGGATTGAGTGCCCACTCAGTCGGTCTGAAGACAACACCCAGTGAGCAGGAATTTTGATCTGTTTGAAGGTGGGAAGGTTCTGCAGAGGGATCTGGACAGGCTTGATCAATGGGCTGAGTTCACTTTTATGAGATTCAACAAAGCCAGGGGCTAGGTACTGCACTTGGGTCACCACAATCCCAGGCAGTGCTACAGGCAGAGTGGCTGGACAGCTTTCCAGTGAAAAAAAGGTGCTGCTCAATCTGCAGTCTTTAAAAGTAAAAAAAAGGTTTTTCTTTTTTGTTTCGAATCTTTTATTGGGATAAAAAGCATAGCTCTTCTTCTCTGAGATACTTTCTTTACCTAAGAATTGATAATTAAATGTAAGTTGTTTAACCGTTTTGAAGTCAATATAAGCCCACAGCCAAAGACCGTACAAATTTAATCATACATTTTGAGGAAGAGGTCTGAGCAGGAAGGCTGTTCTATCATTCAGAGAAGAAAGCAATACATAAACATGGTGTTCACCTTTTCACATGCAGGTACACAACGGGGTAAGGAAAGAGCATTTTGAAAAATGCAGGGTTGTTTTAACAAGAAAGTCAAATACAGTTCCCATTACTGAAAATACATTTGCGCATTATGGTTATCATATCTATGTTGCAGAGAGAGTTGCATTATGTAAATTCATATTCCTTCCTTTTGCTTCAGTCCCAGACTGATTCAGACATATGGTTTGCAGAATGCTTGCAACTGTCTCATTTTTGGCACTTCAAATACAGGAAGCAATATGTTATTTGTATATTCTGTTAGGGACTAATACAATACAAAGCCCACTGAAACAGCTCAACTTTGGATCATACCCTTCAATTCTCTCCTGACTAGTCTACACTGTTTCCTGAAAAGGCATCACAGAATTTTTTGCAAAGGTAGTTTGACAGCTGCTCTACTGGTTATTACTAGTCTTTTCCTGCATTGTTCTGCACTTACCCTGCAATTTTTTTCCATCGCCTCTGTGTTAGGCTCCAGACCTGATCTCAGTGTAGACAACAGCAATCTTTCCATTACTTCATTACAAACAGTTTAGATTGGAAACCAAGTCTGCTCTCCAGGGTGAGAAGTGAATTGCGTGACTTCCAGCTAGAGACACTCCACTCGCCATCAGGACACTTGGCTATCCCACCACACCCTGGTTTCTGAGTGCTTGTAGGAAAGTTATGGATGTGCTGTGTCAGCATGTTAGGCAGCAGTGCTTGTAAAGACAAGACATAAAATATGGTTATATGATTCAGTGTCAACAATGCTTATATGTCATTTCCAGTTACATTTTGTTCTAATACGGCTTACATTAGTGGCATTTAATCACAATTTTATTTTTGCTGTCCTTGAGTGTTGGTCCCAGTAAAGTTGCCTTTCTAAAAATCTGATTGATCACAGAGAATGCAATGATAATAAATATTACACCTTAATCTTTTTAAGAAGCACACATGGTCATTAATTTACTCCTTATGAAAGGACACTTTTTCAGTTCTGTCTCTCAAGATCTACAGTAAGGTCTTTTCTTCTAGGAAGAAAACAGGTTAATAAATAATCCAGTCTGAGGTTTATTGGCCTTTTTTGTCATTCACCTCCAGTGGGAATTATAGCAAGGAACAGTTGCCCTTGTTAACCTGCAAACATTTTTCACTCAGTTAGGTCATTGCCTCTGGCTCAAGGGTCCAATTTTCCTTTCATTCATTAAGCACATTGGGAAGTGGAGTTCCTAACCCTTTCCAGTCTAAATGTGGAACAATCACATCCCCTCACAATCAAGTGCCAATGTGCTGGGACCTTTACGTTTCACTGTGATCTCTCAGTGACGCAAGTTTTTAACAATTGAAGGATATTAAGTCAAAAAGTTGTTTTCTAATTGGAGGAGCTCAGGGGATTTCAAATAATGAACTTTTATAAACTGGAAGCTGGTACATGTGCCTTTCCAATTATTTTTTGTTTCAAATCAGGCAAGAGGGCACTGCTAATCTCAGACAGCAGATTTCAGAAGTTGTAGTAGAAATTAAGGCCATGAAGCATAACAGTTGAGCAGGCATAAACCATTAATTCTTTGGGGAGATGAAATTACACAGTCTCATATGTCATTTTACTGGATGGTGTAATAGCTAAGGGACAATGTAATTCCAGATTTTAAAGTGTGTTTGATATAGCTAATTCACTCCTATAAAGACATGATGAGAGGGCTGATGCTGCTCAGCCTGGAAAAGAGATGCTTCTGGGAAGACTTAGAGCAGCATTCCAGTACCTAAAGGAGGCCAACAGGAGAGCTGGAGAGGGACTTTTTACAAGAGACTCTACTGACAGAATGAGGGGTAAAGGTTTCAGACTGAAATAGAGTAGGTTTAGACATTAAGGAAAGATTCTTTACTGTGGAGATGGTGAGACACTGGCACATGTTGCCAGGGAAGCTGCAGGTGAATGATCTCTGGAAGAGTTCAAGGCCACGTTGGAAGGAACTTTGAGCAACCTGGTCTAGTGGAAGATGCCCCTGCCCATGTCAGGGGAGTGGAACTAGAGGATCTTTGACATCCCTTCCAACCCAAAGCACTCTATGCTGATTTTATTATTCCCTTGGGAGCATTCATAAAGAAAGAAGGGAGAATGAGTGTTTCTTATTGATAAAAAACTTTGCTACAGAGAATCTTTGGATGGATGAATGGTGGTTGCAGTTCTGTAATTAGGAGCCAAACACTTGAGTTCTTCGTATACAGATGTTTCTTTACACATCATTGACTGTGCCAAAATATAATATCTCTCTGCATTAAGTTAGCAGCAGTGTCTATACAGCTCTAAAAGATAAACAGAAAAATCACTAATCCTTTACAGCAGTATAATTGGAGATTTTGGAAAGTAGGATGCTTTAAAATGGGAATGAAATACCAGGGAACCTCTGTAACTGGAACTTCTGGAACTGCTCAGCAGGGGGTTTGAGACATGGCTCAAAGGAGAAGATACCTGAGTGGATGAAATGCAAAATATTTGAATTTCATATCATCTGATTTCTCCTCCTGCTGAGTGATCAGAAAAAAAGTAGAGGAAGGATTTTTTGGGAGCTCTATGTAATGGTTTTAAGGCATAGCAGGGAGGAGTAAACTGGAAAAGTGTAGTAGAACATGAGATAAGCACTGTATGAAGTATAATCCTGGCAATGGAGGATGAAGGGAAAGGGATGCAGGCTGAAGACTGAGCAGAGGGAAATAATACACAAGGGTCTGGATGTGTGGGATGTATATAACAGCACAGCTGCAGATGGAGGAAGAGAAAGGCTGACATTAACATTGGCATTAAACAGGAAAAGATAAAAGAAAAGGGCTGATGGTTAGAGGCTGGCAAAAGAAAAGCTGCTGTGGGTTTTCATCTTGAAAATATTGAGCTTATTGTGGTCTGTATAAAGATTCCCAGAAAAGTTAGCAGGCATGTCAGGGGAAGTAGAATATTGTTCAGTGGGGAGAGATGGAAAGGGAAATTTGGGAATTATGTCTTGGCCAATTGTTGAAGAAATTGGAACTAAGTCAAATTTTCAGGGAGGTTCCCAAAGAGAGGGAAAAGAAAAACTGATGCTTTTCAAAAATACACTCATTCAGCTTCCTTGTTACTTGTACAACTGATGTGTCAAATGTCAACATTTTGTTATTTCTAAAAAGGAGAGGAGAAATATGTTTTGTTTGAACCCTGTGACTGCCTACATGCAGACAGAATAAGTGAAGACTTCAGCTGGAAGGGTGTAGGATAATTAGGCACACACATTTTGGGGTCTTTCCTGAATAAGTTACCCATGCAGGCAGGTTGTTTAGCACTTTTTACACTCTCGAGGGCTCAGAGCTAAATTAGGCCGGAAACTGGTCAGCGAGAAAGTTAGTCACAAAAATTCAGCAGCAATTTTCATTTCTATTGGAATTTTTCAAAATTAAATTCTTGAAGCTTACATGCATAAATACCTATAAGTGTATATACAGATACAGAAATTGAGAGAAATCTATATCAGTATACTGATCCCTTAGGTTTTAGCTTTCATAATTCTCAGATTCTGTGCTGCCTAGGGATGTAGCTCTGAGCTTCATATTAAGTGTTTGTAAGCTCTCTTCACAGGGTAGGTAGACAAAGCAATCCTTTTCCAGCTTGAGACCAAGGACAACCCTTATGAGCTTCAGGTCCAAAAGCACAAACATCGAAGAACTGAGGGGAGCAAACAAGGAGGATGGGACTTCATAACCCAAAGCCATAACTGGACAATTAACTCCAACATGCAAATAGACAAAACTTATCATCCATTTTGTAACCATTTTCCGTCCATCTTGGGTGTAGCCCTGGCCAGGCTCTTGTACTGCCCAAGGTGTGTCCTTTAAGGCCTTTTAATAAATACCTGCTTTATTGTCTTAGCTCTGACTAGTCTCTCTTCCAAGTTCAGCCTCTCAAGGCATCAATACTTACAGATATAAAATTCCCATCTCTCAGTATTGTGTCAGGTACTGGTAGAGCAGGCTCCTGTTCAGCAGAGTTTGCATCAGTCCAGCAGGAGTTCCCCTGAGTGAATCAGGAGCCAGAAGGAGTAGCCGGAGCATCCTCACTACCCCATTTCGTGTCCCATAGGGTCCAGGGCAGGCAGACTTCCCTAGGAGCTAGAGCTTCCCAAGGCTTTCAGACTACTACTGACCCCAGAAAACTTAATTTTTTTTCTTTCTTTATTTTTTTTTTTAATGAAACATGAAAGTTTTCTATACTGGAATGAAAACAAAGCTGCTCAAATTTGTATGTGTGTGTGGCAGATTTATGCTGGAGGAATTCAACTCTCTCTCAGATGGTGGTTGTTACAAAAGCCTGGGACATCAGAGATTCAAATTCTTAAAAGAATAGTTCTTCGTGCATACAACAAGAAAAAAAAAGCTGAGTAGGGCCTGCCTCCTTTTTTTTCCAACCTGGACCACAAATATTTTTCTCTTATGTGCTGCTTCCCAAATGAAACCAAACAAGCCTGATATATTGCTAAAAGTTTCCATTTGGACAGAACACCATATTCTTTGGAAACTCCAGTGAAGTATAGTTTTTTTAACTCCTGCACTCAACAATTTTTTGAGAGCTTGAAGGATGCCATGTGGCCAATGCAATTTTCCAAGGTTTTTCCTCTGACTATGGACTTCAAGCAAAGCAGTCTGAAGACAGCTTTATTTCAAAGGGAATGTCTAAATTTCATTTTGTGTGAAAGAAACTGAACCTAGAAATATCAAAATACCCTGTGGAGTGGGATTGCTGCTTTCTGCCCAGTTCTGGTTACACACAGAGGTGTTACTGGGTCTTGGCTAGAGGATGAGCTGAAGGATAGAGAAAGAATAATGTTACTGCCAGGTCTCATCACAAAACCTGTAATGATGTTGTTACAGAGTACACAGTTTCAATGTCAGCACTTACTATAATTTTATTGGATGTCTGTTGTTATGTGGTGGTGTTTCTAAAGGCCCAGCTTCTGGGAACTTGCAAAGACACATACATTTAAGCACAATTTCCCTGTTTAAAATAGATTCAGGTTGGTATTGGACACAGAGAAAAGTTTAAAATCACGAATCAAAATGCTCAACCATCACAGAGCAGGCAGAAAGACCCTTCTGTTCACTATATTCCTAAGTTCATTAATTTTAAGAAGATTTCTGAATTTCTGGAGCCAATTTCATAATGTTTGAATGCTCAGGTTTGGCATAATTGATTTTTCTGCCTCCCACACAAGCTGATGCAAGCAAGTCATTAAAAAGGGCTGAACATGTCTAGTTATAAGGCTCTGCCAAACCTCTGTTTGCTGACAAGAGAAGCATTTTTGAAAGTCCCAAGAAACACTGAAAGTCTTTTTGTCAGCTTTAAAAAAAATCTGAGTTGCACCTCTGTATTCCAGGCCACACAGACTGAAATAATTTCTGAAATGGAGATTGCACAGGAAGGAATGTCGTTATATACATTTGTTAAAGCACTGAAATCCAAATGCAGTACTGATTCTTTACATTATAAGTCAATGTTACAAGACAAACTTTAATTCTGTGAGTAGATCTGATAACAACAGATTGTAACAGCCTGTTCAGGAAGAAACACTTGTAGGTTAACTTCTTGATCGCATTGAGAAATTATTTAAGAAACACTGCAAGAGCTGTTTACACTTTCCATGTATTATATATAAATATTTGTTTATGGAGCAACTGTGTGGTGCTTTGCCTTTGTCAGCAACTGGAAATTGTTACTAATAACAACATTTAGGGTTATAAATTCCATAACCCCTATCTGACTCCATGCTGTACTTTCCAAGAAATTGCAAAGTGAGAACTCTGGCCTGGGCTTCAAGGAAGAGTTATGCTGAGATGCACAAAAGTGTTCTGTGAGAAACTTCAGTGCTTTCTGCACTCCACATTACCCCCATCCCCACAGCCATGCAGAGGACACTGAAGCCTTACACAAAATTGTTTTTACAATGTGAGCTAGCCAGAAGTTTGAGACCAGTTTTAAAACCAGACCTAAGCTCTACCATGCACTACATTATCACAGAATCACAGAATCATTTACGTTGGAAAGGTCCTCCAAGACCATCAAGTCCAACCTTTGACTAATGATCATCTTGCCAACTAGACCATGACACTAAGTGCCACATCCAGTCGATTTTTGAACACCTCCAAAATGGTGTTTCCATCACCTCCCTGGGAAGGCATTTCCAGTGTTCAAATCCTTTCCAAAAAAAGAGTTCCTCCTCATGTCCAAGATCATTCCTGCTATCCAAATAATATCTCATCATTCGTCTCTGTCATCTGGTTCAAACTTGTCCCTTCACCAAGGACCCAAGCCCATGAGCTAACAAGCTCTGTAGGCACTGCTGTCATATAAATACTCTTACTAGACACAAAATTTATCCTCCATTCATATTTCAGTGTTTGACTATCAGTCCACTGCATTGGAAAGTTTAATTTCAATTAATACATCCCACAAAAAAGAGCGTAAACTTTGAAGTAAGTATTTCAGTCATGTTAACAGCCAGTTTAAAGAATTTAGGGTGAGCAAAAATTGATCATAATCAGCAAAATTCCTTCCTTGCATTCCAGATAACAATATCAGACATTGGCCAGATACTTGGGTCCTAAGAGAAGAGCTTAGAGAATTGGAATTTTTGTAATCTTGTAAGATATCTGGTCTTACTACGTTACCTTGCCTGATGAAAGGCCAGTGGTATCCTGCTATAGGATGGATGAATGGGCTCAGGAAAGTATTCTGGGTGTTCTGCTTTATGGCAAGGTTCTCTCCTTCAATGACCCAAATCCAAAAGTTATCCCAGAGAAATCAGTACAGTATTTGGCCCATTGTTAGCTTACTATGCTTAGCAATCTCTAACACAGAACAATTCCCAGCGGATTTGGAGAGTCCAGCTTTCTTCAAAACTATTTCTTTCCTTCATACAAAAAAGGGCAAAAAAGAAGAAAACACAGAAGCATGGGAAAGTAAGTTAGGCAGGAAACAAGTCTGTATTCACATTTGTTGCCCAGAAGAAAAGTAGATTAAAAAAAAAAGATACATATTTAAAAAGCTGAACATTTTAGCTTCATTTTAATTAGTATTTATTCAGAGTCCTGTGGGAAAAGAATGAATGCCATATAACATATCTGATGCTGGAAAGCCCTGAATATCCTCAAATTCATGTTGATTAAAGTAGGAAACATGGGAACAGAAGGTCCTATTTTACATTTTTTATTTACAATCTAGGCCACAGTTTGATAATAGTAAAGTAAAGCATTAGGGACTTTGGGTTTTTTATCATGTAAGAATTCCTAAGAGAAGGATCTTGTGAAGATTTATGTTTAAGGCTCTGTAAGAGATGAACCTCATCTGCTTTAACTGATTGTGTGTGGTCAGTATGCCTAAAGTCATCCCTTTTATAACTATTTTTTTTGTAAGATTTTCCTTGTTCATGTCTAGAAGACCAATAAATGCAAATGCAGGGACTGTAGTAAATGTGTCTCAGTTAATCTTACCTGTCATTGAAAAGGCCATTTCAGAGTAGTTCTGTCTTCAATAATATCATTTTAAAAATCAAGGAAAGAAAAGGCAGTTTGTAGAGTTATAGTCAAAGTAACTCTATCCATTGATGTTCATTTTGTGCTTGTTATACTTCATGGGAACAAAGAGAAGTCTGAATTCTCATAAATCAATAAAAAGCAAATGACATGTGGACTGACGATATATGAGAATAAAAGTAAAAAAATTACTACTGCTAGACTCATCCATATTTCTTACTACTTTCCTATTAGTAGGTACATCAAGTCCTAGAACTTTAGAAAGTGCTCCAATGACAAATCATTTCGTCTTTTTCTCACTACTATACAATTCCCCAAATGATTTCTCACTCTGGTGTCAGAAATCACATCTGCTGGCCTCTGTCCTCAAAGAAAAGGTGAATAAATTATTCACAGTACCCCCTCCCTAAAAATTCCCTTGAGAAGAGAGGTTATCTCAACAGAAGGCATCATCCTCAGTTTTCTTCAACGTCTTCATCAACAATCAGGACACAGGACCCAAAGGAATACAAGTAAGTTTGTAAGTAAGTTTGCTGACAGCTAAGTGTGGAGGAGCTGTCAACTCCCTCAAGAGTAGGAACAGGCCCCCCAGGGAATGGTCACAGCTTTATACCTGTCTGAGTTCAAGAAGTGTTTGGACAATGCTCCGAGGTACATGGCGTGATTCTTGGGGTGTCCTGCGCAGCACCAGATGTTGGACTTGATGAACCTGGATGGGTCCCTTCCAACCAAGCATTTTCTATGATTCTATGGTCTCTATTGGCAAAACCCTCCCATTATTAAAATCTTACTTGCAGCACCTTGTCACGTTTCTCTTAAGAATGATTCCTCATTTTTGAAAGTCCCATTCCTCATTTTTGAAAGTCCCATCCCTCATTTTTTTTCTTTGCCTTGTACCACAGGGGAGGGTGTTGCTCAATGGTGGCTGTGTTTTGGAGAATCACTCCAGACGCTGAAGCTCTGGCTTGGACTTCCATAATTCAGTGTGGTCTATAAAGTCCGATGCTAACAGTGTACAAACCAATCTCCATTCTTTTTGCACAATCCAAGGTATGCAAAGAGATTAAATACTATCACTTGATCTAATACAGTGGAGGAACAGTGCTATGCACACACATTTCAAACACATTGTTATAATTTTTAGCAGTCTGCACAGTAGATTTTTTTCTGGGAGAGGTTACAGCACAGATCCTACTGCACTGTTCATGAAAAGACTACAACTAAATGAAATAACTTTCTCTACATCAGTATATATCTGAAAAGAAAGGAAGAACAGTTCCAGTGAAAACCTGCTTTATGAAATCATGCAGTGTTAACAAGGCATTACTAAAACAGCATGTTTGGATCTATGAGAACTGGCAATTGTCAATGCTTAGTTGGAAACATCCTGGTTTTCTAGGAAGGGTTTTTCAGTTGGAGGGTGTAACTATAAAGCTCAAAATATTTCTTGAAACACTTTAAAAGTCTTAAAAATTAAAGTCACTTTCAGTGAGAAGGAAACTATTTGATAAATATTTTCATTAAAACACACTTTGGTGCAGAAAACAACATATTTATCAGCCTACAGATCCATTCTCCAAACCTTTGTGAGGGTTAAAGGGTAGAGATTGTGAGTTTCTGTGGGAGTTCTTTGTTACTCTAAGTTACATTCTCCACCTAATTCTGGATAAGTGGGAGAAGATTTTTCAAATCCAATTTCCTTTAAATAGGAGAAAAAACAATTCGCAAACACTTCCAAACCTCTTTTTGCATGTGACCCATCAAATTATCTATATTTTGGCTCTCAGATACATTCTCTGTTTCAGAAAGGAGATGCATTCTTCATTTAAATCTGCCTAAATCACTTGCAGTGAGTCTGCTGTGTGAGTAGCAAAATCAGCATTACCCTGTCCTGGACAGGATGCTTAATTAACTCCTAAGTTCCAAAAATTTGCTGAACTCACCTAGAATTCACACAGAAGACAAGCCCCCAAATGCCTATCTGTATTACCCTGAAAGGTAATTAGGTTTTAAATTTACACAAACTGTACACTTTCCATGGTTTTCAAGATCAGCTGCTTCAGGATTTCTCTCAAGACATCTTTTTTATTACACCGATTCATATAATTTCAAAGGTCTGCATGTTTCCTTATCCTATTTCCCTTTCCAGCAGCTGTTAGCTACCTTTGATCTGGGAACATAATTTGATAGACTAGGGTGCTGTGTTCTGGCTCCTCTCTCCCAGTACCAGAGGGGTCAGCCTTCCACATATGCTCACTTTGCATATGCCCAGAGGTAAATAGTCACACCCAGTCTCTTTTTGTGTTATCTTTCAGCTTTCTAACCACTGGTAAAGCATTCAGTTATTTTTAAGATCAGGAAACATTTTCCCATTGATGTCCAGAATTTTCTAAATTGCTGTCTCTACTTCACACTAGGTGTCCAGATCTCCTTGAACACAGGAGAGGGAAATGTAAAGATGTGGGAAAAGAGCATAATTGTCAAACTTCACTGTGACAATCTTTCAGGACTGTTCTTTGGGAATCAATCAATCAATCAATCAATCAATCCCAGCTGCGAAACACCAGGATGGCAGGTGCTTAGTTTCTGAGGTTTGGAGCTTTCCTATCCTGATCACATCTTCTCTTTTTCTTTCTGTTCTTTGTTAGGCTGAAACTGAAGTTACTGTTTCTCATTCCTATCCAGTTGCCTGTTGTACAATATATTTATTTCTTGTCTTTTGTGTTTGTATAAGAATCTTGTAGCACTCAAGTACACACACTGAAAAATAAAGATTAATCACATAAACTGAAAACTCGGAAGAAAAGAATCAACTGAGCTGAAAATGTTTAAAGTCCTGCAAGGGTTTAAAAGGTTACAAACTGAAAGGACAAAGGTTTTTGGAAGCAGACTTACAAGTAAACAACCTCACTGTGACCTCATGCTCATATAAGGAGTGAAGAGGAGGAGATGGATCCATTAGGCAGGAAGTTATAAGAAATCTGCTGAGCTAAAAAACACCAGAGAAAATAATATATGAAGGTCTACAGTTGAATCTGAAGAGGGGGAATCTCCAAGGACTAACTGGAGAGGAGAAACTACATTACAACATTTTCCTGGCCTATAAGCCTAAGTTCGGAAGTAAGCAAAGCCCAGACCCAGTGCCAGATCGCTGGGATTCACTGAAGCTCTCTGTGTGCCAGAACATTCTCCAAATTGAACAAGAGGGAACAGAGACAACAATGACCCTGTTTTTTATAATCTTTCTCAACTAGGAGCTGTAAAGCAACAAAACCTGGGGACTGATCTGGAGATGATCCACATGAATCTGCTTAGCTGTCCACAGGAAGAAAACTCCCAGAACAATGCACAAGAGGACTGAGACAAAAGAGATTTGGAAGACTATCAAAATGTAGAGAAAGAGGTTCATCTCTACTACCAGACAGGACACTCAAGGAATGTTTTAAAGGAATTTCTACAAACCGACCTTATTATTTTTATTTGTAGCGTGAGCAAACAGCCAGGTTAGCTATCAAGTGAAGAGACAATACCAGTTCAAAGAGCATCTGACCTTACTATGGCATGACACCAGAAGCGATGACTACACAGACAAGTTACTGGAATGGCAGTCTGTACTTATTTATATTCAACTTAACTGGAAAGAGGGCCAAATGCTAAGGAAATGTGGTTAACTGACAAAGCACTGTGCTGCAGTCAAAAGGAAGTATGGAAGCCAGGTTAGGAAAGAATAGGAGCTGGAAGCGAGTAAAAAGCCTACATGGAAAAAAATTGTTGTTGCAAGAAACCAAAAGGTGTTTATTTTAGAGAAAGAGCAAGGAGCCAGGATCTGGAGATCCAGTAACAACTCCAATTACTATTCAAGGATATAGTCTGAAGGTGTATGAATTTTTAAATAATTAATATAATTAAATAAATTTAGTGTCTTCCTTAGCGTGACAGATTGTTTTCATGTGGTGATCCAGACACGTAAAGGGCACTGCACCAGGCTCTTCCTGCACTAATGCATGGGTTAAAGTATCTATTCCTTCACATTTTCAGACAACTGTACAGCAGGCATTGTAGAGGGGTTCACCTAAAATATGTTCAATGCCATATATGTCAGTTATTTCCAAGCTGAAAAAAAGCCAATCTCCATCTTCATATAATTTAATTTGTCAGTAAAGAAGAAAAGGAACTGGCAGAAGGCAGTATGGGATCAGAGAAGCATTTCATACCACATACCTTTGTCTTCTGACTTAGGATCCTCTCTGTCTCCCTTATATTTCTACAGTGAGCAGAGAAGGACAGGCAGTTTTCAGGCACTTTTTCATAAATGGTCCCAAATGTTTCTTTATCCTCCATTGAGTACTTGTAAGGAGTTTGGAAAGGTTTGTCTTCCAGGCTGGGTGCTTCAGTTGAGTGTCCAAAGTCAGACTGTGGCTAACCCCAACTGTCCCTTATTCCAGTGCCTCATACATTAAGGTAAAAAAAGACTTCAGGGGTCAACTCTCCCTCTGTATAAATGAATTCCTTAACTCTAGTCTGTATTTTGTAACATTGCTTTCACAAAAGGTTTCTATACACAGAGACTACATAAGGTCAGCATTTATGTCCTGCAAATGAGTCCCTTAAAAATTCTCCTGTGCTCTTGAATTGGTTTATAGAAATATTTGTTCCACATGAACATTTGCCTCACCACACTTGTCCCAGCTTGTTATATATTTCTTTGTTCAAAGACTTGGCTTCTCATTCCACAGCAATCATTAATATAAAATTTAAAGGATACAGGGTGCATGATGTATAATTGCTTCCCATTCTTGAACTGCCAGGTTTCTCCCCCCCACCACATAGTCATGGCACTCATGATAAACAGGGAAGTCATCTTCCTGGAACATTGTAAATGCCACTGAGGCAAGTCAAGCAAGCCAAAAGGACCAGGATGAGATAAGAGTGGAAATAATAATCTCCCAGAGATGGAGCATGTAGCAGCTGAACGATGGACTTCCATAGGAGCAAGTTCAGTGAAGCTTTTTGAGGTGTGAGTGGATGAGGAGGTAGGTACAGCATATAAAGGCAGTGATGTGTGTGTGTACACATACACATGTGTTTGTTTATTGTAGATGAAGGAACAGAGTGAATTCAAAACTCTATAACTCAAAATAAAATGAGCTGAATTCATAACACGTATTTGTGTGGCAGCCTTTACTGCACATGTCACATCTGGAATAATCTGGGGTCCAGATGGCTGGATAATGAGAGCTCATTGGCCTGTCCTGGAGAAGGTTCCCAAGTCTCTTCCCACACATGTTGACTCAGGGAGCTGCAGCTGCTGTACCAGTAGGCACACCACGGTGCAGGCTAGATCCATGGATGTTTGAAACAAGTGCCACCTCTGTAAAATAATTCATCTAGGGCAGGTAGTAAGCCTGGAACAACACAGACCGGAGTAATCTTTGTGACAGTGACATTATGAGGAGGGGCTCCTCTAAAGGAAGTATTTCACTGTTAGACTACAACAATCATGAGAAGCTACAATCTGAATTTCAATTGTTTTTAATCTGTGAATTACCAATAGCTGACTGCTCAGCAGTCAAAACTATAGGGAGCAGTCATCAAAACAACGTATCACTACTTGGGTACTTTAACCCCATTCATTCTTTTTTAAAAGTGCTGTCAGGCTGTTGGCTCTGCTACAAAAATAGTATGAGCTAAGGAAAGACATGTGAACTCAAGCCTAAAGCAGCATTTAAAGGGAAACAGACTATGCAAAGTATTAAGGCCTGTGGGCGTGAAGGAGGCACATATACACAAATGCTGTGTCTATTGGCCAGTCACAGAAAAGGGATTTTCTGGTTCCCCAGCCCTGTTATTAATGTTATTAATTTTTTCTGGATCATCCTTTGTGCCAGCTCCACCTATCATTCACACTTCATGGATAGTTCAATTAAAAGCACTAACAACTGCCAGCTTTATAATGTTAAAAGAAAACAGTTGTTATTAAAATAGAAAATAGCAACAACCCGTATCATCAGACCACCATAACATTGCACAGCTTGGCACAAGTCTTGAAGTCTCTGCTCTACTGAGGCCCTGTCCAGACCACACACAGAGCCTGAAATAGAATATAAATCATTAAAAAAAAAGATGAAAATAAGATGTTATGTCTTAATCGGGATTTGCAATATAATCATCTGCTTTGCCTAATCTGTAAGTGGCATAGATGATAAAACTTTCCACCCTAGGGGAAAGTCTGATATTCTGATACTTATTTTTATAATTAACTGAGACAAAAGTTTAAAATTTTTCATTTTCTTTTCTAGCTTTTAGTTGAATTATTTTAATATCCTTGAATCAATGTATTTTATCTGATCTGTCAAATCCAAACTGAAATAAAAGGATCTATTCTCTCTGCTAGCATGCATCCCCAGGGACTAACTGCCATGCAGCATGGAAAACATAGTCCATATGCACAGCATCTTTTCTATAAGGAAGAAAAGATCCAAAGCAACAAATTTTATATGTCATTTCTAAGCTTATGCTTAAACAGGAATTAAACACTGGCAGACCTGAAATATTTCCATCTCCTGTGAAATCTTCAGAAAAGGGGAAGAGAAAAAAGAGAATCCTTTCTTATTAAAATTTCTCTTTTGAGAAAGCCACATTTAGTGAGAGAAAATCCTGGTCAAGTTTAATCATCTCAGATGTTAAAATTACTGTCAACTTTATATGAATGTAAAGAACAGCTACTTCCAAATGTGTATACACATACCTTACAAAAAAAAAACCTTAAAAAACCACAACTACTAGAAAACACCTATTCTGGTATTTTTGACATTTCACATGCAACCAATCCTCAAATCAAGAGTGTTTTTTTCAACTGTAATGGAGTTCTCTTGTGCTTGTACATTATTATACAATCTTTAATTACACAAAATGCACGCTATTTTTTCCACAGACTCCCCCCACCTCTTGTCCCCCCTCTCCCCTCCCGTTCCATCCGCAGCGCAGAGTGAAAGGTGATGCAGAAATGAATCAGTGCTCTGCTCTGAATGAGCCCATTGTCCCCAGTCCCTCGCCTGGCCTGGCTCGCTGCACGACTTAGAAGGTGTCCAGTAAATGAGGCAAAGGCTGCAGGAAGAGGATTGTTCATCCTGTGCTCACTGTGCCTCCCCAAAGTGCTGTCTGCAATCCTGCCATTAAACAGGCTGCTTGCAGTTCTCACATGTGGAGAGACTCAAGCCCATGTTATCTAAAAAAGCATCATGATAATTTTCTGTGCTTTTGAATAGGAGCATTTGCTATGTTCTTTTGTGTACAGATCTGTAGGACT
Organism: Geospiza fortis; assembly: GCF_000277835.1. Taxonomy (NCBI): domain Eukaryota; kingdom Metazoa; phylum Chordata; class Aves; order Passeriformes; family Thraupidae; genus Geospiza; species Geospiza fortis. Next base: position 1,439,734 of record NW_005054307.1, on the reverse strand, counting down.
TCTGCACTTGATATTAGACTTCAGCTGCCCCAAGCTTTCTGCAGCAAAAGAGAGCATTCACTGACAAATTCAATTCACAGGCACTTTAATACACATACACAAACATATGAAAAATTGAGGGAGGATTTGAAATAAACTCCTGTAATTCTTGAACAGATGTTACTCAGCCATTAAAGAAAGCAAAATCGAGTTTATACCACTGCTGCTGAAGGGTGGCCATTTATTTCAGTATCAGAAAGCTTGTTATGTTGTGTCAAGCTGATGCTGCTGAAGACTACTGAAGTGCTGATATGTGAACCTAATTTGGAGGATTTGCAAGCTGTGGAACTAGTAAGATCACAGATAACAAGGAGATAGATCTATTACACACTTTCTCTGGTTTCACCATGACATAATGCTCCAAAAATCAGAAAGTAAAATACAGATTTGGCCCCAGTCCAAGCATCCCAATATGTTAACTACAAAGTTGGATTTGTGCATGCAGCACAATTAATTTATTTTTTAAAAAAAATTAATTTTTTTTTTTAAATTAACATAATCACCAGTAGTGAAGGCTAGAATTCTTTGTTAAACACACAAAGCAGTCTTCTTCCTAGGGGTAGACTGCAGTGGAAACTCAGGAGGGATATAATGCTGTCTCATTCCTTTTCCCCTCCAGTGAGCATCACTTAGCACACCGTGAACCCTGGGTCACACACAGTCATATGGTTTGCAGAGCTCCACTCCTCCTTCCTCTCTCCACATCACAACTTAGCTTAGCTTCTGCCTTCTGCTGCAACATACCTCTGCCCTGAAGAGAACAGGCAATCTCAACAATCAAGTAGGATATTCTGGCTCAAACTCCATTCTGGCTTTGGCTGCTTTAGTAAAACTGTCAAAAACTAATGGAAACGTGTTGCATTTACTGTAATGGTTTTCGTGTTGTAAACACCTGGTCTTGATGGTTCAGATATTTTGTATAGGCTGTAGAATGATGATTTAGATCACTACTGGCTTTGAGCTTTGAACATGTTACTACCAGACTACTCAAGCATCTAAATTAGAAGCTGCATGAGAAAGGACAGTTTTGTAGCAAAAAAAAAAAAAAAAAACCAAAACAAAGTCCTGAAGATTTTTGCATGTGGTGTTTGAATGAAACAGACATCTCTTACAGTTTTGAGAGAAGACAGCAAGAAAGTGTCACCAGAATAACCAGTGTCCCCCAGAAAAAGATGAAAAAGAACCAGGCCCAAATCACCATCCTGAATCGATGCTACAGAGAGTGAGCCATTTTTCCCCAAACCAAGAGTACCCCAACCACTTAGCCATCATCACATCCAGTGTTTCTGTGTTGGGTTTCTGTAACTAGAAATTCCATCTGGAACCTGCAAAGCCTCTCTTGAGAAAAAAAAATGATTGAAACTAGCATGCTTCCCTGTAAAGTTTGATTTGGTTTTTGCACTTTCCAATAAAAATAATCATACAAAAGTATGACTTGCATTCAAATTTATATCTCATTCATTATCTTGGCACCTGAATTACAAACAAACTTGTGAGCCTTAGGATCTCTGAATAAAATTACCCATTTCCTAAGAAGACAAGCTCCTGAGACTTGTCTGATTTTCAGTCTTGAATCTGATGTCTTGGACCAAAGATTTGAAAAGTAAGACATTTGGCTTCTGTTTCCAGCTCTGCCACTGAGTCTTTGTTGCAACTTGGAAAAGACATTTAATATTGCTGTCCCACAGTTTCTTGATCTACTAAGTAGACACAGCAGTATGCAATCTGAGTGTGTTACAAAGCTAAATTAAAGGCCTTAAACAAAAGGTTCTAAGTGTCACTTCCTTTTTTTTTTTTGCTAATTGTAAGATCAAAGAGTGAGAGAGGGAGTTTATTGTGTTTATAAGCAGTGAACATCTGATAAGTTTTATAGTCTATGCCATTATTGCTGTAATGCCTTTTTAAATCTTCTGTCCCCAGCTAAAAAAAATAGGAATAAAAACATCATACAAACAAATGGCAGTGCAAAAGGCACGCCAAGGTGCAAAGGACATTTATGCATATTCATATCCCATTAACTTCGGTGTAACTGCTCAGCAGGCCTTCCAGTCCCAAAGTTTCATGATGATTAATGCCACACAAGTTTTCAGTGTTTGATGTATACCCCCTGTTATAGATCAAAATCACTTTGCTTTAGCCCATTTTATGTATTTTAGATTCATTAATCCCTCCCAAAACTTAAGTCAAAATGGCAGCCTTAAGTTCCAAATGGAATTGTTTATGCCATGCTATGTTGATGCTGCAGTTGTGTATCAGATCTTGTAGCTTTACACGCAGATGGATAACAAGGAACACTATTACCAAATCTGCATGGAGTTATACAGCTGAAAATTGTTCCCATACACATTTCCATCTCTGATTTAAATGTTTGCCTTATGTCTTTAAAGTGCATGTCAACAGAATATGGGATCATGTGTTTATTCACATTGTCATCAGACCACTATCATGTCAGAAATATTCATACCTCCAGTGAAATTACTGCACAAAATAACCTTAAATTGGCACATAATTTCTGTCTACAGAGCACTGCTACCTGCTCTAAAAGCTTAAATGTTTGTTTACTTTTGTAGGTACAGTGTATTGGACAATTGAAAACATCTTTAGCTGGAGAAGTCTTCTACAGTTTAGTTTCCTGTTGGTCTTCTATTCCCCTTGCAATTTACTTGCAATACAGATGCCCAATCCACATATAGTGTTTCCAAATGTTTCATGCAACCTATAAATCTATGTTTTTTGTCTAACCCTGTTGATCAGTTTGGTCCTGACTAACAGGGATAATAATTTCATGATTTTCCACAAGTTCTGGGCTAATTACTGTGAGATTACAATCTGTTCAACACTTTTCACTGATGCTATTTTTCCAAAGTTTATCTGATCTTTTCAAAATGCAACCTTCCTAAATTATTTTTGTCACAAGCGCCAATATTTCTGTATGCATAAGGACCTCAAATCTATCTTCAATCCAATGTGAATTTGCTTTGACAACCAGGAATTTTCTTCCATTGTGCCCCTGTGTTTCCATTTCTTGCAAAAGCACTGTTTTTACCTTAACCCATTTGTTGGACCAACAGCATCTGTAATACCAAATAGGCCTGGACTTTTTGTGATGTCAAATAAGAGA
>NW_005054307.1:1418674-1436564 GCF_000277835.1 Geospiza fortis | reverse complement strand
ATATTCCATTTCAAAATATCAAAAGCTGTCAGTAAATGTAAAATTATAAATAAGAATCTAGACTCCAAACTTTTATCTCCTGTCCTACCCAGAAGTCACTGCTGACTAATGAAATACTTGTTACCAGAAAACAACCTATTTCTTCGGGAATGAGATTTTTCACTATGGCCTGTATCATTGATGTTTGGAAACACTTTAAGAATCTAAATTGCTTAGACTAAAAAAACCGGAATATAGATGATTGGAACAGGCTCAAAAGGAAGATGAAAATTCTTTCATTTTCTCAAATGTCAAAACAGTGTCTCAAAGATGATACAGTTCAGTCTAAATCTAAATATGCAATAGAAATCCTGCCTTGGTTGGAGCATCAGCTTAAGGTAAATTTCAGGCACAGAATATGAAGTCACCATGGGGAAACTCGTTATCTCAAATCATTACATCAATCTCAGGCTTGCTGTTCCAATGTCCATGTCTCAGGGCATTTATAAAACTGCTTTAAGTCTGGAGTGAAGACTGTATTTAAAAGCTGTCTGGAACAGCAGCACTCTACAGTAACAAAAGTGTTTATCTAGGCAAAAGACATCATTTTCTCACAGAGCTTTCAAAACTGTGAAATGGGCCCACTCACCAAGTAATAAACTTTAGAAATCCCACCACCTTTTGCCCCAAGGTCAAAGAACATTTCTTTTAGATGGACTTGTAAAACTGTAACTGTATCTATAAACACAAAAGAGCAAACCAAAAGAAGCTCTACTAAAACTAATCTAAATGCAGTTTTCCCTATGGGAATGAGATCTGAAAAAAAGTACCTCATGTTATCGCTCATGGTTTTATTGAGGGTGCTCAGATACTAAATTAAGGAATATAAGAACTACATCTGAAAGAATACACATACAGAGGTACTCCTACAAGAAAAGCATCTCAAGGTGAAATATCCAGAGACCAGAAAGGCCCACCATTTAACCATATTTATTGTTTGACCTCTCACCTCTAGGTGAAAGTTCTGAACAGTTACAGATTTAAAAGTTTCCAAACAAAACAATTCTATATTATGTGTAAAGAACCCTTTTCAAATACTCTTACACACTTTTGTATGAATGGACTATCAGTCATTTTACTGACCAAATTGTATACCCTAGATTTCAGCTATGACCCATCCTTCAGAGCTTTCTTCATCTAAAGAAGCATTGTGTGATTTTTTTACTGCACCTGAAATTTTCAGGGACCAGATATACCTTTTATTGTAAAAATCCTACTTATAAAATAGAAGACATCTAGTAAGCAAAATTATTATGTCATTTTTACCTAAAGATTCATATCAACTCTCACTAACACCATAAGCCCATCTGCTTCATTTGAATTTATGCCTTTGATTTGCTCTGATGGTGTTTTAAATCCCCTGTCATTTTTTTGTTTTCTGCCACATGTCTACCACATGTATTGTATAGAAATAAAGGCTATTTTTCTACCACCCACCTATAAAGATTATCCTGCTACCAAAATGTGCTGAAAATTCTTCTTGGGAATTTACTCTAAACATAATATAATCAACTTGTGAAAAGCCAGTCTACAATACACAATAAGAATTCTAAAAGTGGCCAAACGGAAGATAACCACTTGACCAAACAAGCACATAATTTATTGCCTACCCTGGAATGAGAATCAGGTCTCCAGAGATGAAGGGCTAGGACACTAAGCTTTAATTCTGGGACTGGAAAAACCATTTGCCTCTTCACATTGTTCACTGAATTTAATCCATTCTCTGTTTCTTGGTTATCCAGAATTCAACACACAGTTTGGCTATACCTAAGGTCTAAAAACTTTTGGCTTCAGCTGGAAAAATTCAGCCTTATGTCACATGTGGACACTGTCATGACTTGAACAGTGATGTCCTCATTCTGCAGTGTTATTACAGCAACCCAAGTTCACATGACACAAAATCAACACTAACTTGATGTCAGATTTCCTCTTTATTCTTTCCCTGGAAAATTCATACAAACATGGAATTCAATACTTTGTATAAATACAAGTACAAATTTTGAGCTTTTTTTCCTTAAAGGTGTTTATTGCTTATCGTAAATGCATTCAGAATATGCTACTAAAATGCATGATTTCTGTGAGTAACCCACTAAAGAAATCTATTTCTGGGTATGTCCTGCAGTGCAAGCTAAGAAGTGTGCAAAATCACAAACAGAGCAAATTCTTTAAATAATAAATGTGTACATTTTTTGTTTATATGTAGCTCTTCATGTCAAAAAATAATCTTCTTGCTTTTGTGAGATAAATCTGATGACACAGTCTTGAAATATATTTTTGCTCTATGCCACTTTTATCTCCTTTGTAACATTCTCTAACGTGACTGCCAGAATGCTGTTCTAATTTGGGGGATAATTTTCTATATGAGAACAGACAGAATGAAAATAAATTCAAAGTTCCAGGAAATAATGAGTTCCCGATTATGTGTCTGATTAATGTCAGCTCAAGGAATGCACAGACTTCAGAAATGGAGGAGACCACTTTTCCTTTCACCAAACTGGGAGTCCTGTGTTGATTGCACAGGGAGAAGGCTTTCAAGTATTTTTAAATACTCCCTAGTTCTACATGAGAGTTATTTTGAGGTCATGTTCACGTTTCCAGACTGAATATGATTCTCTGGTAGAGACATCTGAGTCTTATCTGCCTATTTCTGGCTCTGTTTGAGAATGTTTATATTATTCAATGTGGGAGACTTGAACTCATGACAAGGAACATGATAAATTTTCTTAATCAAACTGGGTATCAAGAGGTGGTCTGTCATCATTTCCCTTTCGTTGCACTGTGAAAGAAAGCAAATAAGGAGCATCCAGTGTGATACCCACTTCTGTTTCAAGTCTCCCCACCAAGTCATTAAACATTCTCTGGCCTTTGTCAACAGCCTGGTAAACATCCAGAGAAAGAATCAGAATAAAATAGTTTATTTAACATTCCTCTCCTCCAACTGCTGATTAGGATAAATAGTTTGGATAAAAAGCCTATCTGTTCCAAAAATCACAAAAAGAAAGGATTCAGCTATCAGCAAAGTTTAGATTTGGTTTCAAATATTTTTAAACAGCAAAAGAGTTTTTTGTGGTCTTTGATATTTTCTCCATCCTCAGCACATCATGTTAGCACCGTGTCAAAGCAAAACATCAACATCAAATGATCACTGGGTAAACTCCAGTGAACTGGAGTGAAAGGCTGGAGGCTGAAATTCCAGGCACAATATAAAATTTGGAGAAATGCCAGAACAGAGTTCTTTTTAAACTGCCTAAAAGGCTAAGGAACTGATATCCAGCAAATCCCTTCATTGACCTAATAGCTTGGAAATTGCTAATTCTGGTCAGACTGATGAGTCCTTTGAGCCAGGATCATTTCCTCTGACAGGGAAAAGTGTCATATGTTTCAAAGAAAAACAGAATCTTCTTCCTCTGACCACCATTGTGCTCATCCATAATGAAAACAAAGCCACACTCTGCCTAACAAAAAGCATGTACCTAGCACACAGAAACTTGCGGTCAGCTCAGGAAGTGAAACAGAAGAATTCAGGACTGCTTTTTATTTTTATCCTGGACAAAGCAGTTTTATAATCCTGACCTGCTTGCCTTAAAATAATGGGGGGAAGGATACTCTCCAATAATTAATTATGTGCTCTGAAAATGTTTGGTGGGTTGTTTTTTTTTTAATTTATAGTAATCTTGTTGCCATTCAAGTCTGCCAACTGTCCCATTGCTCTTGTGTTAAACTGCAGTAAACAGAAACAGTCAAATGCTCTTAGCAGCATTCAGAACTCCTCGTCAGATGCTGAGCTGGCACAGATTAGAATAGCTCCATTGCGTTCAACCATCATTTAAAATATTGAATGACTCCAAAAATCTTAAATGCCCATTCTCTAAGTTTGTATTCTGTAAGAAACAGTCCATCAACAATTATTTCTTTATTGTACCTCTGATATGTTTAATATCCTTTAAACATTGGGTCAGATCCTCAGTTAACATAAATCAGCAAAGCTGAATTTACGGATCAGTTTACACAACTAAGAATGCTGCCTGTGGCTTTCCCACAGTAATAAAGTTAGACCACATACCCACTTTGGCTGAAATATCTGAAAACATCCAAAGGATCTGCATGCTTAGCTCCCTTTAACAGGAATTGGGGATAATCTTATCCATCTATCTGATGGGTAATTTCTATTTGCAAAGCACAGATCCCCATGGTGCACCCACACCCCAGAATTATAGAAAGCAAGAAAGTTCCACAAATGGGCTCCACAAAGGAATGCTTTATATTTATATTATTTTATCAAGAAACTGTAACCACAGAACATGTTTACACTTCTCAAGTGAAAACTGCTGCAGGAACAAAATGGTGAACTCACTTCTAATTCTAAAAAATATATACCATTAAATTTCTCTGGAGTAAAAGTTACACAATATTGGCACATTAAATAATGCATGGCTTTAGAGTTCATGGTTAATATACTGGTAAAACAGGAATAATAGAATAACTTATGAGTCAAGAGGCCATTAAAAATAGGTCGATTTTCATTTTTACTATTATCTAGGAAAAGAAAATTAACTTTTTCAAAACCACATCTAGGAGGTGGCTACATACTTGTACCAGAGAAGAAGGGAGTATCCCCAAGTCCCTACAGAATGTTCCGTAACTCTGAATGTGTAGTGTGAATTATTGAATGTCCCACACCATAAGAATTGAGGCACTTTAAAATCTTATTTTTTTAATAATGTCCAAAATATTCAGGATTTTCCACAAAACTACAACTGGTGTCTCTCATTCTTACACTTTAGGACAGCTGGTTGAAAAGGTGATGAGAACAAACGGAACAAATGCTGGAACCAGAATGGGAAGCAGAGATGGCCTGTCCTGAATTTGTTTGGAAGACAACCATCCTCACAGCACCAGGGAGTGTCAAGGAACATTCCACCAGCATAGAGGAAGCAACACCTGTTGGACACTTCATGCAAGTAATTCAAAGTGGGGCCTGTGAAATACATCTGTAATGACACTACTCTTGTAGCAAGAGTATGCATAAAAGCCATGTTCCATTATTTTGACATGATTTCTGAAACAGACTGAAAAAAGAAACAGTATTCAAGAAAAATGAAGTTTTTAACTGACTAATTTCAGAGTCACCCTCCCAAACTTCAGCTTTTGATTTCATAAATTACTGCAAGACTGCTCGAAGGTAGCTCAGCCACAAGAGCCCAGCATATCACAGGAGCATGGTCTGGGCTGGCAAAAGGAAAGTGGGGGAACTCTAGCTCATCATTATAGCTTGTCCTGGCAAGTTGGAGAAAGAAAAACTAAATAGATAAGAAAATCAACCAAACAACCCTCATTAATAAAGAAAAAATATCCAACTTAGTTATCCTCTTGTTACAAAAAGGAAAAAAAACCTGACTCAAGTTCAACAGTAACATTTTGGCACTGACTCCTCATATTCACTTTCTTACAATTAAGAATAAATTTTCTGTTGAAATGAAAATAGCATTAAAAACTCATGTGGTAATATAATTTGTATATTTTCAGCTAGTACCTTTCACAATAGTGGATCTCAGAGGAAAGAGAAGCAGCAGCTGTATGCTTTCACTGAAGGTGAGGAATACAATACTAGAGCAGTAGCAGGCAGATAGCAGAAGAGAGGGGAAGCCAGATGCTGTTTCTTATCTGCAGAAATTAGCCTGGAGCTGGATATCCCAGAGAGCATGAAAAAAAATCACTTCTTTTTTCTTTTTTCTTTATTCTTTAATTTTTGCTCAAAATATTCAATATGATTTGAGTACAGAGAGATCACTGGAACAGTAATACAGAAAATAATATTTAAATGTAGTTATTTTAGTTTGGAATGGATAGCTTGGAAAGAGTTTCTTTCAAATTGTTGTATGCCATCTGTAAAATGATTACATATGCATAAAAAAAACCTTGGGGGAAAAGGAAAAAGGGAGAAGAATTGACCAGTGGAATCCCTTGTGAAAGTATGTTTAAAAATACTGTGGTTTAACACAAACCAAAAGAAAAGCCAGGAAATTCTAACTTAAACCTAACAACTCCATCCTGAACCCATGCTGCTGAGAAAAATAAAAGGAACAATGCTGAGACTTAGAACAGATCTGCAACTTTAACTGAGCTTCCTGATTCCTCTCCTTTTGTTATACACTTCTAATGTTAACATTTAAATAAATAGTTAACTGCATTTATCACTGCTCTTTATAAATAATAAGTTTTTCAGCCTGAACATAGGGTAGGTCCGTTTGCTGCAGCCAAAGCACAGAGTTTAAGCACTTTTCATGATGTTTCTTGTGTAAACAAACATCACTGAAGCCTTGTGAAGGTTCAATTTTATGGCAAGTTCTTAATGTGGTTCCATACTAGAGTAAATGAGGATTTTTCTCAGGTCCTCCCTTTGGGATGATTTTTCATTTTGTAAAAACATATACAATTATTGAATAATCTTACATGTAGGTCAAAATTATAATTAATTCTACTGTAAAAAGGATATGTTTTATTATAAGTTGCAATTGGAAATTACTGAATGTTGGCATTTTCTTTTCAGTTGTAAGTGATTTGCTTCTTGATCTTGAATACGCTACAGGCACATTTATTCTGCTTCTGCAATCTGCTTATTTGGGATATATAAATGATATTTATAATAATACTATTTTGTGCAGTATTTGTTTTTCCCTTCTAGTTTTATTTCCATTCAGCACTCATAGAGATAAAAAATAAAGTTTAAAGCTTGCTCAGTTAGATGAAATGTGTATTGTAAAAGTGTTTTGTAAAAGGTTTTGAAAAAGTGAGACTGTTCATGATTATATTCTGTTTCAGTAACACCCCTCCCCTGGGTAGAAGGTAGATGTAAGCCCATCTATTCTTCTGCCACTCAGCAAGAAGCAACACTATCATGCAGTATGAGTTTCCAAATTCCAACAGCACACTGAAGCTTGTATTTTATTTTATCAACTGAATAAACTTACATACATTTACCAAATTTTACATAATTTCCAACAATAACTGAAATCAGGAATGACCAAATAATATTAATCTGAATTATCTGCTGAGTTTTCCCCTCAACGTCATCAGTGTCCCTTCCCACAAGACATGAACTGCTTTGATGACTCTTTCCTTGATCACGTATCCATGCATGCTAGTTTTTAATTACTCTTTGATCAACACTTAAGATCCTGAACATTTATTTGCTTCACTCACTGATTTTTTTAAAAAAACTTGTTTTTCTTCTAATTTGACCACCTGTTTGCTATTATGCTGAGTTCAGCGCAGGTCTCAGCGAAAACATTTCTACTGTTGGCTGACCAAATGGACACTGGTTGTATAACAGCTGAAGTTTGATAGGTGCAGAAGATGAGCCTGTGGAAAATGTGGCAATGTGTTTTGCAGACTTAAAAAGGAGAAAAAAAAAAAAGACAAAGCAGTGCTTTGTTCAAAAGTGGGCACTCTGTCAGGATTAGTATTGTTATTATTTATAGTTTACTCTGATAGGGGATGTATGAATGTTAAGCACAAGACAGGCCCTTTTCTGTAATCAAAGCAGAAGAGAGAGCCCAGAATGCAGCACTGGGGATACACAGCATTTCAGGTTTGGGAAGAACTGAGCAGTTAAGAATGAGGCTAAGTAGGGAAATAGAACTGAACATAGAAAACAAAGCAAATAAAAATAAGGGAATATGTGAAAAGACTGTCAGAGGATGGGAGGAAACAGGAGAAATTTGAAGCTAACAATCTATTTGCTTAGTGAGACAATCTAGTCAAAACCATAAGGATTCAGCCAAAATCATCATCAATTTTGTTTGTTTTATCTTTGACAGTAAGAATGAGCAAATTTGCTAAACTGCTGTACTGAAGAACAATATTTTCAGATACAGAAGCCTCATATATATCTGTTATACCTCCAAGTGTGGGATAAATATGATCCAAGGGTGGAGCAAAGTTCCACAAAGAGAGAGGAGAAATTATACACTCCAGAAGTCTTTCAAAATATCGCAGTGGCATCTAGTGAGCAAAGCATCAGTTTCAATTGGGAAGAAATTCAAATGTGGTCTTGAGCACTGAATTAGCTAGAAAAACAACTCAGATAAGTTAAAAACACCTCCAGCAATTAAAGGATGATTCAGAGTTCTGACCAGAAACTACCTCACATGAAAGATTACTGTGTAGGTTTCACCATAATAAAGAATGTAAGAAATGGAAACATTCCTGGACCACATTACTTCTGCTCTGCCAGCAAATTAAACTAAAGAAAAAAAAAAAGAATAAAACAAACTCCATCTCCTCCAATTTCCAGTGGCTTATTTTAGTAACTTCTCTCTGCCTACATAGAGAAAGAGGACGATATTTTCACAGATGGAAATAAGTGACTCTCTTGTGCCAGGATTTGGCAACTGCTGCCCCATATTGGAAGATCTGGGAACTCTAACTGCAGCAAATTGTGCAAAATGCATATTATATACAGCATAGTTTGTATTGTAAAGCAGCAACATGTTCAAGTGAAGGGAAATGATTCGCATAACAGCTTGGAGAAAATTCTACAATGGTGGCAAGTACTGATTCAGACCTCTTTCTCAAAGCAGCAATGTGTTACTACAGAGATTTGCATGATCTCAAAGCTAAACATGAAGCAATGTAGTGAATCTGCAGCCTTCCTGAGAATTTGTATTGTTCCCTGGACATTTGGAGCTCTGAAACTGCAGACCCACCCAGTTCTACACAAATATATAAAATTATTCCTTGTTTATGTATTACAGCACACTGATGGAAATGCTCTTTTCAGTCCCACCATACTGACCATATTATGCACAAGGGAGAATTAAAAATAAAAACAGCAAAGCAAAGGCAAAACAGGTGCCATAAGAAAGCCATGCTGCAAAGAAGAACAAAACTGCTGGTGGGGCTTAGGACTTGCTTGAGGTTCAGATTGCAATTATGTTCCTTTTTGCAACAAATTGGAAGGATATGTTGAAAATAAAGAAATACTGTTATTCTGTGGCAAAATAGTGTAAAGAAAATTTTTGATGTGTGTTCTGTCATTGATTCTCCTGATATTTAACAAACAATTTATCAGCTGCCACTCACACACAGAGAATCTAAGACATACATCAGCTGTTTCCTCAGGCTCATAACACAGAGTTTGGCAAAGGTGGAATCAAGTCCCATTTCTGCTTTCTCCCTTTGCACATAAGTATGACAGTGGTTGACCTGGCAGCTCATCCAAATTACCTCAACTGAATTGTGATATCGATTATTTTTCTAGCTCTCAGTTTTATGTTTTTCTTGCATCTACTGGGTGTCAGGCTTTTTTTCTTGGAGTGGGAGAAAAGAAAGTAAGAAATTAATACAGAAAAAAAAAAAAAGCAGGGAAACTCCAAACATATCAAGTTACCTTTCTGGTTTACATCACCAGATGTGTTATCATTTTGCTGAAGCCCTGCATGTGAAGGACCCCCTTTTCTTCCAGCCCTGGGGCAATGATTGAAATATAGGATACTTCTATGAGTAGAGTGCACCTTTGGAAGATTTGGGATAAGTATTCTGGAACTTCTCATTTCAATCCATTTTGAAGAGATTTCAAAATATAGTTAATGAGATTGTCTGTTCAAAGTAACAGAAGCTCCAACACTCTCCAGGTGAAAGTGGGACTGTAAACCTGGAAAACTGCAGACTTGCTAGCATATAAATAGTATGGATAAAGTCTGTGCCTTAATGAGATCAGTAGGACTTTTTGTTACCACAAAAGATATTCTGAAAAGCTTAATGTCAGTGCTATGCAATGACAGAAAAAAAACCCCCAACTTTGGATGGGTAAACCTGAGACTGTTAAGCAACGAGAAGAGAGTAATCCAGCTGCTATTATTCTCAACACTCCTGAGGCAAGTACTTGGCCATCCTTGTGTCTGTACTTTGGGGAGGATATCAGATCCTGAAGTTCAAAGGAGGGTCACAGAAATGATACAGAGCCTGGAAAACAAGTCTTCTCAATCAAGGCTTAAGGAGAGCTGCTTATCAGATAAGCTCAAACACAGATTAAAGGCACACACAGGGAGAAATTCTGGAAAATAAGAAGAAGACTTTCAGCCTTTTTGGCAAGGATTTTGCAGGACTCATTTCTCCAACACTAACAGCAAAATTCAATTCTTAAACATGGCAATTAATTTAAGAAGATGATTAAACATAGAGAAAGGCAGGGACTACAGTATTGAGTTTCCAAGGGATGGGCAGGGTGGGTGAACTCTGGGGGAGGCTGATCAGGGACAGGAAAGCCTGGCAGTGCCTTCAGGGTCCCAACACAGTGTCCAGCAGTAGTGTCCTGTGGCACTCTAACCCTTATGTGTCACGAGGTTGTTTCAGTCCAATCAATTCTATATCATCTCAGGTGCAGCACTACTGCACCTAGCAAGGCCCACAAGAGAGCTGGAGACAGACTCATTACAAGAACATATAGTGACAAGGCAATGGATAATGGCTTCATACTGAAAGACAGTAGGTTTAGGTTAGATATTAGGAAGTAATTCTTTACTGTGAGGGTGGTGAGGCACTGGAATGGGTTGACCAGAGGAGCTACAGATGCCCCAGCCCTGGAAGTGTTCAACAGCTGGATGAGACTCTGAGCAATCTGTGGAAGATGTTCCAGCCCAGAGAAGGGTTTGGAACTAGAGGAATATTTCCAGCCCAAAATATTCCATGACTCTATGATTTGCTGGTTTTGCAGCTCCTCTTTCATGCAGCTTTGCTCCTGAGACTGAAAACATGTTGTGCCACTGGTGTGAGCGAGCAGGTGACATCAATGACAGTCAGCACTGGCAGGGCAAGGTCAAAGAATTCCTTGCCTGGTCTACTCCCTGTCTCTTTACACACATCTTTTATGTCCCTCACAATGAAAGATATATTTTGAGTAATGACATAATTGAGCTAAACCCAGAAATTTTCTCTCTGGATTAGTCAAAGCATATCCACATAAATGGGTGAGGTGCAGTAGAGCTGGTAGCAATTCCTCCATGGATGTTTTTAGCATGGGCTGAATCCAGGGTGATTCTGCCATTTTATAAAGCTGAGTGTCCATTTGTAGCTGTTGCAGAGTAGCAGTGATTAGTGACTGGCTTGCTTGATTGCAGAAGTCATCAGGCAAAGTTTGCAATGCAACTGTATTCAGACCAAGTAAAGAAATAAGAAATTTAGTGAGTGAAAACATAGGTATCCCTGCCAGATATTTTTGAAGAGCCAAGTAAAGAAACAGGATACTAAGCCCCTCTAAAGAACAGATCCTGACTGTAAAAAACAGTTGTTTTCTTTCCTCCATTTTTTGAGTGATGCAACCTGCCTGCTCTAAAACACACTTTGCCAGAGTGCCTGTACAATTCACCAAAAAGCTCCTGGGCACACGACTCCTCTCTCTGCTCCGAAGCCATGCAGGTTGCAGGCCTCACTTTGCTTCCTTTAAACCAGAGAACCTGGACATGGCAAAGCTCACTTGAGTCAGCCAGTCTGTGTTTGTGATCAGGAGGCAATAATTCAACAGTTATTGAAAGGATGTTGAAACAATAAGGTGTAAATTATTTGATTGTGAAACCAATGATGGTCTGTCAGTTCTTAGGCAAACTCTATCCTAGTTTACAATGTCTAGGCAGGTCCAAAGCATGCCCGCTGATTGTTGACCCCAGTGGCTCATTTCACTGTTTAAACCAAAAAGAAATTAATTTTTTAAAATAAATAAATAGATAAATAAATACAGTTTTAAAAATCTTCCTCTCTCTGAAATCTCAGCTTTAGCTTTGGCCTCAGGGAGTTGAAGCTGCCAATGGAAATCCCACACGGGCCCCATCCAAAGGGAAGATTTCCAAAACCCCTTAGACATCTGCAGTTTTCCAGGACCTGTTTTGATTTTTCAGAGTACCTGAAGTCTCAGTAGTGTCCGTCTATTTCCAGCCCAAGGATACAGACCAATGAACCTGGCACTACTCTGAGAGAACAACAATGCTTATGTTTCCTTAGCTATCTTTGTTAAAGAGATTTGTTAAAATAAAACATATATGAGGAAGTAACAACTAATAAAATAAACTAGATTTAAGTCCTTTCCAACATTGTGCTACTTCATAAGGAAAATAACAGGGGAAAATAAACATGAACAGAAAATTTAAAATAATTTTGTGCCTAAGTTGAAATACGGAGAAGTTTCACAGTAACAGATAAGATCAGTGACCCAAGATATTACTTACCACACTTCTGTACAATACAGGGATTTTCTAGTTATTAAGAACCAATACTTTGAGAAATAAGAGAGGGTTTTTATGCTAAGTACAGAACCACAAAGCCTCCCAGTGTTAGCCTTTTCCAAAAAACAGTGGGTAGAATCAAGACTAGACTGCAGGACCAAACACAAAATGATAGCTTGCTTTATTCCCAGACTTTTAACACATGGGGATGACAGTCTCTTCACAAATGGCTGACTTAGATGGTGCTACCAAGCCCCAGGGCAGAAAAAGAAAAAAAAATTAAAGAATGGTTTAATCAATGGCATTAGTATTCACGTCTTTTGATATCATGACAATTGCCCACAGATATTAAAATTCTAGGATTGTGTAAGATTTTCCATGGATTATCCTTGTGGTTTCCAGCAACAACCACATTCACAGGAGTCTCAAACAATGCTCCTGCTGGAGACCTGTGGTGGACAGAATCCACTGACTACAACCAAGTCACTTTCTAGTTTTAGTTTCTGAAACATATATTTTACTTTTCAGCAGATTGCAGGATAGATTGGCACCAACAAAGCTGATAATTTAGTTCACTGATTGGAAATAATTGGAGGATATAAAATTCTATGGGTGAAAAACAAGACAGGAAACCAAGAGGGCAATTTAGGAAGAATATAGAAAAGGGCATTTCAGCAGACACTTAACACTAGGAAAGAGAAGTTACTACAGCATTATGCTGGGATTCATGGAAACCTCAGTTTAATTCTAGCCACTTGTCTGCCAAACAACTGTTTTGATTGTCTAAGCTTCCTGATCTAAAAACTAGATCACAAAATAGAATATTTCTGTAAAGTGTTTTAAGATTTTAAAGTAATATTCAGCATAAAGACTTACTCCTGTTATAGACAAAGCCGTATTAGACAGGAAATTTAGTCTATGGATAAATCAGTCACACTTTGCAAACTTTGAGGTTTTTGTATTTGAAATTTACTGTTTATGGAACAATGCTGTGCTTGTAAGGTGGCTGAACAAGAACTTTTTCTGTGGTGTGTAATTTCTATTGTTCACTCCTATTTATTGTAAAGGAAATAGATCCTGTTGTACCAGGACCAAAGGTAGTATTAGCTTGTAGGTGCCTTTGCTATTGAAGTAATAAATTATCAGGTTTTTACATCAGCTTTACTAAACAAGCATCTCTATATCCATAAGCTGAACAAATGAAACATTGTTTCAGAGGAGAGATTCTGATTCAGAAAGGATTCCAAACTTCATTTCACAGAACTGATAAAGGAAACACTTTCCCGTTAACTACATGATAATAACCAATTACACAGAAAAAAAGCACACAGACCTAGATAGTTCTATAGATTATTGACTAGAAATAGTTGGGAAACAGCTGGAACATTTACATTTATACTGTCACCATCCCTTTACATTTCATTTTAAAATATATGTTCCTATTTTTATCTTATTTACACCCCTTAGCAAGGCAGCGGATGCAAAAGGAAAGTTCAGAATTAAATTTGCCATAGTTTACACACTGACTATGATTCTTTTTTACTCTAATTCTTTGGCCAATCATTTTATTTCCAATTTTATTTCCATGCAAAGAATTTGGCCCTTTGGCACTTTAGAGAGAATCCAAAGGACTAACCTTTTAGTGTTGGGAAACAGCTAATGTTTCTGCCAGTGAGCTAAAGCTGGAGTATCCCTTTGTCATGGCCAAATTTATGACATGGATCAAAAACTATAAAAAGCTATGTTGCATCCTGCCATTAAGGAGAATTAATATTTTCAGTGGTATGTTAACCAAAGATTTTCCAGTGTCTCTCGTTAAAAGCAGATTGTTGACTTTTCATCCTGGTGTGCCAAACATTTTCTCTGAAACCCTAACACGACTTTCATCTTTTAACCATTATTTCTTAATGGACTTGGATAGGGGCAGTGTACAGGAATGGATTTCCTTTTCAGCTCAGAGCAATGGCCCATCATTAATGTTCAGGGTCTTGGAGAACCATTACACATGCAAACATTTAAAGTATTTCCAGGGTAACTACTTTTCTTTCCTGAAATGTAATTCATGTTTTATCTATTATATTTAAGGAACATTTGGTCACATTTCACTTTTCAAGTATCTCTACTATGATCACGTCTCATTCTGCTGTATAGTAAAAGTCATAATGAATGAGATCATGCACAAAAACATTTTTTTATGGAGTGGATTTTCTAGAACTTTCCCCTCATCTTGGGCAATAAATCTGTCTCTGAAAACCACGAAGCCCAAATGCTGACCATTTGACAAGAATACAGTATGACGAGATCACTTGACACTTATTTTTGATTATTGGGTAGATAATAGTGTTCATATTTGGCAAATAAAAAAAATAATCTGCTGTTTGCCCTTTCAGTGCTTCTATTTTTAATGATGTTTCTATTCATTCCTGTTTTCCTACTGGCATTGCCCTAATATATGTCATCAAACAGAGCTCACTAGCTTTGCAGGAATGTTGGTTTTGTTTTTTCCAAGCTGATACATGCAGTGTCAACTGCTTTCAAAAGTTGCCCATTCCTCCTGTTAAGCCCTCTCATTCCTAATATGTACTTCTAAAGATTCCTTAACAATTACATACACAGATGCAGTTTTGGAAACTTTCAACCTTTGATGGTATTTTGAATCACGGCCCTATTGGCAGCAAATGAACTCAGAAGTAACGACCCTGGAGTGTGATACCATCAGCTCTAGGAAGCTGTGCAATATTTATATGTCTTCATTCAGACTTTATATCAAATGTAGCAGGCTTTGCAACCTTCATTAAGATAAGCTGGCACCCAGAGGTTACCATATGTTCCTCTTTTTAGACTAGTATTCAAGTGCAGATGTATATTTATTTTTCCACTCGACAGTCCTCCCTGAACTTTTCTTACTGCAAAGCTAATGAAACCATTGCTTTAATCCCTGCTGGCCTTCAGGGTACATCATATGGTCCTTACTATTTAAGAATTCTTTTTTGTGTGCTTTTTATTTCCTTACTTCTGCAGTACTTATAACATCCCAGTTTAAGAGGTTTTGCTTTTTCTATGGGTGTCGGGAAACTAAAACATTCAGTATCACACTGAAGGTGGAACTGAAGCCAGACTGCCTAAGTCAGATGCTGAACAGTTCTTCCTCCATCCTTCCCCATTTGTCCAGCACCTTCTCAATTAGTGGAGCTGTACAGAATGGCCTTCACTAACAGGCTTGTCTGACATTTCTAGTTTGGGCTGCTCACCAATCTAACCCAAAACCCTTCTGTTTAATTAGACAGCATAGCTACTATAAACTTCCAAGCACTGAACTGAAGGTTATTAAGGCTCTGCAATAGACACTAGCAACCTTCTTTACAGCAGATTAATTTGTGTGAACTTTCTATTATTTCTCATTCTGCATTGTATTTTTTTCACATTTTCTTCAGGCCTGAGCCAACCATTTGAATTAGTGAGAGCATCACATATGTGATGGGTGATTTTCAATGAATTTTTTTAATAAGAAACGTACATCAAATCCTTTGAACTATGGACCCCTTTCAACTGTCTTGAGTCACTCTTGTAACTTTTAGTCAAAAGAGCAACTGTGGACCTTGCCGGAGGCTTTAAGACCTCCAAAATATAAAAGCTACAGATTTGGCCCCATTTTTTTCATTCCCTTTCTGTAGTGGATGAATTCCTTGGTGCTTGATACTAGTCTATAAGATTAGACTTTTATACTATGTTTTATACTTCAGCAAATCCCACTGAACTCATTCTGGTTTATGCTTCTTCATAGAGGAGACTATTATATGTAAGCTGAATCTCTTAACTATATCAAATCCAATATAAACACCCTCTTTATAA
Source organism: Geospiza fortis (assembly GCF_000277835.1). NCBI lineage: Eukaryota > Metazoa > Chordata > Aves > Passeriformes > Thraupidae > Geospiza > Geospiza fortis. The sequence continues at coordinate 1,420,455 of NW_005054307.1, read as the reverse complement.
GACACACCTCACTCTAATGCTCAGTGTGGAACTCCTAACAAAAATTATAAATGGAGTGCTTTGTTCAGGCATTTAACTCTTTCATTTCTAATATCAAATCACAATGCTTAAGCTGTTTTTATTTTTCACTTGAAAATTAATATTAAGGGAAGTAGTAACTTAACCCATATGATGTCTTTGAGGATATCTGGGAGAAGATTTTAACAAGAAAAGAAAACTTATGGTGTGACTTCGCCAAAATTTTGAGGTTTTTAATCTCACTTTTTGAGGGGTGTCTGGGAAGGAGTGGGGGGAGGGGGAATGTGCTAAAACTTTGCTAATTGTTGGAGAATTCAAACCTGTTTTCATTTATTTGAAATTATTACATAATGGAAGTGGGACGCTATAATTCAACCCAAATGGACGACTTCAATAAGCGGGTGGAAATGATTCAGTACATTAAAGAGAAGCTGTTTCAATAACAAATCTTTATTATAATCAGGAGTGAAGTGGTTAATTTAAGTTTTTACTGAAAAACAGGCTGGCAAAAATGTTTCCAGGGATGTGGGGATTTTTTTCCTTTTACTCAGTAGGGGTTTGGAGAGGAGGTTTGGAAGGGAAGGAGGGCTTTGGTTCCAGGATCCCCGCATTCCCAGCAGCCATCTGCAGCTTTCTGTGAACAGCAGGAACCAAAGGCCTGGTAAAAGGAGAGTAAACCCAGGGTGACAATTTTGTCTGCAGTCAAAGTCAGAATGTGGCTGATTTTTTTACTATTAGTCATGTTGTTACTACTATTATTATTAAGGAGAAGGGAGGGTTTCTCTGGCAGAATTAGAAGGCCTATAATGGAATATTAATTACAAGCAAACAATAGGGTTACAGGCAGAAAAGTGTCTAGCACAAACACACCCTGTCAGCCTCTCCTGGAATGCACCATTGACAGCAAGCTGGGATTGTCATCATCCAAGCTACTGTCGCTCTGCTGCAAACTATCTGAAGTCCATGGATGCATGGCTGAGGTCCCTTAAGTTATTGCTTTCTAGGCTAGAGTAAATTAGACCTGGATTTTTGCAAAGTGCTGTCACTTAATACCCATTTTATTAAGGTTATTTTTATGCCCATAATTTGAGGGTAACACATCTGTTACTTCCTCTACTGCCTGGCTTTGGTGAACATGGCCTGTGGAAAGTAACAAAGAGTGACACTGGAAAAAATAACAAGGGTGTTTTAACTTCCAACATCTGGAGAAAACAATATTAAGGAAACAGGAACAAATAGGTACGGTAGCCTACAAAGCAAAAGTCCACTTTTTAACAACAGTAAATAGTTTATACAGTACAGTAGATTTTTATGATTTTAGTCTGGGCAAGCTAATACAAAAAATGAGGTTGAAAAATCTCATTAAAGAAGCAGCAATTCCAGCTCTTGTTTAGGTCATCCTAATGCCAAACCCCCAGGTACAAAGGGAGAGAAAGAAAAAAAAAGCTACTAATATCCCTTCCAGAAAAGACTTTCAAAATTCCATCTCAAAAGTTTCCTGTTATGTAGTTTTCTGTAAAGTTTTATCACTGCTACATATATGTCCCTGGCTGCTACCTACACAGATGCAGAAAATTCTACTGTGTGATATGGAACTTGAAAACTGAATCAAGAATTCCTGCAGAGTGATAAATATCAAGATTAAGAGACCAGTGGTAATTTTTTGAGAAAAAAAAAATCAGTTATAAAACCTCTTAATATTTGAATTCACAGCATTGACTATAACAAAATAAATCAAAAAATATATCAAATAATTCTTTAGG
>NW_005054307.1:1368172-1418664 GCF_000277835.1 Geospiza fortis | reverse complement strand
GGAAAGAGCTGAATTTGCCATACAAATATCTGCCTGGAAATACCACATTTCAATCCTAACTTTTTAAATTTGATAGATTTATTTTACAATGTACATTCCTAAACCCTCCCATTTGTTGTCTGAATTCCTGTTTGTGACCTTGGAATTCCAAATTTATTATGTCATCCTCTGCCTTTTTTTTCCTAGTGCATTGTATTAGAAAATGAAAACAGCATGAAAATACTTCCCTGTCCCTGCAGACCCTCTCCTTTTCTCCTGTTAACAAGTATTGCCTTAGAAAATTTTGGTTTTTAAATGAAAGGGTATTTATACTCATAACAGTTTGCAAAATACAAGGCCTAGCTTTGTTTCACAAACATTACAGGATGGGTGTAGGAAAAGCTGCTCATTTCTAGCTACTGTTTTGGGGTACAGAGATTTCTGCCTTTATTGAATTTTTTTTTTTAAATGAAACAACAGATAAGGCTGTTGAAATAGTTCCTGCCTTTCTTCTTTTGACTCTCCAAAAGGAGGCTTCTGCTTTCAATGGCCTGTAATTATTTTAGCAGTTTTCCTCATGTGGGGGCTACATGTGAGCAAAGACTGTTGCTCCTGCCAGGAATGAGAAGTAGATGGGTGGTGGTTAAGAGCAGGTGCCTGTAATGGCTGGACCATTGCTTGTGCCAGCAAAAGCCAGAGGAGATCACTACACACCTAAACAGAAGATGTGCTTTTTGTTCTCAGTATACATGCCCTGTGTCAGTAAAGGACTCCTGTATTGGAAGAATTTTGGTTTCCAGGCAAAGCTAAAGGTACTTTTCTGAGTAGGTTTCCTGTCTGGATGCATGAAAGTGCCTCCAGGCACAGGTGAAATTGCTCCAGCTCCTGGCTGAATATCCCAACCAGGCTGCAGTGACAGGTTACTGTGCAGGAGAAATTCACTCATGAGAAATTCCACCTACACATGATATCTGACTAAAACCTTAGTGCAATGTGAAAGCTGACATAATGAATGGCAGCCTAACCCTGGAAAGCCTCCTTATTTTAAATGTATTACAAATGCTCAACACCTCACAGGATTAAGTTCAAGGGCAACTTTAAACACATCTTTTCCTTCACAAGTACTAATCTTTCTAAAGAAACTTTGGGATCCAAACACACAAAAATCAACTTTAAAAAAAATATTTGTCTGCTTTTAATACTACCAACTTAAACCATTAGGTATGTACACTCCCAAGAAGAATACAAGAATGTGTTTCTATCTTTAAATTATAAAACATTGTTTTCCTCTGATGAGGCTGTAGATGTAAACCAGTTTCCCAAAGCAGAAACAAAATAGATAACACAACATCAGTGTTATACCATTTTACAATAAAAGCTCAAAACCCCTCAAATAACCCCAAACAGCTACATGCAACTTTGCCATAATAACTTTGCTTTTTAAAAGTTCTCACAGCCTACCTGATTATTTTGAGGGAAGATGATTTTCCTAATTTTTGTTCCCAAAGCTGCTAACCCATATTTGGACAAGTTTTCCTTCTGGAAATACACCAGACACTCTTACAGAATTTAGGATATTTAATGTCAAAATGTTGATTTTTTTTCTTGTATATGTTTATAAAACTTTCATCTGTGATTGCTCTATATCACCTGTTGCAGGAAACACCTTAAGTTTCAGTGGATTGAAAACACAGTAGGCATTACTGATGAAAGGTACAACATCTGTTTAAATGGCATCTAGGGTTTTTCAGCTGGTTAAGACTCCAATAGCTTTGGCTATCAGAGAAATGCAGTACCTATGTGTAGCACCTCAGAAAAACTTGCAGGCACAGTATATGCATTCATAAATGAGTAAAATTTATCACTGAATATATGGGTCTCAGGAGACCTCTTTATCACTTGAGTCCTCAAAGTAAGGCTCCAGTGGGAGTTTAAAAATGTGTGGGCTTTTTTCCAGCCTTGTGAGGTGAATTATACCTAGTGAAACTACAGATATGCCTGTGCAGACAGGTGCAAGCAGTTCCCTCAATTCCTCTGTGTCTCTGGTCCCAGCTGGCTGCAGCCCAGCTCCAACCCAAAAGCTACACAAGCACGTTCTCTGAGAGGTACAGTTATTGGCTTGGGCACTGTCAGCCTTCAAACATGCTGGCTGAGAATCTACCAAATAGCTCCTGAAGTGAGCTTTTAGTTAAAGCTGTTTACTATGCAGAACACTTAGAAATAAAATTGAAGAAAGTAATGACATCTTTCTTACTTCCTTCAAACATTAAAAAAGCAAACATAACACCAGGTATAGCAATACAAATGGCCTTAAAAATATATTGGAGAATCATAGATAATCCACAAGGGTCATGGAAGTCCAGCTCCTGGCCCTGCACAGGACAACCCAAGAATCACACCGTGTGCCTGAAAGCATTGTCTAAACCCTTCTCAAACTCTGGCAGGCTTGGTGCTGTGATCAGCTCCTGGGAGCCTGTTCCAGTGCCCAATCTCTGTCTGGGTGAAGAACATTTTCCTCATACCTAGTGTAAACCTTCCCTGACACAGCTTCATGCCACTCTCTTGGTTCCTGTCCCTGACCACGGGGGAGGAAAGATCAAATCTGTTCATTGAGCATTAGTCTAGAGTTTTAAAAATATGAATTTGTAAAAGAAATTAGGTCCAGTGACCAGTGTTCTTTTTTAATTCTAATATCCTTCATAATTTGTAATATGTGCCATAAAATGGAGTGGAAGAAGTAAATAAAGCAGAGAACATTTAACAGCTTTACTGACAGTTTTTGTACTACCTAAACATACTATCCTGCCCTTTTCTACTATATATTGGGAATGTACCAGTTGAAATAGCGCCCAGTGACCCTAGTTCAGTAAAGTACCTAAACATGTATTTAAGCATTTTCTGAATTTGTTGAATAAAGCAAAATCTTAAATTAAAGCATATGCTAAAGTCCTGTGCTAAACGGGAACATTACTGTTCACATAAATTGCAGTTGCAAGACATGCAATTGTTCTACAAATTATTCTGAAATTATTCTAAAAGCTATCACAGAAATCTGAGTAATTCATAATATTAGAAAGTCAACAGGAAGACCAATGTCTGTCAACTGGTGTTTGGAGCAATCTATTGATTCCCAAGTGGAGCAAGGTTAAAATGTTATAGCAACATGATCTGGCATGATTTTTCAAAAACTTACAAGGAAGGGAAATGCACCAGGGGATGTACCCAGGGAGCATTAGGCCATGCTTCTGAGAAGGCTGGATTTAAGGGTAGAACTCTGAGGAAATCACAAAGAAAAAAATCACATGTCTTTCAGTCCCCAAGGATCTGCTTATGAATTTATAGCCAAGGATGTGAACCTCTGGTTACTTGTGCTTCAGATCTGTAAGAAACTTTTCCTTATTAACTTTTCCACACCACAGGTAACAATCCTCTTCATAAGCTAGTACTCTGCTCTTTCTATCAAATGTGTAGCAAATAGAATAATGATTTCAAAAAAAGAGGGAGAAAATCAGTCTTTATTAATCATGAGGAGGAAGGAATAAAGTCAAAACATCTTCATTCCTCTTTGTTTTCCAATCTGATTTTGAAAGAAAATGAGATAAGCTAAGGAAAAAAAACCACTGAAAGGTTTCTGAGCAGAATCTCATTGGCTCAGCACTAATCAAGGAGAATTTTCAAGAGCTGTGACACATGTGACAGAACTGTACAGTGTAAAAGAAATGGAAAATATTTACTAACCCAAAGACTGTTGTCCACTAGAGCTCTCAACCAAGACACAATGTCTCCCCTCTAATGTTTCAGTGTGATAAAAACTCATTTATGGAATAAACCACAAGAAAGGTAGGGGTCATTACTTCTCTGTTTGTATTAGAGCTGGCTTCTTCTTAATTTTAACATATGAACCCTGAAACAAATATCCATTTCCTTTGTACCATGGGAAGAGGAGGCCTTTTCAAGCACAAAAAGTAATTGAAAAAAGATATTTTCTGGTTTTAATAAGAACTAAGCCAACATGATATAAAAACCCTCTATGTTTTGCAACACCTGTCACAACTTCAAAGAACGTGAGAAGTGGCTATTGCAAAAAATAACAGGTGTCAGCCTGGAGATGTGAAGTCCAATATGTGGCACAAGCACAGCAATTCAGTCAATTGCTGTTAATAGAACACACAACCCAAACTTCCCTCAAAAAGTAAAACAAAAGAAGCCCCTTGTGACCCACAAGTAAGAGGGGATATTTTTAAAACTCTACATGTTCATATTATCTCATAAGTAATATATCATTGAAATATGCAAAAGGATTCAAAAATAGGTTGGAACAAAACTGAGGTTAAGAAACCAAGCATTCAGGGCCAGGAAAGAGAGAAACAAATACTAATGTTTTAAAATACAGCCTTGTAAATGTTGAAAATTGATGAAAACAATGCAAAATTGATCAGCTAAACACTGATAGAGATTGCATGATCTGGGAAAGATCTGCTCTCAGAATACTAATTTTCCTTGTCATAAGGGCTGTAGATATGCAAAAGTCTTTAAACTGATAGATAAAATCCTGAAAACTGGATAGAGTTCTCCATTTAGTCCAAACGAGAACATAGTGGGTGATAGAAACATTGGAGGCATTACAGAACTGATACTAAAAAAGAGTTCCAAGTAAACTGCACACAAGGTCCTGCCTTTCAACACATGCAGAAAAAAAGGACCATAGCTGAAATCCCAGGATGGCTCATTTATTATAATTTGTTTATGATTTTATAGTTTTTAGTGGTTTTAATGCATTGCCACTAAAGCTCTGCTAAAAGCAGGCATTCAAATTTCTCAGGGGTTAACAATATAATTTTTTCCTCTCTTTCTTTCTTTCTTTCCAACTACCCAAGAGGGACAGAGAGAGTAACATCCGATTAGTAAGCGTGCTTCCTCTGTGATGCTAACTGTGAAATATGTAGCTGGCCCAGCACATTAACAAGCAGTATGTGCATGGAGCATAGAAACACACTGGGTTGTTTGAAACATAGCAACAGACTGGGTTAAAGGGTCCTGCCTCACTGTTACCTAATTTAGCTTTTTGAGGGTTATTCATGGTCTGGGCCCCCTGAGAAGCTGTCATGGTGACTCATGACAGTCCCATATCCGGTGTGGCTGCCATCATGATGCTATTGTATATGGGAATAGAACATCTCTTGCTCTACAGATAAGCAGATGTGCATTGGATGTGTGGTTTTCAGGAGGGATTAAGGAATTTGGACATTTTCTCTCATTTGTTATTAACATACCTGGGGAGCCCATCTGAAAGTAAAGCAAAGACATTGAGATGCTTTGGAGATCCTGGGCCTGAATTTCAAAAAAGAATTGTTCTTAATTATAAGATTGAAGAGTGTGAATCTGTTCAGCAGATGAACAACCGTTTGCTTCCCAGGATTAAGAAAGCAACTGAAACAGTGTTTGGGAACAGTTAAAACCACAAAGGGTACCTCTAGAATTAAGGTAGTTTCTTCTTATTTTTAATGAGACACCTTTTTTCCTTCACTGCTATTCCAGTATCTCTTTTCAGTTACCACCTTATTTGAGAGAAAATTCTAATGATCCTGGTTTGTTTTGAATATATCATCTCAGATTGTTGGAATTTTACTTCGGGAAAAATGAATGAGGGCATTCATTGGGTTTTTTTCTGTCTTACAGGTGGTACAGCATTGGATGAACGCAAGTAGAAAGCCTTCCTAAGGTATCCCAATCCTGCCAGATGTTTTGCTTTTTTTGTTCCATGCAGCTTAGAGCAATAACATTCCAGACAATGCTTTTTACTGAATAGACAGTGCAGGATGGTCTTCCAGAACTTAGGGCTGCGCTCAAATTACCCAATTAATTTTATTCTCAGATGCTGAGAACTTCAGGCTGTGCCAAATTAGTCAAATTAATTTTGCTCCAAATGTTTAACTGACGACAAAATAACTCCACCTCTGAAATCCATATCTGAGTCAAGGTGGAGAGAATTTTATCAGTAATTCTGCAGCATGCATTGCAATTCCAAAAGTAGCTTTTTATCTAGGTATTTTTAAAAATAACTTAGAAACCCGTATGTTCTATAAAAGCAGAAGAAGTACGGACAATGGCAAATTTGTTAAGAAACAGTGGTCAAAATCTCCCCAGTTCCTTCAAAACCCCCAGTCAATGTTTTCCTTTAAAGTTATGTTACATAATTCAGGCTCTTGAGAATTTAAGTTCTTTGCTACTTTGCTGGTTTAGTCAGCTCAGTCAGGTCTTTGTCAGCAGCTGGGAAGGATTGCAAGTACATAGCCACCAGCTCATTTAGGACCAAACTCTGGTACACTTATTCATGATGGACAGAAACTTACCCTCCCTGCATTAGTTTTAATAGGAATTCATGGGGAGAAAATGCTGCAGAAGGCCAGGGCTTAGTTGACAATTTGATACATTTATCAAATACCAAACCGGATTGGACTCTGTAAAATGCAACTCCAAAACAAAAGTTTCGGGTTTCATTGCAGTAGCCAAGAAGGTAACATTTCCTGATCTCTTGAGAGGAATTCTTGGCATCATTTGCAACTTTAGCTTTTTACCTAATAGTACCCTAGAAACTGTAAAATATTCCAATTTAAATGAACAGAAAAAAATAGAGTTATGACAAGGGGATAACTGAACACTAGCTCTCCTCTCAGCAGAGAAATACCTCTTGTAATTCTATTTTCCTTCATTAAAGACTTCCTAACTGTATTTTCTTTCTCTTTTTCTCATGTGTATAAAGAGGAAGATAGACATTAAAAAAAAACATTTTACAGAAGAATCATTTGACCCAGGCTCCTCCACAGACCTCGGTGAACCTCCCTGGCAATGAAACACAGAGAGGAAACAGGTGTGGGAATGAGCCACGCACACACTTCCCTCAACACTGGCCACAAAATTCAGACATAACAGCTAAATCCACTCCTGCAGAAGCAATGTCTGTGAATAAAGTCAATTAGTTTTGTGATAGAATGGCAACAGTGTGAGGAGCCATTTTGAAAAATAGTAGTGGAAGGTGAAGCAATATTTCTCTAAAAGATTTCTAGCGAAAGAAAATAAGTAAAAGCCTTCAGAATCAAAGAATGCTGCCTAATAATTCTCAAACTACTCAAAAAGTAGTATCTCATAGAGGCATCTACTGCAGAACACCTGTGATGTTGTGTGTTTGTTAGTCTTCACAGAGGTAAACTCTTAGTTGTGTACATCTGTAAGTTATAGAATGCTTTAAGGATCTTTGATCTGTTGTGTATTTTCACAGCATCTATCAAAATAGAGTCTTGCTTCAAGCCTGGGTCTATAAATAATGACAAGAGCCAATCTATAGCTTTGCCTGTGGTCACTGATTCCTAGTTTTTTATTAGCACACCACAAATGGAAAGGTTTCACTTCCATATAATTCATAAAGACTGTAAGTGATTTTTAAAAAATATTTACTTAAAGCTTTTTCTTCTCATGCAGACTGAAACAATGTGCAATATGTTTGCTTTCTAGTTATTCTAATAATTCTGTAAAGTTTTTTGCTTTAGACACCAAGTAATTTTTTTTTCAATGATAGTGTTCCTGTTTTGTTTAGTGTGTTTTTAAGTGGTATACAGATCCATAATATTCATCTTTCACTGAAAATCATCCTCATCATCTATGGAGCATAACTCCTAGAATATGTATATTCTTTTTGCTTTGCTGAGACTGACCCAGGCACACACTGCAATATTTAAAATTGGAAAGGAGATGGACCTTCTTGACAGATGCTGGTTTCCAAGCCATAAGAAATTAACAGATCAAACTGTGTAATATTCTCTGCATTGCAGAGTTCATTCCTTACATGATGATATTCATCACCCACCCTCTTCCTTCCTCCACAGACTCTCAGAAGATTCACACTGTATCCATTTCCAGCACCGCTCTCAGATTCCCCAGGCAAATGCCAATCAAAGCTTCCTTTGTTGGTGATATGTACATTCCTTCATGAGCTATAAAGGGTAAGTATGTCCCAACTTTCTTCAGGCTATCATAGGCACGTGCAGTATTATTGTCCCATAGTTTATCTTACCATACCCTAGAGAAATCTCATCATCCTGTTTTCTTTATATGGGCTACAGATGTCTTAGCCAAGCTTCCTCACCACTGAGTCACCGACCAGGATTGTTTACGTCTTCATAATGAGTCACCTTCACAATTTGGCTCATTGTCAATACTTGTGCTGACAACTTCAGCCAGTCTCTGCTTTGTCTCATTCTCCTTCATCTTGTCAGTTGTACCTGTTGGGAGTAAGAACACAAAATGGCTCCCTCATACCTTCCCTTTTCTTTTATGTGTGCCACTTCATGCTCACTGATGTCACTTTCTATCTCTAGATTGACTGCTGCTCCAAAACGTTTACTTTCATGTTGTTCCAAGTTCCTGTGCCACAGGAAGTCCAATTCAAAATTCCTTTTTTGCGTCCAAGAATATCAGTTGATGTGCAAAATCTTTATGTGCCATATCTTTGGTCACATGTCAAACTGCATTCAATAGGTGTCTTTCATCCTCTTCATTCATAAGTAGGGATATTGTGAATATTGCAAATATCTATGATGCTTTAGAAGTCATGTAACATTTTTTCATATGATATCTTTTCACTTACTGGATTGTGTAAATGACTAAGAATTCTGATGGCCCATGAACTTTCCTTTTTGCACTACCTATCGCCTTAGAGATTCATTTTATGAACGTTCTGTATTTATTAATTCTTTCCTTTTCTAATCACTATGTTTAGTATGTCCACTCAGCACCAAACTCCCCTTTAGATAAAAACTCCCTGCAATCAGGGGTTGGCTTGACTCCCAGACTCAGTCAGTCTCATTTTCTATTTCACTTTCAGGGTTTCATGTGCTACTCCAGAGCTATTATAGATACATTTCCAGAACAGCACAGAAATTTTAATATTTTCATTATATCATTATTTTCTAAATTTACACTGCAAATATGTTTTTATACTACTTCTTGTCTTAAAAAAAATAATAAAGTACTTGTTAAGTTTCCTTTAGGAATCTTTCACAATTCCAGTTCAGAATTCAGAAGTTGCATTTGCTTTACTGCATAAAAAAAACCTTACAGCAACTGAATTGGGGTGAGAGGTAAAATACTGCCATGAATTAGAACAGGCTAAGAAACCAAAAACAAAGAGTCAGAATTAATAATCAGTTTTCAGGGAAAAGGTTAAGAGGAAGGTGACCAGAACTGAAACCAGTTTGCCAGGTTGGGGGTGGGAAGGTTGGGGTGGGTGATGGTGTAGAATGTAAAGATGTGAATAAAAACATTATTGTGTTTCATCATTATTACCAATATAAATAAATCATACCTAAGCTTTTTGCAATTTAATCCATGGAAATGTCACTTCAAAAAGTCCTTTAGGGATTCGGCTAGTAACATCCAACATCAATCCTATTTTCATTCAAAACCACACCTTTTGTGGATAGAAACATGGCCTTATCTTGTTTTTAAATACCAAAGTGGTTGTGCAAAGGGCAGAATATCTTTGAAGAGCTCCAAATTCTGTGTATACAATGAGCCACCTTCACCTTCACCTTTAGAGTATCTGTGTCTTGTATACAAGTCACAGATACTCTAAAACAGAAATTAATTCTTTAATTCTTCGAGTTTATTTATTGATCTTACCTACAGTTTCTTTAACATGCTAGCTTTAACCAGACCCACATACCCACCCAGAAAAAGGGGTTTGTGTCCTTTAGTACCAGCTCAGATTAATGGCAAGCCCTATTATCCTGTTTATTTTTAAATCAATCTGGATAAACAAATCCTTCCATTTGTCATTATTGTTTCTCTTTCTGTAATTAATCCTCTGAGAAGTTACAAATTAAACAGCACTTACTCAGCCAAAATGGAAACTTCGTATAGTAGTTTCTTTCATAAAGCACAAATCAAATATAAATTCACATTTTTTGAATATGGAAATACTTGTAGTGATGAAAGTTATACTTAGCACATGTGGAATGTGTGCTTCATTTTTTTAAATAACAGCGATGCCAGTGAACTTCAAGATGATGAAGTTTAATGGGCCCTGGAACCTGCTCAGATCCAGCTGCCTCAATCCAAATGCTAATGTTGAACTGTAAGCAGGAAAACTCAGTCTGAAAGACTCATTGCCCTGGTGGGAAATGCTGCTTGTGCCAGAGAGGAGCTGCTGGCTGGTTTATGTGATTGAAGGATTAAGAACATTGGCCCACATGAGGTGCATCTTCCTTGCAGACAGGATTCCACTATGAGGCTCTCCCTGATATTATGATAATTTTTAGATGAGACCAATAATAGTGCTGTTTGTATTACTTGGGATGCCTGAGGTATTAATAAAGAAAGCAAATAGACACTGTGCTGGATTCCAGAGGTGAAGAATGATGTAATAAGAATTTTTTGTTTTCAGATGCTAGACCTAATTTTGGTGCTTTTCCATGTGTGATTTTGGGTAAGAGACCTAAAGCTGTAGCCAACTAGCTGTTTGTACACTCTGACAGATATGACCATAAAACAAAGCAGACTCATTATGGGTGTGACAGAGCCAATATTCCAAATTCTGGAGGTTTTCTATTAAGCTGTCATTCAGTGATGCACTCCTGCCTTAAAAGAACTCTCAACAACCAACAAACAGCAACAAAAAATTCTATTCAGACTAAGAAAAACCCAATTTACCCTGGACTTGGCTACTCAGACAGTATAGGACAAGATAGTCTGATTCTTGCAGTTTAGTCAAGTGTTATGCTATCCATCAAAATCTCGGATGATATGTGACCAAAATATGGAACATCTGTATATTGTTGAGAGCCTCAGCATAATTTTCAATTAGAAGATGTGTTTTGAATGTTTTCTCACTGCTAAATAAACCAGACATTTTAAAAACACAAACCCCAAATTATTTATGGGCAAACCAATGAAATCTCCATTCCAAAACCACAACTACCCCAGCCATGAACGCTGACCTCACCTCTGCTGCTACAACTAACAGGAAAACTGATGCACTACTTAAGCTAGGCATAATTAAGAACACAAGATGTGTTCTAGTGGATTTTTCAATTATTTTGCTAGATTTCTGCCAGGGAGAAAGATGCTCATCCTGATTCTATTGTTGGGTCTAGTAAACAGTGCAATGTCTAAATAAAGCATATGTTAGCATGAAGCCCAATGCATAAAAATGGAGATAAGGTAAAAATGGAGACAGTAGTGTGCAAAAGTGAAACAAAGGGCCAGGAGGGAATTAGCATTATGAAAAATTTCACAACGGATTGATTTTTTTTTACTATTTTGATTTATGCTCTGTGTCTAGAACATGGGAGTGCACTGCTGGCAATCCAAAGAGGCATACATAAACATACAAGAGGACAAGAAAACCCACTGAAAGAACTGAATATTTGTGAATTTAAATGACACACACAGCAGTGAAAATATCAAGACTTGCATTGAAGGCTAAGAACTAAAATTTTCATTTGGAAAAGATCCAGTACCGTTGCTCTGCAATCACCAGAAAACTGCAGGAGTCTACAAGAGCAATGTTTTTAAGATGACACTAGAGGAAAAGTAGCAAATCTTAGTGTCCAATTGTGCAATATTTAGGGGGCCTCATCTGCAAAACTACATAGAGCTTTTCTTCAAGGAAAATGAATTTATCACTAGCACAGATATGAAATAACTTACTAGGATAGCCAGAGGACTTAATAACCTACCACTGGAGCAGCTTTATAAAACTCATTTGGGGCTGTCAAGAAAATATCAGGAAATCAGAATAGTTATATAAGCCAACAGACAGGACTGGCACAATAATAAGACAGCAGGCACTGGTCAGAAATTAATTGAGGCTGGAAACTGAAAGAGGGTGTCTAGTCATTGTAGCAATAACTTCTGAAGGATGAACTGCTCCAGAGTAAAGAGGCAAAATTCATAAAAACGCTTTACAATCTATGAAAATACCGACTATTTTATTAAGAAAACTTGAACAGGCAACTCCAGACTTTGTTTGCATTCCTTTGTTTCTGTCTGATGAATTCATCTGGAAGGATAAATGCCCAGCTGGACACAACTCTTGGTTCTAGACGCTCATCAATTTCTCTGAGAAGACTTACATCACACAACCAGCTTTTTCATTATGACAGAGAAGTCATCTGTAAATTAGAGGCAGGAATTAAAGAATATAGAGGCTGACCATTTTCAATGGGATATGTATGCACACTTACACAGGAAAGGACACCACCTTGCCATCTAACCTAGCTAAAATTCCACTACCTGACAGCTAAAATCTGAGGACCAAAATTGGTCTCAGGCTGTTTGAAATAGTGCTTGACATGTCAGAAATTAAGGTGAACTCAATAATCACAGAATACGCTGAGTTGGAAGGGACCCATCAGGATCACAGAGTCCAGCTCCTGGCTCTGCACAGGAGGTCCCAAGAATCACTCCATGCGCAGTTTCCTCACTGGTCACAAGAGACATCAGTGCCTGCCCCTCCCATTCCTCTCATAAGGATGTTGAAAATCCCAATGAGATTTCAATAAAGAGTCATACTGACAAACTGTTTAATTAAGGGCTCAGCTTTTTGTTTTATATACTCTTTGTCTCCTTAAAAGATTCTAAAGACTCTTAGTAAGCTAACATTAGTTTTCTACTTACACTGACAAACACGATTAATAATAGAAATGAATTTAGCTATAGATAAGCAGACTTACAGAAAAGTGTTCTAGAGGCATTTTCTTCCAAGTTTACTTGATTCTGCATGGTGGGATGTATGCAAGAAATCTCTTTGAAGAAAACAGACCGTAACAGCCATCATCTCTACTGAAGAATATTGTTTAATACAAAAAGATGCAAAAAAAGTCAACCAGGATACAATGACATTTAAAACAGATTGCATCAATGATACAAACCATAACACAAGTCCATTTTCTTAACACTGTTAAAACATGGAAGAAACTTTTTCGTTCTATACATTTTAACATTTTTCTGTGTCTAATTAATTCATTAAATTTAAGCAATAGGTTCTGGCTGAAAGTTCCATATTTTCATTTGAACTCCTGAAGAAATTCATCACAGAAGACCCCTTAGATCTTACTTCACTAAATTCAAGCAAAGTCAGGATTCCTTCACAACCCACAATTCCTTCATATGCAGTGAATAAAAAATGTAAACATTGGCTTATTTCTGATCTTCTGATCTAAGTTTTGTCCAACATGCTCAGATCATTCATTCAAAAAAAAATATGCTTAGTAACTGTTCAAAAAGCGGATTAAATCCTTTAACACATTATTACTGCACTGCCTCAATAAGCCCTTAGTTTACCAAAAAGGATATTTACTGTAAATATGGTACTAGAACCAGCTGCATCACATTTATGCAAAAAGAAACCATACTGAATTGTTTAGAAAAAGAGGCATGATATAGTGGTGATTGCTTTCCCTTATACTTCTGAATTAAGAGTTTGAAATACTATGCTTGAAGTCCCATAAAGCTTGGTATGTCTTGGGAGCAGCACTCCTTGCTTAATTTGGGCCAGGCTCCTTTTTCCACTTTGAAGGAACAAAATGAGACTTTAATATTTCCAGGAGCCTCTAGGTAGTTGCAAACTGAGAGTTCTAAAATATTCACCAAATCATTTTATTCCCCTCTCTCACTGCCTCCTATGCATTTTTTTATACTTTTATATGTATTTATACGTAATTATGAGACCCTTCTTGATTTAACAGCATGCAAGTGAATTGCAGTTGTGATCCTTTAGGGATATCCATGACTCAAAACAAGTCAAAATAGCTGTCTTTGGAAAACATAGTAAAAGACAACTAGAGTGCAAAGAGTATGTTTCATCCTGAGCATTTCAGAACTGTATATTATTTACGTTCAAGAGGGGCTTTGGTACAAAAGAAATAAAATCCAGCCCTCTTCCTCACTCACCCCAAAAAGTAATAGGATTTCAAATCTCAGCAATTTCAGACATTCGTGCCATGCAGAGCTATGTAGCTCAGGGCTTTCAGCCAGGAAATTCTGCAAATGTGTCCTCAGATTAAAAGGTGCATGCAACCCAATCATGCTACAGCTTTATTTTGAATGCTTGCACTTGGCAATATCTCTGGATGAAGACGTCCTGTATTTTTTGGCTTCTGAATAGCTTGTACTAGAAAAGCATTTTGGCACAATTGGCATCTACTGTTTGACCTCTTAAAAGAGCATGGAAATAAAATCCCTTTAATTGGTCTTAGGTATGCACGTCTTGAAAGGTTTAAGAATAATTTTTATACCGTTAACTAAATATATACCCTTAACTAACTTCCTATCCAGCCAGGATGTTCTTTCTAGATCAAAGATGAGGATTCAGAAAGAATGCAATGAAATTGCATCAGAAAAAATAGCTTACTGTTTGGCATTGCTATGCAGAGGTTAAAGACATGTCTACATGGCAGCCAAGAAGTATGACTTAAAGCTTGTTTGAGGATGTGTGCACAAGCTGCAACTAGCTGGCCCAGTGATGATAAACATATAGCCTTAACAGAGCAAAGTGTGGACTGAAAACTTCATCTGAAAATTTGTGCAAATATGTAGGTGGTTAAGCTGCACTGAATACCAAGCTGCCACAGCTGACATTTTATTTGTAGGATTTAAATTTCTATCTAGTCATAATGAAAAACAATTCTGACAAGACTTTGTTCTAAGTATTTTGTGAATTCAAACAGTGGGAATGAAATGGGGAATGGGAAATGAGAGTACTACTGGACGTTTTATTCTGAAACTCTATTTGATCAATAAAAATATACTGCTTAATTTCTGGGATATTTATGCTTCCAGCAAAATCTCAACTTCCTATGATTTCTTGTTACAGTCACTTAAGAGTTATTCAAAAAGTGTTTCTGAACTAGGGTTTTCTACAAAGAATTGAAAAGAATTCAGACGTGCTCTTCCTTAGTTGACGGAATCCATAACCTGAAAAACAACCTTGAAAACCTGGAATAATAGTGCCTGTTTGCTTCAACAGACCCACCCATGATTGTGCGCTTTAATTTTTCAACAAGATGTGGAGGTAGGGCCTGAGGAAACCCATAAAAATGTTTGGTTTGGCTTTCTGGCAGATTTCCCCAGCTCAAGTGCATGAAAAGCACTGAGGATGCAAGATCCTGCTAAGTTTCCATAGAGCGCCTGACTTGAACACCACAGAACATTCTGTACATCCTGAAGCCGAGGATCATATTGCTGTGCTCACTCTGGGGACAGCAACAAGCAGCAGCAACAGCAGGTCATCAACTGGAAACTGGAAACCTGCCATCTTCTAATTAGTAGCCCCCTCCTTCATGATAATCCTATTTAAAATCCTATAAAATGCAAGGTCACGTTTGATGCACAAGCTCAGATAATGTCAAGCCAAATTTTTAATCATGTCATTAGCCAGAAACACCTTTTTAGACTGAATAAATATCACGTCCTCGTTAAAATTAGGGAGTATAATACATGGCCAGGTTCTGTTCTTTACTATTCTTAATCATTGTTCAGATGAACACAAATTTTTCATAACTGAACCAATTAGTTTTAGCTAAAGTCAACAGCTTTTAACAACACTTGACTTGGTTTTGGTCTCAAATTCCAATCTTTCAGATAGAATAACAAAAATCTCATTCTTCTTATACCTTCTGCAAAGGTATTTTAAACCACTCTAGTTTTCAGTGATTCCAAACAAACTCCTGCATAAGCATTTTTGATGTATTTGGATGTATTTTAAAAGCAAATAATTCCACCCCATACAAAATGTACACAAGACCTTAAAGCAAAGGATACCAAAAGTATCAAAGTCTTACCACCATTTCACAGATTGTTGCAGAACGATGAAAGACACAGCAAATGTGTGACTTAGGGGAGCAGTAAAATCAATTGCTGAATCAGGAGCTGAACACTGGTCTTCTGACTCCTAATCCAATAGCATGTAGGAAAATTATGCCATCTGGATCTAAAAGGAAGATTTCTCATATCTGGTCCCTTCCCTACCTTCCACACTTCCACCATCACACCATGTCGCTACTTGTTCAGGATGCTAGATGGAAATCTCCTCCTTGCTCTGCCATAAAGAAAAGAAAAGAAAAGAAAAAGAAAAGAAAAGAAAAGAAAAGAAAAGAAAAGAAAAGAAAAGAAAAGGAGAACAGTAGACTAGTTTAAACCCAAAAACTACTGTGGGTGGGTTCATATTAATACAAATTAATAAGGTTCTTCTGTAGATATGTAGCACTATATTGTGTAATATAATATAATCCAAGTAATCCGAGCCCTTGCTACAGCTACTAAATCATTGCCAAAAAAGTGGGGGAAAACTGCCAACTTTATGTGCAAATTATGAAGTGTGTAGATTCACAAGATTCTGCCTTATTGACAGAGGTAAACTCTTTTTGAAAGAGACTGATTTAGATAGCCGATTTCTTTAAATGCATTTATTTTACCTTGCAGGCATCATCCATTTGGGCAGGAAATTAAATTTTCAGCCAGTGATCTTCTTCACAACACCTCTTAAAATTATATTTCTGTATGAAATGCAAGAAAACCTCTGTATGAATACACCCCAAGAAAAAGTTTACAATGCCTGACAATACCCCAAATATTTCAGTAGGTGCAGAGCATACAGGGCCTTGGCATTGAGTCAAAACTCCAGGTCCCAACTCACAGAACAGCACAGAGCTGTAGGCAGAATTTGACAGGTCTGGGGCTTATACCTCAGGCAGACAGGCAAGCAGCCAACCTTTCAAGAACTACCTCAGGCTGCTATAGATTTCCCAGCTCTCAGTCCAGACCTTTCGTCACCCAGTGGACCATCCCTCTTCTCCAGTGGTTTCTGTTCTAAGGGAATGTCTTGGGCAACTCCTCTCAACACTCTTCTCGCTCTTTTAGGCTCACTCCTTAGTTCCACTCCTCTCCAGAGGCTACAGCTCTCCCTCATTCCCTGACTCTGGGAAAAAAATATGAGTTTGAGATTTCCCAGCCATACAACAGATTTCTTTTGCAAACTTACAACACTCAGACCTCTTTATCTAACCAACTAGACTTTAACAATCATGACATGTAGCACCAGCGTTGCCAGGGATGAACAGGATTACTAAATAGGGAGGAAAGGGAGCTTGTTACTTTTTCCTAATGTGTTCTCTGATAGGGGCAAAATAGAAGCAGTTCTACACCTAGAAATGATCCCACACCAAGCTGCTCTCCTACCTCATTATCATCTCAACTCTGCACTCAGTTTAAAGGATATTTTTCACTGTACAGGCTGTGACTGTGACAAGATCTTCTAAATTTTCTAATGGAAGCATTCTCTGGAACAAATTGACTATCATTTTTCCAATGAAGAGTGACCAAATGGAATACACTCATGGAAAGTCATTCTAGTGAAGTGCTCCCCACACCCCACCCCTTTTGCCATAAAACAGTAGAGTTTTGGTAAATGCTGTCAGTTGTTTATTTTAAATGTTCTCCACAAGCCATTTGTAAACCCAAGACATAGCTCAGATTTCAAAATTTTTGGGAAGTTTTTGTTATTGATTTTCACATTTCTCATAAAAGCTTGTATATGTATATATATTGTATATATACTTGTATATGTTCTTCCTCTTATTTCTTATTATCAAGCAAAAGCAATGACATAAGAAATTGTTCAAGATTCAGCTCATAACACCTTAAAGACTTTTAAACCTAAAGAAAGGGAGAAAGAATAAAAACATTGGCAAAGTGGCAAAGCAGTGATAGCATGTTTTACCAGTCAGTTCTAACAGAGTTTTCACTTGTTCCACTGAGAAAAATACATTTACTCACCATCCTTTCTTGGTTTTAATACATTTGCCAAGAGGATTATTTTCATACTAGAAATCCACCTTCTTTTTTCTTTTATAGTTTACTGTAAAAACACCTGTATTTAGTGTCCTGAATTAATCTGTGTGACCAGCAAGGAGCACTAGTCTTTTGAGAAGTTCTTGTTTGGTTGTTTGGGGTTTTTTGGGAGATTCCTAAAATTTGTCTTACTAACAAACATACGTGACATCTGAACTAATGCTGCTTATGTCACGTGGTGAACAGAAGTTGCTAGATAAATATAACAAGTCTAGTAATTTAAGCATGCCAGAAAAATCCTGATAGCTGTAAATAATTGGCATGTCCTGGACTGTGACCACAATGTTTAATTCTCTCACCTTGCAAGCACAGGGATACACATCCAATTTGGAAATGGTCGCTGTGCCCAGAATTTGTCTGGCAGTGCAAAAAAACCCAAGCCATGCTGGGGCAGATGTAGCAATTTAACAATACAGCTGATCAATTCCCACCACCCAGGAACATTGCCTTGACTTAGGAGGATGGATGTAGACAGTGAAGCCACACTGACCATTAATATTAAATGCATGACATCACACTTCTGTTTCTACAGAACACACTAGAGATGTTTCAGAGATACACTCTCTAGCGTTTCTAGATCCCTGTTTTCTCTTTACTTAATATATTCAGGGAGAAGGGCAAGTCAGTTGTTGGAAAGGAAACAATAAAAAAAAGGAAGTAGAATTGAAAGGCAAGTTAAAGATGCCACTTTTTAGTTTTCTCCAGGATTGGCCTGGAAAAGTTTATCTTTAGGAACATCTTTGTAGTTCTGTAGCACTTGAATGTCTTTGCTGCCTTTACAGCTATATATTAAACATAAAAGCACAAATATAATATACAGATTCCTCAGGCATTCTTTTGCAATGAGGGTCATGAGTTTCTTAGCTGTCTCTAAAACTTATTTGATTTGAGATTATAGGACTTGGGTAAAAATACTGGTTTTTCCTTTAAAACAAGAAGAGATATAGAAAAAGTCATTTTTCTGGTTAACAAAAAAAAAGTCAGGAAGAATTTAAACTTATGGTTACATCATTAGAAATCTATATTTCAGGGCTATGACCTTACAGCTGCAAAATATAGAACTAGTTTTATTTCACGAGTATTTGTCCAAACATTTTCTTTCATTTTGATCCAAATACTTTCACACCCACTGAGCTAGACTTTGACTTTCTGGTTCGAACAAACTAAAAATTTCAATCAGATCCTCAGCTACAGTAAATTGGTGCAGCTCAACAATGGGGCAAATCATTGACTTCAATGGAGCTACACCGATTAACACCGGGTGAGGATTGAATCCTGATCAAATTGAAACTCAATTGAAATTGCTATGCTTCACCTGGTGTTTATTCACACCTCACATCAAAACCATGCAAAGCTATGAATTTTGCATGATTCTGATCCAAAGCCACACACCATATATGCTCAAAATTGAGTTCAGGTCACTCAGGAGTTGCACAATGCTAAGCAAATCTTTTGATAAATATGGTTTGCGTTACTAGTTTGTAACGAAACTCCACACCAGGTGACTTTTGTGTGGTCTGGTGTTTCATTGTGAACATTTTGCACTGCTCTAATGAAACATGATTTCCAAGACAACTAGGGGATAAAAAATTTCAATTCAACGTTTTACCCACGAGTTCTGCAATATGCACACAAACCATGACCACAACATTAAACTCGTGATGACTAAAATTTGAAACCTAATTCCCCATTAAAGCACTTAAATAATGTTGGTATGGTCTTCTAGGATGAACTGCAGCTCTCATTATTGGAAGAACTGCAAGTCAAATCACTCTGCCTTAGCTCTTTACATAGTCTGGAGTTTCATCGAAGTTTGTCAAGGTATTGAGACTAGCTTTTCAGAGTTTATTTATCAAAATACTTGAAAATGCAAGTGGCCATCTAGGGCTAGAACAGTGTAGATCTGGACTCTTTAGAAAAGGATAGATAAGACCCAGTGTGCAGAGCTCACGCAGTACTGGCCAAGAAGCAACAAGCTGACAAGAGCCCTTTATCTCTCTCTGGAGCTTTGGTGGCATTCACATCTCTGGGCATGCGAGATCACGAGCCTGGAACATAACTTTGCTTTATCTAGACAAATGTTTTTGTATATGCTCACACATTTATCACATGTTCCTAAGCCTGCTGTCTTGTCTTTTCCATGCAAGAAATGTGTATGACACATGCACAGCAGGACAGATGCCTCCAAGAAGCTTTGAACTTACTGTATTTGCCCTACACACATGATTTGTGCATGTGGGGTAGATTTGACATGCACAAGCAAAATGCATATCTGGGATTTCTGGATTGCTCTGCACAATAGTTTTCAGGTAGAAAAAGAAGTTATAATGAGGAAAACTGTGACAAAGGACAGCCTTATGCTATGAGGCTTACAACATTGCTCACCACTGTTCAAAAGAAAAAAAACAAAGACAAGACAAAGGTGAGTATTTCTATCCAGATGACTCCATAATGTGGTGGGCAGTAATAAATCCCTTCAAGTGAGGTGAATATAGTATGTGGAGGCTGGCCCATGGTGGTACTGTCTAAGATATAGGTTCCTACATGCTTGCCTGCCACACTGAGCCTTTTGGAATAGATCACAGAATCACAGAATATGCTGAGTTAGAAGGGACGCAGATGGATCATCGAGTTGAACTCTTACGCATGCACACATCCCCAAGAGTCACACCCTGTGCTTGAGAAAATTGTCCAAATGCTTCTTGAACTCTAGCAAGATCAAAGAGGAATATATTGTTTGATACTTCTGATTAAGTTTTGGAGGAAGATGAGTGACCACCTCCTCAGGGACAGGCAGATGCATCAGTATAGACAACAAAATTATTGGCCAGGGAAAAATCAAAGTCTACAGTGAGAGCACACCTGAATTTAGGTTATTTGAGGGTTAGATGGCACTAAGGAAGAGACAATCTCTAGGTTTTACATGACTCAGTTCCATGTAAGAAATTCCCTATCTTTCATTGAATGTGGTGTATGATAATGGAGTAAGATTTCAGAAGAGCTAAGGTACCAATAACCTCAACATGGAAGATCCTTAGGCTTCTGAAATATTGTGGATGTAGAGCACCACGATCTCACCATGGCTGAACCATGCACAATCTCTTTGTACCTGCAGCTCACTAAGCCACTTCACCTCAGCATTGCTTTCTAAAACACATAATCTGGCACAAGACTGAACTCCTCATAAGGCACAGCACCAAGGCCATCTTCTTAAAAATCCTTATTGTAAGAGGAAACATTACATTTTATTTATAGTTCAATGTTTATAGCACTCCCAAAGTACAGGAAGCTTAAGGGAAACCCTTTCCTAATCTGTAAAATGTTGAATTTATACATTACATCTTTTAGCAAAGTGACAAGCTTTGAAAATTCTGCACATTCCTATCTCTTAATTTAAAGATGTATCAACATGAGGTTCATCAAATGAGACCAGAAGGCCAAACAGCTGCATTACTCCCCAGCTACCAATAAATATAAAATGCTGGGAAAGGGCAAACCAAGGGAATGAGTCCATGGACTTCTGCTCTCCAATGCTTTTCAAACAAGCCAGTGTGTCTCCCTTACTGGAATTTTTCATGTACACTCTTTTGGATTTTTGAGAATATTCTCCTTAGCACCCAATTCCAATCACATCCTGCCATTCAGTAAGTGTAAGTGTATGCATTCATATCTTGGCCAATCTATTGATTGGTTCCATGTTATTACAATACTATGAAAATTTCCAGTAGTGATCTGACCATTAAACCAAGCTGTAAATTAGACAGATTGGATTAGCCTTTTCCTCTAGAGAAGTAGAGGAATTATTCTTTGTTCAGCACAAGGACTTCATGCTGGCATGCCTCTTTAGGCATAAAGACAAGAATGTATTAAAATCAACAAGAGTACAGATGCTTGAACAAAGCATTATATAAATCACTCATTTCTCCTGGAAGAATCCTGTGCTCTTTGGATTGTAGCTGTGCTGGTACTTGAATCTATTTGTTTCACAGAAGAAAGTGATGCAGGAACTACAGGACAACATGATTAAAATAGCTATGCTTTCCCCATTGGAATTTCAAAATGTGAGAGTGGAGAGAATGCTTCCTCCATCCCTTGGGAAAATTAGTCCTATTATTGCCAGCACAAAACCCAACATCTTGTCTAGCATTAAATATTTCTCTGGGTCAAAATTGCTTGAAGAAAATATTTCATTTTCCAAAGGCTTTCTATTTTGGGTTTTCAGTGGGGCCATTTACAGAGCAGGAGATGCTTTTTTTTTTGGTCACAGTACAGTGTTTAATTTTACTTAGGCTACCACCCCTTCCCAGTCTCATAAAAAGGTTTACATACAATAGATCACAGAGATCATAAACTAAAGACAAAGACCTACACAATACTGTTGAGATAATCCTTTGTGCTCTGCACATACCGGTGCTGTATAATATTTGAGGAAAAGCACAATAAACTATTTCAGACATCTGTTTTTAAGGTTGCAGAACACTACAATGTAAAAAGCAGATGCTGCAAAGCATTCACATTTCCACCAACTTTAAATGATCTTGGATATTCAGGGGAGATCACCAAACTGAGTAAGTGCTCTCCCAACTGACAACAGTAGCACAATGTTAAATGAGATAGATTCTCATGCTGCCAGTATGTTGTACTGTCATGATTTCTTTGCTCCACGTGTGATGAAAAAGGTGGTAAGTGGAGTTTGACAACCATGCATTTGCCTTATCATATTTGCTATTAATTCTGTTATTAGGTACTATATGAGACTTCAAGTCCTGTTTCAAAAAGCACAACATCTGCTTAGTAGGATTTACACTGCTATCTCTCCTCATCAGAGAGTGTAAATTCTAAATAAAACTGCTTACTATAGATATAGTTTGGTGATTTCTTCCAATATATTATATACTCTATTAAAAACCAATTCAGTGATCATGGCATAATGAATCTGAGACAAAGCAGCTTTCAGGTGGCTGCTCAGCATTGCTCTTTCTGCTGTGTTTTCTTTTCCTTAAATGAAAGGAAACAAAGGTTCGTGTTTGTTCTCTAAACCTCCTGCCAACCACAAAGCATCCTCCCTTGCAAGCCAAAGGCACAACGGCCATCAGCAACATAGGTGGGCTTTGGTGAAAGCAAATGCTTCACTAAAGTACCTTGTTTCTTTCAGGCAAGTAAAACAAATGCATAAGATCACCTGCACAACTTGTGACAGTCACTCAAATTCTTTATCATCTTGAGTAGGATGGCCTACTCAAGGCTTCTGAAAGTCCACACCTACAGATTCTGGAGAATGCATTGAGGTGAGGATAATTTGTGTATCTTTAATCCAAAGCGTAAATAATAACTTTCCTTTAATGAGGAGAACTGTAAGACCTTTCAGGCCCAAGACACTTGTGCACAGCCTAAAAATGCTCTTTCATCTGCTACCACTTTCTGCCACCTTTTCTGTACTCCAGAGTTTGTTTGTTCATTATGACAAAGACTGTTCCAAAGTACTCCAGGACTTAGTGAAGGCACTCCACCATCTACAAAGCAAAGATATTCTTCAGCTCCTTTGTAGTACATGACTCAAGAGTGGGCTTCATAGTGGCCTTCCAGCCAGAACTCTCCATAGTGATCTTGCTGCTCTTCAAATTCTAGCATGAAAACATTTGGGGGAGTTTTTGTTAGCTTTTTTGTTTGTTGGTGTTTTTCTTTTTTTCTGAAGGCTTCTAAAGTATATTCTTCAAAGAAGTTCTGTCTTATGTTTACTTACTGCAAAATGAAGCAGTAATCTCCATACACCTAATCAGATGAAAAACATACTGGGGTTTTTTCTTTTAGTTGTCAAAGAGAACCTGTCACTGTCTGTTTGTGCTATAAGTTGTCAGTCAATAGCTGTCAGCAAGCTAAATCTTGGGGAGCTAAGGCTCTGCCCTACAGATTGTGCTCTTGAAGCTGAGTATAATGGCAATTAACTACAGCCTAGGTAATAATGCTTGAAACCTTGGCTCAATTCCCTCTTACTCTGGAGCAGGTAAGGGGGAAACTTACATCTGAATGAGCTCACCACATTGCAATACCCTGGGTAGTTTGGTAGTGACTAAGAATGTGCTTAAAGAGCCTATTCTCAGGGCTTGTATACTCAACATTTAAATTACTTGGGACTTTATAGAAGATTTCAGTAAGAATTTTCTCTGAGAACATTCTTAATTAATCCATATACTGATGACAGTGCGCCACTATGGGGACACGTCTGGCCTTGTTCACCACCCTTCTTCCAATGCCCATACTCCTGGTGAATAATTGCCTAGAGGCAATACAAAAGTATTCTGAACAAACTTACCACTGGTAGGACTTGTTTTGATGAAAAAATTACAAAAAAGTCCAGATGTCATGGTAACACAGGACTAGCTCAAAAAGGATCCAATGCCTTTATGACCAATTATGGTCAAAGAAGCTTTTGTTTTGATAAAAGCAGGTTTGACGATAGCTGTCTCCAGAAGGAGGATGTAATGCTTCCTATATGACATACCTTCTGTATTGTGTCTTGTTTTCCTGTGTTCTTTCTTTTCCAGGTTCTATTTGCCTCTCAAATATTTTCTTGGGTGATATCCCATTTTTGTTTTATTGCTTTTTGTCCTTAGAATAGCAGACCATTTATACTATATGTTGGAAAAGTGTTGCTTTTATGGATGTTCTGTCTCCTGTGCTAAGGAGAAGAAAAATTAATTTACCAATCTGACGGGATTGAGATTAAATGTAAAGGAGTCTCTTAAATATCCAATTTACAAGAAAAAAATCTATTAAATAAAAATGTACTAAATAAACCTTAGATATTTGGCATTAAGGTTTTTCTGGCTTGGCTTAAGTACATCTAGGGCTAATGATGCATGATTCATCATGAGTATTCATACATGTGAGACAAGGCTTAAGAATACATGTTTTCATTGTTCTACATCCTAGGTATTTTATGTTCATACAGCTTATATCTATGCAGAGTTAGAACAGGTGAGAGGGATACTCACCTACTTATTCTGGAGAAGGAAAGTCAAATACACCCAGCCATTCCCAGTAGGCAGGTGAAGTTACCTCTGTGGCACTCAGAGGAGGTGCTGCAGGTTAATAAGAATGGCGTGAGAAAGAGCAAAGCCTCTGCCCTGCAGACAAAATGTGTCTAGCTATCAAAGCATCTCATCACAGTTGTGCCTCTGCAGGGTGTATTCCAGGTACACAAACACTTGACAAGGCAATGGAAGAAAATCCACATGCTGCAGGATGCCTTTCAAAGTTCATGTGTATCTTTTCCTTGGAAAGGGCTTGTTTTTTCTCTACATGACAAGCACCTCAAAGCCTCTTACAACTGCACAAGTATTAGAGCAGATAAAACCTTCATTTGAGCAAAGAAAAGAGAAGGGGTGCACAGCTCCATGGATTCAACCACACCATGAGACAATAGTCTCCACCATCCTGCCAGAGCTTATGGATGGATTTTTAAAACACCTCTACCCATGTTATTAGATGTCTGATTGCACTCAGTGCAGTGTGGTCTGTGCTGAGCATGAATCCTCATCTACACACAGCTGAAATTACAGATGCTGATGATTTCAAGGCAGATATGAATATCTCAGTAAAGAGAATGGTGTGTAAACCAGTGAAGGTGACTATATACCTCTGACAGTAATCATTCTGCATGAAGCTGACTCACATGCATGGCCATTGGTAGCAGTTCATTTCCATCTGAGAACATAAATTAGTCAAACAAAGCTGCAATAAGGCTTTTCAGAGCTCAGGCACCGTTTCTTACCATGGCCTCAGGACCCTGCTCTGACTTTCTCACTGGCATGGCCAGACTTGCCCTACCATGCTTGCCCTTTTGAACAACTGGCAACTTCTTCCAGATGTTCCCACTACAGCTGTCACAGCCCAGAAACCTGGGCATGTTTGCACTCATATGGCATCCTTTTTTATTGCTTTATTGAACACATCTATCGAAAGAACATATTTGTAGGAATCAAGTTTCATTTCTGAATAATTACATATATTAAAATTAACTAAGTGAACTCCAATGAATAATTCAAGCAACTGTAATATTTGAATGTATAATCTGCTGTAGTGTTACATGATCTTATTTCCACTTGATTTCTGAGAGGAAGTGCCTTACATGCAGTGGTACATAAAGTTGTCTCTAAACACAGACACTACCCATCGTAAACGTTTAATGTCCAATCATGAATTACAGCACCTGTTTTAAGTGATCAGCTACTAAAGGATGTATAAAAAAACCAAGAGGACGGAAATAGGGGTTTCTTTCAAAGAAGATTATTTCCTGCTGTTGAATTTCTGCATCTCAATAAAGTACCAATTTCAGTCTTTGTTCCTGCAGCATCCAGTGTATATATAGCTGAAAACTGAAACAAAGATCTTAGTAAGAATTTCAGTTACAGTACCAAGTATTTCAACCTAATTTTGCATGCTCTGTGATTCAAAGTGTTAACTATCTGTTTACATGTGATATACTACAAAACACGGCCCACAAACCCTTGTTCCCTTTCTCAATGTTTTTTTCATCAATCTTGTCTACTATTACAATTGCTTTTAGTGTTCCTGATAATTTGTAAAATGTCATATTTATTGCACACACCCATATGCACCTGCAAAAAATATACTCCATGGATCCCCTATGAAAAATTCTCTCTAATAGAATAATACCTTAAGAGTTAAGTGACAGACAACGAATAATGAAGAGTCAGCAATAACTGGTAAAAGTCAGTGCCTTACTAAAAAGAAATAAAATGCAGAGGGAAGTAAAAGTAATAGGATATAACAGATAAGGGGGAAGGGGAAAGTGGGGCAGTTTTGGAAATATTCACATGAAGAAAAATGGGGAACAATTTATGGTGGATCTGTTTCTCAGGGAATTTGGTCCAAGTCTCACTGGCAAAAGCGAAGAGGCAGACTTCAGAAATATGAAGTAAGGAGAAAGACATAAAAGAATGGAGTGAGGGGAAGGACTTCATGCCACTTTTTCCTTTTGGCCTTTATACTCTACACACATTTTCCTTACCCTTACTCATACACGTTCGTCTGGGGGAAATGTTGGGATTGGGAAGTGATCCATGAGAATGAAGCAGCTTGAAAAGCATTATATTAGTCTGTGGAATAAGTAATACTTCAACCAAGTGAAGTAATGGAAACCACTTCACCCAAGTCATTTAAAATTGGACTGAATAAGGCACTGGAGATTATGTTGAAGGGAACAATTCTGCATTGGCAGGAATATGGACAAGATGACTTAATAGATCCAGTGTCCATGTGCCAAATCCTGAGATCCGGATCCAGTTTTTATTACTCTATCTTTACTCAAGTTGAACTTCCATTCACGTTATTGGGAGCTCATTCTGACACAAGGAAAAAATAACCAAGAGCTTCAGGATTTACGTGTAAAACTGTGAATAAAACTTAACTTGCTGCATAATAGTTATGAAGTATGAGGGTAAAAATAATGGATCTATACAGAGCACTCCTTGAATTATTCCTAACAGTCTGAACAGAAAAATTACAGTTTATCTAGTTTAATCGGTTAAGACACACAGGAATCAGTGAAAACCCTACTGCTCACTTGAAATATGTCTGTGTGTGTGTGTTATGCTGCTCCTGAAACTGGTGAAAATATGTGTGAATACAATATTATAGTGAAAAGTAAAGTTTAATTATGCTTTGCTATTTAAACATGGGAACAGTATTAGAAGCTTACATTAAAAAACACATAATGCAAATATATGCAACAGTAATTTTTCCTTTTCTTCCTTAAATATCGTTGTGGTATTTCAATGCAAATGGTTTAGGGTAAATGAAGTCTATTTTTCTTGGTCGAGAAGTGTGTGTAAAGGAATCAAGGGTCTTCAGAGATTCTGCTTAACTCTGTTTTGTTTTAGTTTTACAGAAAAATAGCACTAATTAAACCAAAATTAGTCTATAAATGCTATTAACACATTTAAAATGAGAGATTTGAGTGTTCTCTGGGGACAGAGACGTGTATTATGTACATAAGGGTTGGTTTAGATGCAGTTAAATAGTTCCAATTTTCACTTCATTCCCATTCACACCTGTTGCCTGCTTAGATTATTCCTGGCAGAGAAATGGTGAATGAGTTCTCCCTGGCACACTATAGAATGATCACAGACAGAAAAATCAAAGGCCATATTGAGTGTATTCAGGGAGAAAAAAGATTCAGAAATATAGCTGAAGCAGCAAATTCTACATTTTGTAACCTACAGAGATACATATTATTGATATTAAACATTCCAAATTGAAGAGAGGATTGGGAACTGTAGGACAGTGGAATTTCTTCCTTCCCAATAAAAAAAATCATGTTAATAGCTGGTTGGGATCTTATTAAAATTTTTATACCTTACTGAAAATTTTCAAAGAAGCTTTCTAATATTCATGGTTTTAAGAATTCTTGTTTATGCCTATACTGAGCACTAGTCTGTATGAAGGTCTGAGATTTTTCTTATATCTTTCTGGACTAAGGTTATTGCCCAACACTATAAAGCTGCAAAAAGTCATGTGTGTTCTCAGAATATGTTCTCAGAAGAGAAATCTTATCTGACTGTTTCTTTCTTTTCTGTTTTTTTTTTTTTTTTTCCTGATGATTTGCTTTGGGGGTCCTTCCCTAGATCTACATAGAAGCTGTAAGAAAACTGGCAGATTTGCTTTAAAAATACTATGAAATCAAAGTGAAAGTCACCACTTAGCACATACAGATATGGGGGAAAGAGCTGTGGTGGACCTGGGCTTGGGGAACCAGGAGGGAATATGCACAGACATAGTTATTTTATACTGTTTGATTGCAAAGACCAAAGCAATGTAGTAAGTCCCCTGCCAGGATGTCTTCCAGCAGAACACCAAAAAAGTAATGGCTGACTATGGAGCTTATGGTCTTGACAAAGACCAGAACTGCTGCACTAATCTCCAGCTTCAACTATACCCTGCAGATGCACCTGATTTCTTGGACCATCATTATTTTTAAACCAAATAAAATGTCTCTCTGCTTCCTTAGGTATGGAAGGCATTGCTTTCACAGTATGCTTCATCTGGAACTGTATTTAAGTAAACTCAAGAGAACTCTATATAGGCAACGCAAAATCTTGTGTGATTTTTTTTGTTGTTGTTTCAATAGACAAGGCTTGAGTAATGTTAGGGTTTATGGCTTTTATTTTATTTGGAGGGACTACTTTTTAACGGAAGCAGGAAGCAGTCTTTGGACACAGTAAGTCACAATGTATAAATAGCTCTACTGAGAGCATAACAAAGGCTCTTTTGTGCTCTTTTACCAGCACAGCCAATCACATATGCAACTCAGTAACATAAAAATACCTCATCCTTACTTATGACACCTATATCTTACAAAAATTTATTAAGATATCCATTAAAAAAAAACCTCTATCAAAAGCACATTATTTTTGTGCATTTCTTATGAAAGTCATATGGAAGCTGAAATTATTTTCTCTAAGAATTGTAGAGAAATACAAGAAATTTGCTGTTGTTCGATTACAAAATAGAACATACAGTTAATTCATCTTAAATTGGAATACATTTGTGGAAATATGCTTCTCCATATAGTTTCATATTTATTTCTGCAAGGTGAATACAGTGATGGCATTCTTTTCAAACCAGAATCCACAATTTTTTTATTAAATCAAAACCAGTGGAGTTTCTTCTTAGCAAGCATTTGGGACCTCATTTTAAGCCATTTTAAGGAGGTCTGAAGTTTATTGGATTTTAAATATATCCTTCTCTCCATCATGAGTCTTTTAAAGGATAGTTTAATATGTCTAATTTACATTCAGGAATTTCATTTTACATGCCAGGCTCTGGGACTGTCAAATCCTTTGGCTTTTCATTCTTATCAAACATAATAAAGCAATCATATGTAACCAGTAGGATGTATTTTTTTGATTTTTATCCAAATATCATTTTCAAATCCAATTTAGGTCATATAGGATGCCAATTTTGTACAGTTGAGGAGTTAGATGGATTTTCCAAAGGAAGATTATCAGTAGTAAGTATAAACATATGTCAGTTCATTAACTCTTTAAATAAAATATCCAGCACATCAAACTTCATTCCCTCCTACACTTTCATATGGTACAATAGGTCCTACTTGGGACTTTGTAAAGTCCTGATGGAAAATCTCCCCAAGCCAGTAGAAATAATTGGGTTTCTTAGACGGGTTTGTATATGGGCAAACTCTTATACATCCAAACATTTTACTGAGTAGGCTTGATCACATTTTACGATTTGGGACAGATAAAGATCCCATAGAGCCTATTCCAGCCACTGCTTAGAATGGCTTCCAGTAAAATATTCTCTAGCTCCATAACTTAAAGAGTCATTATGTCCTACTTACATACAAGGACAGAAGGTAAATTTGCCTATTGTCAGTCAGTCATTACTCCTCCCCTTCTCCTCTGCAAATATAACAATGTATTTTTATCTATCTAAGAAGCTTTGCCCCATTTGGTCAAAATCAATACAGGTTCTACACAAAGTGTCAATTTGTATTTCTTAATCATGAAAATTTTTTATCCCACTCTTATGTTTAGAGAATATTTTATAGAATATTTTTCTTCCTGTACTTTGAACATGAAAGGTTCTATAATAATAAATATAATAAAAGATTCTTTTATTTCCAACTTTAGGAGCAACCAAATCTAAATCCATGCTAATCCTGAAAGTCAAGTAAATTCTAATGACTCTTTAGAAGTAGCACTATTGTTGCCATTTACTTTCTTCCTCTGCTTAGTTATGCAAATTGATACTAACCAATGAAAGGGGGTTTGATTGCAAATGAATTAGATGGTACCAAAAACCAGTAATATACCCAACTTCAATTAAGTGCTAAGCATTTTATTCCTTGTACACAGAATATTTTAAGATTAATAATGTATTCACATATTTCTTAGGCTTAGTGACAAAAATGAGTCTGTCTTTAGAGAAGCTTTGTACTCTTCTGGGGTGAGATGAGGATTCTACCAAATCCAGGATATAATTCTTATTAGCATAAACCAGGTGGATCTTTACTGCTACCTAGACATAAGTAAAAGCTGTTATGTAGAATGTCTTATCTGTTTGGACATACAAAAAGAGGAAAATCCCTCCTTTTCTCAGTCTTCAAACAAAAGGAAAAAGAAGGCATTGCTATCTCTTCAAGAAATTGTTACATAATTAAATCAGTCTTTGCTAATTTTTCAACCCCTCTTTTCTGCAGCCAGCCAGCCATATAGTTCCCATTTGCTCTTGAGCCCAGTCCACCTCATGTCCTATACTGATATTAAAAATAATTTAGAAGCCTACGCCACTTATTTTAAATGCAGAGATAGTGTAATCTGTCAGACAACAGTACTTCTCAGCACCTTTCCACAAGAATGGAGCACAATATTCAGTCTTAAATACATTCAGATTCAAATATTCAAGATCTTTTAAGCACCCACATCTGGGAACTTAAAGGAAAATGTGAATAATAACTCAGAGTGGTAAGCCTGTCTCACTAGCATGGCCCTAAATCAGAGGGACCTCAGAGTAGCCTTTTCCCTAGGGCAAACCAGAAAAGGAAGCAGGATTCACATCATCTTCCTGCATTGATCTATAAGCTATTAATCTGCTCTGCCTTGAACAGTCAACACACTAACCTTTATGTCAGCTCATTTGTAGCAGCTGGTTGTTATGGTTCTCCACTAAAACCTTTGCTCATCTCCTATTGCTATTAAGCGCCCAGGTGACGCCCACATGCTATTGTCTGGGCTTGCATAGATGTGGGGAAAACATTGATATTTGTCCATCTCTAGGTCTCTCCCAGTGTAAAGGTGGTTAGGACAGCATAGTTTCAAAGTCCCTTCAGAGCCTGTGTGCCAATATTCATCAAAGTCAAAGATATCACAGTAAGTAAAAGTATGCTCAGGACTTGCATTGAGTGGTATGGAGTCATCAGCAAACATACAGGGCTGGAGAGATAGCTCTTCCCAAATATATAACCTGGGATTTTTATATTGCACCCCCTGGGTATAGTAGTGTTTGACAAGATTTACAGAACTGAATCCATCAGAAAAAGAGAACACACAGGTTTAACAGCAACAAGTCATGAGTCAGGTCAAAGAGACACGGAGGCTTGATTGTGATTTCAGGGTAGGCCATGTCCACAGTTCCTGATTGCATTTTCATCAGCTATAATTTAGAAAGTCTTTATCACCTCCACCAGAACAGAAAATAAATATTAAAAAATTCACTTCAGTATCTCATAATAGCTACACTTCAACAATCAAGTAAATAAGATTCATTTTACATTCACACTTGAATTATTGTTATACAGCCAACAAAAACAAAATATGAAGCCTTACTGAAGAGCAGTTTTAATTTGATAGCGTTTCTGAAGTGTCTGGGGATATCTGCTGTCTATGAATGCTGCATAAATTCTGCCATTGTTTTCTACAGTACTGCAAAAGGAGAACTTCCAAGTGTTGTTCACAGCAGGAAATGCCTTCAGCCTATTTCTACCCACAACTAATAATTCTTAAGTTAATATCTGGTGGGCCCCTCCAAGCATTTCAAAATTGTATGCTTTCTGCAGTGGTCTGGTAAGGAGTGTATGACCTACAAAAATTGGTAGCGTGAGTTGTGACATCTCATAATGACATGTTCTCACATCAGTTTTGTTTACTGTATCAGTGGTGAAATTTGTGATTAGAAAAGAAGTAGCACACAGCAATTAATAGAGATGTTTTTCTTTTTATGACTTCTTTCTCTTTCTTTGCAATTAAAAAATTCTTACTCTGATCACTGCTATCCTATTCCTCCTCCATTGTTTCTCAAATCCCTCAGTCATAAAGTGTTGATGGTGTTCATCGAGATTTAGAGTACAAGAATCCTCTATTTCATTTATCACTGCATTAAACTTGCTTCCCTTTCATACTACCTACCACATTATTATAGAAGATCAGTCTTAAAATATCCCTGTATTTACCAACTTTTTATATGCCATAATACTAAAAGAGTTGCATATGCAACACTGAACCATAAGTCCAGTCGTTGTGTTAACAATAAATAAGCTACTAAGGAATTTTTACAAAGAAATATGAAAAATCAAAGCATAAGTACCATGTTTATATATTTAAGTGGATATATCAATCCAGACAAGAGATAATGAACCATGTGCTGATCACCTAATTTTCATCTTGTCCACCAAGTTTTTGCACCATTTAAGCAGTCTACTTCTATTGCTTATAATCAGAACTTGATGTTCTACTTATGGATGACTGTGGTCATTTATGCTAGCTGAGGAACTGGCTCTAAATTTCTAGCCGCACTTCATATAAGATTTAATAATACACATCCCACCAAATAAATCTATTTGATATTATGAAAAGCGTATTAGGAAGCTAAACTAGATAATTTTTAAAGAATTTGGGTTTATTTTTTAAGGAAATGTGCATGCCGGAAGATACTTCTATTTACTAAAGTGCATTTTTTTCTATGAACTTTTTAAAGTTCAAAAGAATAGGAACTCAAAAACCACAGAGTAAAAGATGAAGCATTAAATTCTCATTGTGGTGTACACCAGAGTCATTTGGATGATTAGGCAAAAAATGAATTTTCAAGCTACTGTCCTGTTCTTTACATTTTAGCATTAGCTTTGGGATAATGCATTTCAGAAGCAGACAATACCCACCCGGTTAGAAAGAGATTACCTTAAGTCTTCTTTATGAAAAAACAGGGAGAAGCAGGAACCTTAAGCTCACAGCTATGTCTGTTTTAACCGTGCTGACCCCATTTGTGTTTCACTGCATTGGTGCCGAGAGCTTTGCGCTGATTTGAAAGGTCAAGGATTGGAGGAGCTACTCCTTACAGACTGTGTTCTTATTTCTGGGTATTTGGTCATAGTACTCTAAATGTTCACCAAATAGACCTGGGCTTATATTTTTCAGATTCCATTCTTTAGAAAAGAAAGAGTTGTTGTCTTTCAATTCATAAGGCTAAAAAAATCAAGTCAAAGTACAAAAGTTACAATTCCTCAGTGTGTCTACCCTATCCTTATTTGTTCCATTTTTGAGTGACTGAGCATTTGATTCAGCTCAGGCAGCCACCACTCCCATTTCCTGAGCCTCAGCCAGGTCTCTCAGGCCCATTCACAATTCCAGCACTAACTTTCCATAATTATTTTATTTCCTTAATCTTCCCAATGGCTGGTTCAGCCCCAGGTGGGCCTCATTCCTCTCCAAGTTCAATAAGACAGTCTCTTACTCCCTCTGCTCTCCTGTCTCCTCCAATTTTGATTTTTGTTGGCAGCCTTACAGTATCTCCTGTCCTTTCTCTTATGCACACACAAACACACATATGCACGCACACACAATAGATGGGAAATACCATTTGGAGAAAAACAATGGCAAGCTGCAATTTTCCTCACCTCAAAAAGAACCAAAAGCTGGAAAAAAAAAGGACTAGGACAGAGAAAAGAGCACCAAAAAACTGTAAAAAAAGGGGTAAAGAGGAGGGGGGGAAAAAGAGTTTGAATATATCAGTAGCAAAACAGTGAAAAAAATGTTACTTATATATATAAGAGTGAGGGGCAAAATAATGAGTTATAGTAGTGATGAGAAGATAGGAGAAGATATAAAAATAGAAAAAACTGAAGCCCCAAATAACCTTAAGCTCAATGTAGCTTTTCAATTTCTACCTCTCTGCCCACAATTTCTATCTCTAGAAGTGCTGAAAAAGATGTAAAAACTCCAACCAGTTTCATTTTATTGTCTCAGTCTTAGCTTACCGCACAGTATTCCCAAAGCTAAAAATGTAAAATGCTTGAGCCCTCCCTCAGCTTTTTCCACATGTTAACCTGGAGTGCAGTACATGTCATTATGCAAGTGTAATGCTGCATGCTACACCCAGGTGTAGCATCTAACTGCAGTCTTCAGAGACTAAGTCTGTTGGCTGCAGCTTAATAAACCATTTAAATACATGGCTGATTTAAAGCAACGGCTGAGTCTAACCTGCAGAAGCCGGGTGTGCCTCCCAGCCCCTACAGCCGTGTGTGTGTGTGTCTGTGTGTCTGTGTGTGCCCCAGCTGCACCCTGGCTTCTTGCTCACTCCCCTCAAGCCTTCGCCCCCACACTCCAGTTTCCGACCCAGGCGGGTTCCCCCCAGATGATCAAGGATTTGGTTATGGAGCACACCCCACTGCTCAGACAGAGCCTCTGGGAGCCATCGAGTGCTATGTTTGCAGCAGCCTGAAGCAGAGATTTGACTCAGGGTAATTATCTTGTGAGCTGAGCCTTGTATGAATATTGTGCACTAATAATTTTGCTGTGAAAGAGCATATCTTTTCTCAGTCTCAAAAGCAAAAATAAGTTCAGTTCATTTTTTAAAGAAATTACTTTAACAGCTTGCACCATATTTAGGAAAAGGAATACAAGCACACACTGGGGCCAGTCTGGTAACAAAGGACACACATTGGTTTGGTAAAAGCAACCAGAGCATTCACATGGCCATGTCGCCATGCACTGCACTGAAAGTGTGCTCATAGGTGTCAGTAGTTCATGCTTGGCCATCTGTATTTTGTCAACAATAGCAATTCACTTTTTAATGAATGTTTAAAGTCTCAATTCCCACAGGAGTAACAGCTACAGAGAGCATCAGCTATTGCTGAAAGAACAGGGATTCTAGGAATAAACAGAATATTGTGGAATGGCAAATGGGAACCAGTGACCTCATTATTCTGGAAAATGTCTCTTTGTGAACCACAAGGAACTCTGACAATTGCAAAGGTTTAGTCATGAACAGTGGAGTTTTGCAGAGATAGAGTGAAAGCAAAATTGAGCCCCCTGTGTACTTATGGCAATTCTTTATTATGTGCCATATATTATCATGTTGTGTTGTGTTTTGCTTTATCGTTGTTGCATCTTTATTAGAGGTGGGCCAGAAATAAAACCCAGATGTAAACATACCTGCACTTCCAAGGCACTTGGCTTAAGTTAAGAGCACAGCAGCTGAAAGCTATCCTCAGCATGTATTCTCCTAGAACATTTATATTCCTCTTCTCTTGAAGTAAAAAACAAGGAAAACATCTAAAATAGCAAATAAAATCTTGCTGCTATAAAATAATTATGTGTAATGTTGTTTGCTACATTTTAAAAGAATCTGACTGTACAGGTATGGGTAATGATTCTGACTTTAAAGAGGAGAGCAATTTTGCTCTCTAGTCTGCAGAATACAAAGAATGCAGGACACATTCTTGTCCTTAAATCTAGGGATTTCCTTTGTTTAGGCTTATTAGGCGAATCACAGGCTGGTTTCTTGCAGTCAGACAGTGAGGTCTGCACTGGATTATTGAGTTGTAGGACACAAAACCATATAAAGAAAGAGATGTCATTATTCCAATGACAATGGAGGAGAAAAATATCCACTGCTGACAGGCCCACTTACTCACAAGTCCATTGGTGTCAACATACATAGTAGTAGAGACAGACTAGGTTAGGAAAGAGTTTGGTACATCTGGTTAAAAGGGAAGTGTGAGAGCTGAAGGGGAGCAAAATACTGTATGTCAATATTTGCCCTACTGAGGAACAGCAGACACGTATCGGAACTGAAGGATACCATATATAAAGAAGCAAGTAACCACATGCAGTATTTCAGCCGTGCCCCAGCTGTAAAACATTATTTGAAGTTATAATAGTTGCACAGCTGTGGGAAGGTGAGGGTCATCCATTTTACATACATATTCAAATTAAGAATGCAAGGCTGCTGGCACAGAGCATCAGCAATGATATGGCCTCAAAGGTAGGAATGTACAGAAAGACAGACAAAAATCTCTTTTTCTTTTCTCTTTTGGAAGTGGATGTGAACTTTTTCACTCCTCTCTTGCTTGTGCATGGTTAAGCCTGAAGGTGGAAAATTATGAATATCCTGAGAAACAGAAGTACAGATACACAGAAAATTCAATAATTTAAATTTAAAAAAAATAAAGAAAAACCAATGCATACAAAAAGGCCTGGTTTTCACCTAAATCAAGTGGTGTCTAAATGCCCTAACTGCTTTCTTTCTCAATAGTCAATTGTGTTTCTTGAATCCCATCTGGTCATGGATGCCCTGACTAGACTTTCCTTATGTTCCATCTGGATCAAAAAACTAGATGGTTTCCACATATGAATATGCCTGCACAGCAATACACAGGTCATATGTACCTCAACTAGCTCTTAATGAAAAAGTCTGGGTCCCAGAAGCTCATAATTTATTGCTCCTTACTATTTATCCTCTTTTGATTTGTCTTCACAACCTTCCGCTATGACAAAGAGAAACAGAATTGCTGAGGTTGGAAGGGGCCTCAGAAGATCATCTACTATGCACCCCTGCTCAAAGCAAGCTCAGCTAGAGCAGGTTGCACAGAATCATGTTCAGCTGCAATTTCGAATATCTCCAGGTACAGAGACTTCACAAACTTTTCAAGCATCCTGTCCTAGTGTTTGGCTACCCTGACCACAGTGAAAGGGTTTTTTGTTACATTTAAATGTAATTTCTTCTGTTTGAGTGGAGTGATTGTCTCCTGTGCTGCTGGGGGTCAGGCTGCGCAGGCTCAGGGTCTGCTCTAGGCAAAGCTCCCACCTCTGGTTCTGCCTGCCCTTCTTTTCATACAACTGGAGTTCAGGCTCTTGCAGCTACAATCTCTTGGACAAGATCTGATCAAACCTGTCTCTGAAGCAGTGCAGTCTGTAGCCCTCCTGCAGCTCTTTTACTTGGAGACACAGATCCTCAGTTAGTGCACAATTCCTGCAGCTAAGGACATCATCTTCTCCAGCCCCAGTGTCCTGTCATGCCAGGCAGGCAGCTAAACACTATACAGCTGCTCACTTACTCAGCCCCACAGCAGGATGGGGAGGGAACTCAGAGAAAAAATAAAAATCATGGGTTGAGATAAAAACAGTAATAGGACAGGGCAGGAAGGAAGGAAGGAAGGAGGGAAATTAAAAATCAATAATAGTAATAAGAAAAATTAAAATAATAATTAGAATACACAAACAAGTGATGTACTTGTTTACCACCTGCCAACCAATGCCCAGCCAGTTTCTGAGCAGTGGTCCCCAGCCTGTTTTCTCCATAGTTTATAAGCTGTGCATGACACCATATGGTATGGAACATCCCTTTGGTTAGCTGGGTTCACCCGTTCTGGCTGTGTTTCCCCTCAATTTACTGTGTCCCCCAGCCTAGTCGCTGGTGGGCTTGGGTGGGATGGGCACCTGAGAAGTCCTTGACTTAGTGTAAACACTGCTTAGCAGCAACTGAAACTTTGGTGTGTCATCAACATTATTCTTATACTAAATCCAAAACACATCATTGTACCAGCCATTAGGAAGAAAATTAGCTTTATCCCAGCTGAAACCAGGATACCTCAGTGAGGCGTCTCTCCACCCATGAACCTGCAAAACTCCATCTGCCCTTGGGAATTCAGGTTAAGTTAAGGACCAAGGAAGATGCTTTAGTGGTTCTGCCCCATGAGAGGTCAGCACCACTGCTGAGTGTGTACACCACTCTCCATAGTTTCTGGTCCCTTTCTGTGCTCCCTTCTGCTCAAATTGACACAGACTGCTGCATCTCCCGGTTGCACATGTTAGCTGCGTGCTGTAACACATCTGTGTTACAGGTAAGCACAGGTATGCTTAAATCTCCTGTGGGACATCATCCACGTGGCTCTCTTAGTACAAGACTGGCAAGACACATATTCCCAAAAATACAATAACAGGTGTGGTCTTCAACAGTGCCAACAGAAACACTTGGGAAGTAATTCTTCTCACTGGGATTTGACATTATTTGATGCTTGTTGGTAAAGAACTGCATGGTTCTAATGCAGTTCTAATCATGTGTAAGAAACAGACATTGTTATCCTCTATTTTTACTCTTTTGAATTTGCTCATACCATTGGAAATAGTTCAGAGACATCATTTTATCTTCAGGAATTGGGTACTACCTATTCATGTACTCTGGGCAGTTCATTGTTTCCTTTTGATTTTAGGTGCTTCCTTGGTCAGCTAGTCAACTATTCTAGATTCTGGTTTGAAATAGTAATGGGAATCTAGACACCTAACATAGGGGACAAGTTAGTCTCTACAAATCAGAAGAAAAATATTTAAATGTAATTATAATTATAACCTACTGAAATTTCTGGAATTTAGATCCAAAAATATTGATGGCCCTAAATGCTGTAGCAATGATATGAGTTCCAGGTCCTCAAATCTCCAAAGACTAGGCATTTAGACTCCAGATAATGCCCAGATATGCTTGGGGAGACCAGTAATTGTCTCAGGACAAAAACTTGCAGGAGACTTTTCCAACAGTTTGGCAGTGGAGACAACACATTCAGGCATTCATAACATACCACAGAATACCATTTTCTAGTATAGACATGTCCTTACAAACTGCAAAATTTAATACCATTTTTGCATTTGAAAATATTTTTTTTAAAATGTAAATGCATTAAGATTCTTCTTATTAGGAAATTGATTTAAAGACATATATTTTTGAAAGGAAAAATAGTATTTTAGTTTGATTTTCCAAAAATAAAACAGTAGTAATAGTGCTGTTTCCCCATTCATCTGTCTGTTCAATTTGCTTGCCAATTCTCCTCAAAAACTTTCAAGGACGTAAGTGAATATTGAATACAAATCCAATGAGCAAGATTTTACTAATATTCAAATCAATCTGTATTTCCTAAGTTATAATATAAGGCATACAAATATAACTTGAAATACAATCTGTATTTCAAGTTATTACATAAGGCGTGATTCTCTGTCAAAAGTTTCATTTTCTAGGATAATGCTAGAAAGTGAGGTAGAAATTGTTATTACACAGATAATACACATTCAAATTGTGTGTCTGTATTCGAGACTACAGTAATAACAATCACCCTGTAACACACACAGGTATACACACTGGTCACCTGCTCTGCCTCTTGCAGGACATTGTGACCCTCACAGGGACACAGCACAAGAAACAAAAGTTGGAACACAGAAAATCTTGACAATGTGTAGAAAAAACAAAACCCCAAAACATTGGAGTGGTTGGCCAGAGAGTCAGTAAAGAGTCCTTCCTTGGTGATACACCAAGGGTGATTGCACCAGGCCCTGAGCAGCATGCTTTAACTGGAAGGAGATTGGACTACACAATCTCCAAGGTTCCTTACAACCCACACAATGGCTGTTTATGGCAGCGTATATGGAGTCTAATGAGCAGAAAAGGAAGAGCTAGTGAGAGAACTTAAAGCTGATCCAATTAACTCACAAAATAAAAGCGAGTCTTGAAATGGATTCATATCTCATTGGCAACTAACATGTATTAAAGGATATTTGTATATCTTACTGGATTGCTTAGATAGTCTTTTTTCTTTGCTCAGCTGTAGGCATATTTGACTCCCCTGTAAACTCAATTTTTAGTAACCTCTGGATTTCTGAGTAAATCTTAAGAGATGGGAGGTTTTCAAGCCTGTAACCAATAACCCATCACTGATGTATATAAAGTTTCTGGATTCAGCAAGTTAAATGAAAGATATATTTATGTATAGACATACCTGGAAACAGCAGAAAAGAATACCCAAGGACACAGAGAGGTCTATCCCTAGTCAAAATCAAATGGACCTAGAATCCCTAATCTAATGCAGGGCTGTGCAACAGCCTTAAGACCATTAAAACAAATAAGACAGAGTGTTAGAGGAAACAGTCACAAGAGTGTAGATTTCCAAAGCAATGTGAGACATCAACCTGAGAGCTAAAAGCAAGTAAGTTACAATCACTATCTGTTCTTTCTACTGTTTTTTAAAGAACAGATTTTTGCACATCCTTTAAAAATGAGCAGAACTGTACCCAGTTCTGTTGTACCTGACTTGTACTACACCTGTAATTAAAACAAATATGCAGGGCACAGACAGTGAAAACCAGAATGAAAGAAATAACATGTGGAATACAATTGCCAAACACGTGGTTTTGTTATCTGAAGATATTTAGTCAGCTCACTAGCTGTCACTCCAGAAAAACACAGCTTCTCCTTATGTGTGAAGAGAGAATCTGGAGTCCCAGGTAGCCTGTTTTGTCCCAAATGGTGCCCACCATCCATGTTTAGGCAAGAGAATTGACGACAAGTTTTTCAGACCAAACATAAAACTTGTGTAACTGTGTCTCACTTGTCACTGCAGAAGTTAGAGCTGGCTGTTTTGGCATCCATTGTTATAGTTCTCTTCTTACCCTCTTCACCCCTCATGCTATGGGGAGATGAAGTAAGGGCCTTTCAAGGAGAAAAGCAAAAGAAAGCCTTGTTTCAGACTCAAAGAAATAACCTGGTAATTCAGGCAGCTCAGACAGTCCAAAGATTTTTATTTCCAAGCCAAATGCTTTTGGCTATAGAGGTGATCTCAGACCCTGCTATCTTTTCTTTGAGTATTAAATAATAGTATTCTTTGTTTAAGAAATATATATATATTGAAGCACTGAAAGGAAAGGACTATCCATGTCTTCTGTGACTGAAGCATTCAACTTTTCTAAAACCTCAGGGAAAATCTTGCTTCAGATAACATTTAAGTCCTTATTTACCAAAAATATTCCCTCAGTAGCCTGAGGCTAGACCATGCACATTTGATATGATACAGACAGGAGACTGTACTGGAATTGTTTCAGATAAATTTCATTGAAGGAGAAAGGTGTGAAATAGTTTCTGTATGAAGAAGGTTGAGCAGATCAAGACTGTTCTGGTTGGAGAAGCAGTAATATAGGCCTAATAAAACACTGAATGGCAAGAAGAAGGTGAATAGAAATAACAGCTCGTGGATTCTTCCCATATAAGAACTAGAGATTATCAAATAAAGTAGCAATTTGCAAGCCCAAAGTAGAGATCCTGAATTCAAGACACTTCATACAAGGTAAACACAAGCATTGTGAATAATTTTTACAGGATGTTGCAGGTACTACAATTTTATATTGTGTGTAAAGTGGCTAAAAATATTCATGGGGAGAAAAAAAATCAAGGACCATTAATTATAGATATGTGACATGAGTGATTCAAATTTGCACAGGCACAGAAAGTTTCAGTATATGTTTGGCAGACGCACACCACTGACTATTTTGAGACAGGCTACAAGGCTGGAGAGGCATTTGGGCTGCCTGATGTGGCCATCCCTATATTCTTAAATCCCTCATCTGAATGAAGAAGAGCTGTGTTTTGCAATGAGGCTACTTCCAGAGAGTCCAAAGCTAATATAAAGTTCTGTGTTTGAGCAGAAACACCACCCTGCAGCTCCAAAACTCCTTCTGAAAGTTGCTCATCTATTCCCAGCATTATCTGATGAAAACAACAATAAGAAAAGATCACTTTGTTTAAAAAACTTCCAACCAGCTCCTCTGTTATCCAAACCAAAACTCCACACTTTTCTGAGGTTTCCCTTCCAGAACCACAAAAGACATTGGCAGGTTCTATAGACTCAGGCACCAGTAAAATCCAATATGTATTTAAAGAAGACTGATTGCCTGTCCTTACTGCAATGATTCTAAGGCCCAGTGCTCCACAGGGGAGATATACAAGACAGCCAGGAAAGACATTGTGAAAACAGACAGTGAGCATATAAATCACCAGTGCAGCTCAGACATGGAAGGTGGAAAGATGACTCCTATTTGGAAGATAAAATACACTGTACATGCTAAAACAGAGCAAGGAAATCTTTTGATACTGGCAAAATGCAGAATACTGTGGGGACAGGAAAGGAATCAACCTTCTGCCCTCAGTGAAAACATTGGCTTTAGTGAGCCAGAAACTGGAAAGGGT
The DNA here is from genome assembly GCF_000277835.1 of Geospiza fortis. Classification (NCBI taxonomy): domain Eukaryota; kingdom Metazoa; phylum Chordata; class Aves; order Passeriformes; family Thraupidae; genus Geospiza; species Geospiza fortis. Next base: position 1,375,959 of record NW_005054307.1, on the reverse strand, counting down.
TATTTTTTCCTTGTGCTGAAATACCTCCAGACTATAGCTGGGAGGAGGACTGGGGCACTTGCCTACAATGATTCAATCTAATATGGAAAAAAATATAGGTTCTTGTGATATTTTCTAACACCAAGGTATTTGTCTGCTTTAATAAGCCCAAAGAACCTAGGTGTCTGGTGATTTCTTGTCATAAATCAGGAGGTCATTAAAAGAAAAAAGTATTAAAAGAAGGCAAAGATTCTGGCAGGAGTCTTGAGAAAACAATTGAAAAGCATTTTTGAAGTTTCAGTCATTTTGGTGCAAAGGCCACAGCTCTGAGCAGTAGTACTTCCAAAGTCAACTTAGTCTGTCAGCTAAGTACCTTAAAGCTCCTGAATTTACTGAATTTTAGACCACTGATTCCACTTTCTGCCTGTGACTGGATATTGCCTGCTTAGAACAACGCGCAAAGCTGCGGTTGTGGGAGGGAGCTGAAGAAAGTCACGCTACCTGACCAACAGGAAATTCAAAGTGCATCAATTCTGAGTCCAAAGAGCTGTTGAAAAGTAAGATAAGGTTCAGAAGGGGATTACTGTGTCCTAAATGTGATATTTTTATTGAGAGGGCAATGCTTAAATTACATTTTTATGAGCCAGAGTGGCATACCATCACTTTTTCATTTTACTGGGAAGCTTGCTGGGACTTCTCTGGTTCACAGCTGCAGAACGGATTAATTTTATCCTCTCTTGAATGAGACCTTCAGTCCCAGTGTAACTTCTAACTTGGAAGCAGCATGCAAGGATACTAAAAGAGCAAAATTATTATATCATGAGACAGAGCAAAAGAGAAACAGGAATAAAAATTAATAAAACACTAAGACTTGATTCAGCAAAACATTCATGCACAGGTTAGTGTTAAGCATCCCTGGTTAGTGAAGCACTAAAGCATTTTCTTGGGCTTAATCAAAGTTAATGGGATTTACACAAGTCCTGAAAGTAATCATATGTTTCACTGCTTCATTAAATCAGAATACAAGTACAAAAAGGCAAGGATTATCCTCAGGGAATTCCACTGAAATACAGAGTGATACATAACTATAAATCATGTTAAGGTATTTTTTATTAAAATTCAAACACAAAAATGTGTTAAAGAAAGTGCAGGTTGCATAAGAGCTGAGCCTCAGAATAGCACTTTGTTTAACAAGATATCTGAGACACGGGACCTGTTTCAGTGTAAAATCAGAAGTAACTACAGTAAAGCCAAGGCTGATGCAGCTGAGATCAATATTAAACCCCAGAGAAGGGGAATTTTCTAAACGTTTAGGGGGACGGGAAGAAAAATGGAGAGCAGGTCCCCAGAGAATGTGATAAATGGTGATGGGTTAGGCAATATAGTTCTGCTTCCAAAAGCCAGGCTTAATCGTCACTCAGGAGTAGACATTGTGCCACATATTTAATCTATCCCTTAGAGAGAGTCAAAAGGATCAAAAGCATCACACAGATACTTAAAGGGAAAGGTCATATTCCCATTGAGGACTAATGACTATATCCGTTCCTGTGAGCATGGGGATTTCTGGTGAGGGAACTAAAACTGCAGTGTTTCCAGGGTTAACTCTGGCTGTAGGGTGTCCGCTGCCACAACAGCTTCTTGAACCCCTCCCCTTTACTCCAAACCTTCATGCTGTGAACTTGCAGCTCCCTGTGTTTCTCCTACAGCTTTTCTATATCTTTCAGCAAAGGGATTTCTTTAACAAAACTAAGCTCTGTGATCAGATCACCCGAAGCCACTGCAATGTCTCAAAACTACCAAAGCCTTTGTGGTTACAGAAGAATTGTAGAGAGCTGCTATAATTTAAGAGCAGGGATTTTTTTTCCACTGTAGTGGTTCAATGTGTGTTGTGTGCACACATGTGCTTCAGCACAGATGGAGATTCAAATGAATATCAGACCCTTTGGTGTGAGTTCAAATTTCCTGAAGGTGTTGGAATGTCTGTAAAACATCAGATGCCCTTTTGGTTGTTTTTTTATAAATACATTTCAATTCTCTGCTGATTTGACATTTCACTTTATTTAGGAAAATCAGGAAAAAAATGACAACATATTGAAAAAAGTTATTTTGGAAAAAAAGAACATGGAAAGAGAAGGAGGCTTGGATGTCCCTGACAGCTACCTGCTTTTCTTATACAAAGCCACCTACGATTCTTCTACAACCACAAACAAGCCAGGTTTTCTTTGTGCTCTGTCCAGAAAGGAAGTTCAAAATATGTACATCTACTCCAAAGCTATCAATCTTTTTTATAAGATTACTGGGGAGAGTAGAGAACCATTGTCATATTTCTTAAAATTAATTTTCCCCACTCTTTCTTTTTTTTTCTCCCAACACATTTACCTCCTAAACAATAGTTACTTTATGACTGTTTTACTTTTTTACTGCTTATATCCATTTCTCTGTTTCTTCAGGAAAGGAAAAAAAAAAAAGGGAAAAAACTCCAACCCCCAAAACTTTAGAACCCTGCATTGCTGGCTTTACTTTGTGCTTGCTACTATCAACCCAGACCCATATGTCTGGAGAGGCTGTGTTTCCACAAAGCCTGAAGGATATATTGCATGAAAGAGTTTCTAAATGGTCAGTAAGACCAAGAAAACAACAATCACTGAACCTTTCAATTCTCGAAAATGGTTTCAATTGCATATTGAAAGTAACATAAGGCAAAAGAGCAACAAAAATCAGAGTCAGGCCCCTAAACAAATGTCATCACTGCTTAGACTTCAGTGAGGGTGTTAATTATTATCACAAAGTGAGGAAACCACAGAATTGTTGGACCAAACACACGTTTCATGTGGAGAAAGTAGTACAAACAAACCAAAAACATACATCATTTTTCATGGAGTACAAAGAAGATGCATCTAGTTATCCAACAAGCCCTAGGGATCCTCCTCCTGTACAAACTATCTAACCTAGTACAGTACAACTTGCATCCCAAGGCTGTTACAGTCTTTCCATACGCTTGTAATTTATTAACTATCTCAGCTATGAGACTACAACTGGATAATTCTGAGTGTCACTAAGAGGGAACTTCTTGTATCAAATCTACATATACTGTACTATGATACAAAGACTAGAGAACCAACCCTCTCCCATACATCCACATTTGCAGTTCTTTAAATGAGATTGAAATTAACTTAAGAAATGCAATTATTCTATATGGGTCTAGGACATGGAATATATAAAAGGTGTGCATTCTTCATGCTATATATGGATAAAGCATGCACATGGTGAAAAAACGTACTTCTCATTGCAATACAGCACAGGGAGCAGTGATGCATGTAGTTCAAAAGTCATTCCAGAGAATGATAAACAGCAGATATTTCACATTAAGGTGACAGAAAGGCCAGAGCAAGTAGTTTTTGGATATTCTGTCTAGAAGGTGTCCTTCTCCCCCTTTACTATCAAGATGATTTGTTACCTAGAGCAGAAAAAAAAATAACATATCACAGTATGTATTTAATACAGGAACATCATCTAGCCATGCCACAAAGATTTTGTTATTTATGAACCAATCTAGGAATAAAATTAGTTAGAGTGTTGAGAAAAAAATAGAAACTAGGCAGTTCACTGACCTGTACTCTCAGAATTAAGAAGGACAGATCCTTTCCTGGTATGCACTCATGATGAGCAATTTTTAGAGCATCTCCCTGTTATAGATAGATGTCATTTATGATAGATAAGCTAAGCTGACATGCTTATGTTATTGCCACATTTACCTGAATCATAGCCACACTGACTGACCTTATTTTTAGGCTGATAACCATCAACTTTGCATAGCTTTGCACAATGGCTGAACACTGGTTTCAGTAGCTGAAATCTAAGTTGAGAGAAGGTGGGAGAAAATCTCCAAGCACCGTACAAAGGCGACAGAACAAATTTCACCTATTGAAACTTCAATTCAACATTATTGAACCCCTAGAAATTCCTAACAACAGAATCCTGGAACTGGTGTACTAAATACAGTTAAATTGCTTTAGGTCAAGTAATGTTTAACTTAGGTCATTCACCATCAGCAATTTGAGCTAACTTACCTAGCTTGACTTAAGCTGGGTTTAACATGGTCTACTTTTTCAAATGACCCATAACAATTCTATTCCTATATTTTCTAACTGATGTACAGATTAATTTTTTAAAATGACTCTTACTTAGAAATGTGTGAGCAAAGCCAGTCCTGCACAAACCGCACCTTTACTTGAATTTACTGCCATCATTTTAGAAAGTTTATTTAAAAGAATATAACCCAAATATGTGCTTTTCTATGAAACACACTTTTCAAGTTCATTTTGCCAGAGAAAATACTAATTTTCCAGAATAGCATATTTCATTTGCTACCAAAGAGGACTGACTGTAACATAAAGCGGGTGGCTCCTTTAGAAGAAAGAGAAACAATTTGACATGGTAGGTCTGGTATCCTTCTGCAGTATCAAATGAAGCCCTACATTTTCAAAATGATGCATGGGAACTTAACCACGTGGTGCCCATTAAAGTCCATGCCAGCTCTCATGGTTTATGAGGTCACCAGAAGTCCTTGATGGAATTACACCCCCGTCCTGCACGGTGGATTCTCTTGTATCACAGATTCTGAATCAAAGCCTGTAAGGTTAACAAAAATGTCTGCAGTCAGTTTGCTCAGGTTTGGATCACGTATTTCCACTGGAAAGAGAGAAACAAGAGAGAAATAAATTACTGAACAATTGTTAGTGTAACAGCATGGCATGGATCTTATGTTGATAAGTATTCCTGTATGGTAAGAGGGAAATAATGTCTTCCTGTAGTTGTGCTCAAGGCATCTGAATGAGAAGAGAAACACTGGGGAATATTCCTCTGAAAAACAAAAGGACATCCTGTGAGAGTGCGATTACAAAGTAATTCTTTGAGCATTCCTAACAGCTATCAGACAACATATGAAACACAGTATACTTGAAGAATAAGTATTCTGGGCTCTTTGTGCATCATGTGCATTTTTAGAATTTGCTGTTCTGGTGCACATATGTCAGTTTTGTATTTATTGGACCGAACCCTTTAAAATCTATCATAATGGCAGTATTCAATGTCCAAAAGTGAAACCTGGCACTCAATTTGCACAAAGAATTTGCACATTGTTGTGTTTTAAAACACTCAGTAGTTAATAAAAGACTGTGGTCTATTGGTATATTGGTTTTCATATTCTCTCTACTGGAATATGATCTTGCTTTAGCAATAAAGTGATATGTTGATTGAATACTTTCCAGTTCTCTAGGTTTCTAGGAGTGTTCCTCGGCTTGTATCATGTAGCAGCACAGTGACTTTTTTAGAAGAATCCTTACTGGAAAATGAAAAGCCATGGTATCACTGGAGTCTCCTGAATCTGTATATGTAAGGCAGAATAATTTTATTCAAAAAGTAGATGTTTGTCAATTCATTATTAAAACATGGACCAGGAATCAAACACAGTCTGGATTCCATCAGATTATAATGTGTCATAAGGCAGCCAACAATTTAGGAAACAATTTGTATGTATTAATACATGCATACCTTGCATACAAAGGTGTGGAAAGAAGAAGACATGCTTCTTGAAGGAGATTTGCACAGAGCAAAGAAATAATGTCTCTGAGACAAGCAGTAAATTAGGAAGCATAACAGCAATGCCATAGGGATTATCACCAGGTTGTTTCCATGGGAGCATGGTGTCTGTGGCTTACTCAGGCTTCTGTTACCCAGGGCTGTGAATGGGGTACCCTGGCTAGCCAAAAACTGAAACGGTGCAGCACTTATTTTACAGCAACCAACAAGATCAGATCAGACAGGGAGAGAAAAAAGTTGACACTTCATATGGCACCTCTCTGCACTGGGGAATACAGATGATACAAACACAGCTCTACTGCTTCTGCATCCAGGTGACTTCACACTTACTGCCCTGACTGTCTGCGAGCTGCAGAGGTCACCCACCGGATAAGTGTAAATTAACCATAAAGGGAATGCAGTGCTGTATCAAATGAATTTCTGTAGCAGCTGGGGAGGCTGTGGCAGAATTTCAGAGGTTTTGAAGGGTCGATCCCAGTGGTACAACAGTTTTTGATTTTCCAAGAATGGCCGATCCCAGTGGTACCATGGCTTTTCATTTTCCAAGAAAGATTCTTTTAACACACTCTGGAGTATACTTTCTTCTGTCTTTTGTTTTAGTTTCTGTTGTTATTATTCTTTGAAAAGAAAGGAAAGTCAAGCAAGTTCAGAGTGGGGCAACTTTTTCATTACAGAGGATTGAATCAGCCAGTATTGTGTACTTATGTTCACAGGCAAACCTTGTGATATAGCCTGTAATATTTTACCTTTTGCAGCCAGGCTGCCTTTCTTGCCTTTGCTTAAATGTCAGTATACACACAGCTGGCCTGGGCTATTCCCCCCCTCCCATCATCTCTTCACCCCTCTGTACATCAAGCAGCAGCCAAATTTTACTGATAAAGCAGAAGGAAAAATATGCATTCTTCATGCTGGACAGCTGAGCAGGGCTAAATGGCTAATAAAAGTCACAGGCAACAACTTTAAAAGGGGGAAAGGAAAAGGCTGGTGCTGTAGGTGGAAGTGGAAAAGGAAGGAGGCTGGAGTGGTGGGCTGTGGAGGGTGACATGCCAGTCCTTGAGCTGGAGCCATTGCCAGTCCTTCTACACAGCTTGAGCTGCACAACCTCAAAAGTGCATTGTTATTTCTGCAAAATTTTTACTTCCATCTGAAGGCATTTTGGGTGAGCTGAGATCAAGGGCGTTTGAATTAGTTTTATATACAGCTTAACTCAGGTAGATATTTGACATGGATAAATACTTTGCCAGCAGCAAAATATTAATTATCAATTTGCAATCTCTCACCACACACCTATACTTCAATGCCCTATTTCTGAAGTATTCACAACCCTGATACAAAGGTTGCAGAATTACATAGCCTAGGCTTTTAATTAGCTTTTGGAAATATATTAAAATATGTATTATAGAATTGACTGGGTTGGAAGGGACTTTAAAGACCATCTAGTCCCAAACCTTCTGCCATGGGCAGGGATACATTCCATTAAACCAGTATCTCAGAGCTCCATCCAAACTGACCCACCTTCAGGGATGGGACATCTTCAACTTCTCCAACCAATTCCAGTGCCTTACCAACCTCACTTCTTTCCTAGTATCTAATCTAAACCTACTCCTTTTCAGTTTAAAGGTTTCCTTGTCCAGTCACTACAGGCTCTTGAAAAAAGTCCCTCTCCATCTTTCTTATAGGCTCTCTGCAGTTATTGGAAGGCTGAAGTTAGGTCACCCCAAAGCCTCCTCCTCTCCAGGCTGAGCAATCCCAATTCTCTCGGCCTTTCCTCACAGGAGAGGTGCCTCTAATCCACCTGGTGGCCTTGCTTTGAAGTCACTCCAACAGGTCAATGTCCTTCTTGTGCTAGGGACCCCAGAGCTGGATTCAGTACTCCAGAGGAGACTCCACCTTGGGTATAGGCGTTGACAGATTGAGAATTCCTAATAAATAATTCTATGCTGTTGGAGGTGTGAGAGATTGTGAATTCCTAATTAATAATTCCCTGCTGCTGGCGCTGTCACTTAAACTAAAGCTGCGAGCTCCTTTGCCCTTGCCCTCCACAGGGGCCGTGTCAGCGACGCCCGGGCTCTGACCACGGCGCGCTCTCCTGTACAGCTCCTCTTTTCCTCCCCGTCACCTACAGCAGGCTGGGGCGGTACAGCCTCCTGCAGCCCCTCGGCATGCCCGCAGCCCGGAGCCGGGAAGCGGCGCTCCAGCGTTCCCGA
>NW_005054307.1:1317775-1368162 GCF_000277835.1 Geospiza fortis | reverse complement strand
CGCCAGGGGGAGCCCGAGCGCGGGCCGCCCGCGTGCCGCGCCGGGATCGCGGGTCCGGGGAAATGCGGGAAGCCTCAGGGAATCGCAACGTGGGGAGCACATGGGTGGCCATCGACATGGGAGCGACCGCGGGGTGAAGCCCTGTGATCGGCCGGAGCGTTTCGGGCTAGACAGAAATCAGGGAAAGCCTGCGAAAAACAGCCCCTGCTCTGCAAAGCCCTCAGGTCGCAAACACAGACAGAAATACTAAGGAAAATGGCTTTGTAATTCACATATAAAGGAAAAGCAGCACACAAAAGGCTTTCCCTTTTCTTGATGACATCCTAAATCCTTGTTTCTTTCCAAAATGTTACAACCTTTTCTAATTTGGTGTGTTTAATTGCATTACTTTTTTTCCTTCAAATGATTGTGACATAATGATGCATGAAAATAGATTGATACAGACTTTGAGATTAGGACCATAAAATGGGAAAACCTGAATTAATTGTTCAGATAAAAAGGAGAAGGAGAAGAAGAAGGAGAAGGAGAAGAAGAAGAAGAAGAAGAAGAAGAAGAAGAAGAAGAAGAAGAAGAAGAAGAAGAAGAAGAAGAAGAAGAAGAAGAAGAAGAAGAAGAAGAAGAAGAAGAAGAAAAGAAAAGAAGAAGAAGAAGGAAACACCATAATTCAGAAAGGCATTAATTAATTGGAGGAAAAGTAACTCATGCTTTCCTGTTAAGTTATAATATGAATGGTAGCATTTTGAACTCTTGGCCTAAAATAGTTATATTGAGCTTTGATCCATGGGACGTTAACAGACGGGAAGCAGAGGAGTGAATTAGGGTGAATTTAATAGTGTCCAGAGATAGAATAATTAACTCTTGTGGTGCCTAGCAGCAGTTAGGGTCTGAAGGAAAAGGCTTTATAAAAATAAAACCAGAAAGGGAAAAGGGCGATTTCTGTATATTTGAGAGAATAATCTGACATCCTTCCCTAATATGAGTTGTGAAATGAAGGCCACGTTTGTCTTCTTTGTCATCAACCAAAGAGGGCTGCTGTTTGCAAAGAGGATTTAAACACTGTACACCAGCAGTTACTGTCACTGCTTGTTTCTTGGGTTTTTATTCTCTTCTTATATTAGCAAGCTTTTCACAATACACACAATACATGTGTGAGTACATGAATTAATGGCCCTTCTCATGAGTCATAAGAGCTATAGATGCTCTCCTTCCATTTCAGCCTTGGTTGTTAGCTAAATCTCCAATCATATTTGGTTAACACGGAGACCGGATCTGTGTAAGTTGGCTCAACATAGGAGGCAGCCCTATTATGCTCCCTGATTTAGTTCTAAGTGTCCACATCAGTTCATCCATGTCATTAATATGTATCAGTTCCCAACAGATCATGTTTTCATGTTGTAAAAACCTAAACTTGGGCTATCTATAAATGCAAGCTGTTCAGTGGTATTAAGACTCCTCTAGGAAGGACTCTAAAAGTAGTTTATAGATGGGGCTTGGAAAGGGTGTGCTGACCACAGTACAGATAGGCTCAAGTGCTGATTCAGACCTGTGCTCAGACACAGGGTGTCTGTTCTCATGTGTACCTTCCTGTTTAATTGCTATGTTAATACCTGTTCCCACAAAAGGCATTGAAGTGCCTATAAAAATGTGCAGGACATATTCCATAGCTAACAGCCTATAAACTTAGAGGTAGAATAAAATAATTCAAGAAATACTGGAGAGATGCTCTTTACATCAAAAGAAACAGCACTTCATTTTTCAAAGGCTGAAACATCAGCACAGGTGACAATGTCTTTCAAAGTGTAGAGTAGATATTAACTCACTTCACTAGAACTATGCAAAACCTCAGAAAGATGTACTTCACATGATTATGTATTATATAGCAAAGGGAAAGGAAGGAAGGAAGAAAGAAATCTCCCCAGCCTTTCTGCAAATGCATACAATAGAACTCATTGAAAAGCCTCTCAGTATATTGCAGTGCTGAACAGTAAATCAATGTAATCTGAATTTCTGCAGTAGCAGGAAACTTTCCAAATGATCGCTATAAATGGAGCACATGTTTTACGTATAGGTTACTATTTTTGGCAGTCCATCAAACCCCTTTGATGTGTAGACAGTGGGGTTTCATCCAGCTAGCAGGACAAGAATAAAAGGTCCATATTCTTCCTTGTGCCAAGATCCACTCAGAGCAGGAGATGGGGAGCTGGTTATGGTCACACAGCTCTACAGCTGCTCCTGTGCCCGCCTGAGCAGAACTTAGATAAGCTCATGTTTTAGTCCCTGAGATGTACCCCCTGTTAAGAATCAAGAGCACTCTATTCTGCTTCTGTGAGTCTCTCAGTTGCTCTGTGTGCCAGCACAGGGAGAAGAATTGGCACAGGAGATGTTTATACCACCTTGCACTGGCTGCATGGTTCCTTACATAGGGAACATCCCCTGGGGGCCAGTTAAGGCTCTGGAACACCTGCACAATACAAAGTGACGGAAACCAGCACAGAGAGTCTGGCCCTTGAGTCCTCAAAATGGAAAAAGGCAGATGAAAAAAAAACACGCCAAGGCAAGGGAAACCAGGCATCGCATGAGGATTAGAAAGAAAAGACCAGAATGAAAATTTGTAAAATGGAGTAAATCACTTCCTGACTGCAACAGGGCTGAACTTCAAAAAAGATCCACTAAGCCCACAGCACTGCTGCTCAGGACAGACAGTGTCTGAGTGTCCTTCCTCTCCTCGGGTTTCTCATCAAAGATGATGTCAAGATTTATGTATCCCTTTCTGAATAGTTTTGTGAGTTTAAACTAGCCTCAGTCCAATACAGCTTCCATATAAAGCAGCAAGGAGTAAAATGTTTTGCTGCATGTGGAAAATGTGCTATGGGACATGAGTGTCCAATAGCCATGATTTTGTGGCTGCCCAATAGCCATGATTTTGTGGTTCTCCAAGTTGATTCCAATTACAGAGAGAAGCCAGTGTTGACAAAGAGAATTAAAAATTTCTATTTTGCCCACCACAATCTTTTTTTTTTAACTTTTTTTTTTTTTAACTCATTACACTCATGGCATATACATATATATAGTACATTTTCGTCAGCCCGTCATCAAAGTACACAAATACTAAAACCCCTCTGCTGTTCTGAGTGACATATTTCAGGAATAACTACTCAGAAATAACTGCTGTAGATGTGTCTGGCTGCTGAACATGAAAGTATGGGTGCTGCTGACTGCCTGGCAGCTGGCCCAGCATTTAACCCTGCTGTTTTAAAATGTCGTAAAATAAGCACAATTTAATCTTTTGAAACCTTTTGGTCAGTGACTGTGATTTCCGCAAAAAATGACTTCAAAGGAAAGACAGGCACCTTTGTTGATGCCTTTTTAAGCAGTCATGAGTTCCAAATTATTTTAAAAAAGGGAAGCAAAAACCTCAAAGTGTGTAACACCTCCTCAGAATTAGATGCTGAAGCGATATGTAAACTGGGTTGTAAAAATCAATCCTCCACTAGTGATGTGGCTCAGAATGATATAATTAAAAGATAATGTCAATGGAAAAAGTATATCATCATAGACTAATGGGCTCCTCCTGACACATAAATACCACAGCAAAACCTCTATTTTAATGAAAAAATACCATTTAGAAGCCAAGATATTTGATTTTCAAAGCAGGATGTGTTGAAAATGTTCTATTTCTGTGGCTATATTTCTGTTTTGCCAAATATCTGACACAGAGTTAACACTTCAACCTTGCAGTCTTCATGTGATACACAAGATTCCTCCGTGCCTCAAAAGCAGCATGGTTTACCTGTGCAAAAAGCAGCTGACTTCTGCAAATAGGGTTCCTTTTTGTTAGTGAGTTGCAATCTTAATGCAGACTGAAGGCTTTATTTCCAAACTTAGATGTGAAAAAAATTATCAATTTTTAATCATTTGACATTTATTCCATTCACCTTGATTTAAGGAATGTGGGCATTGTTGGGCATGAGACTGTTCAGGTGGTTGATTTTTGCTGCAGTAAGTAAAAGTGCAGTTAAAATTATCCTTTAAAGACATAGAAGAGGGGAAAAAAAAGAATATGAAGATACCTTAAATAATTAAACATCTTTCCAGTCTACATCATATTACCCTTTTTACCTTTTACCAAAAAGACAGAAAAGGTAGTCTTCTGTTCTTCTCTGGTTTGGGTGGGAAAAAATGACTTTTGACATTCCAGTATTAAAGCAGAATGATATGAAGAGCATTTGATCTATCACTGTATGCCAGGATGCTTCGAAAATGCCTACCAGATGTGGCCCTCAAAAGTCTTAGGCGTCTTCTGCTTAGTTCCTGGTTTTAGACCAGTCCAAGGAAAGAACTGGCTGATGAGCTGCTCAGACCAAGCTGATCTGGACAAGATCTGGATGACTGTTGTCACCTACAAAACTTTAAAATCAAAAAGGGAAGTGCCTTGCAAGACTAGGCGCCTCCAGGATTAGGCAGCAGCCAAGCACGGGTTTCTGGAGAGTGCTTTTGGATGCTGTTCCACCTACATCCTGCCTTAGGTGCCTAAGTCCTTTACTAGAGCTAGCCAGAAAGGCTAGATTCCCATTGAAGTCTGGAGAAGGATTTACATTAACTTAAGTGGATTGGTTCAGGCCTTAAAATGAGAACCATGTGTACATCCTTATGAAGAATCTGGCCCTTTCTGTTTATTCATTGTGACTTCTTGCAGTATTGAACCATTCCTATGCACTAATCCATAAACAATATGTCAGAAGATGTTCTGGAGGATGAGAGTTGTGACTTTCATGCCAATAGTCCATGCTGCTCTCAGTGGTTCTGGCTGTAGGGCAGCCTCCCTGGCTAATGGGCCACTCAAGCCACATACACCATTCAGGTCATATATAAGCTCTAATTGTATTACTCGTTTGGCTCGTCAATACTTTTCCATGGAGCTGAAGGAAAGGAGAGCATATGGAATAGAGAAGCAGGAAAATTAATGAATGAAAGAATAGAACTTTCAGGGTTCTGGCAATGTTTTCACATCTATATTTTGCTCCACTCCCCTGAGGTCACAAAAAGCAAATGGCATGTTCATTTCCTTCCATCTGCGCTATTCTGAACAGCAAACGGGAACTTATATCAAACTTTCTTAATAAGCAGGGCGGGAGGAGAGCTGGGCAATAATTAGCTACTGGCTAGGAATACCTTGTAGATAATTTGACTTTCAGAATGATCTTCATCGTAGACACATTTTTCTTCTTTCTTTTCCTATTTCGCAATGCCACGACGCTTTAAATTAAAAATTAAAAAAAGCCCAAATTCTTCCCAGCTCCTACCCATCACCCATGAAGCAGCAGGAGCAGAACCACGCAGAGCCAGGCCAGCGCTGTCCCGTTTTCCTTTAGAACGCAGGCCATTCCTTGCACACAGCGGGGGGCAGCTGGCAGGGCCTCCCCCGCCCCGGCACATCGCTCCCCCCGCCCCGGGCCGCAGAAACCAGAATTTAGTGACCTGGCGATGCAGCAAATAAATAAATGAATGGAGCTGGAGAGCTTTCTGGAGAGGCCTGCGGGCCGTGCTTCCCAGAGCGAAGGAGAGGAAAAGCGCTTCTGTAGGCGTCTGGCTGGCTGGGTTCCTGTCAGAATAATGATTTCAATGTTACTGTGATTTCACCAAGTGGCACGCTGGGGCACCTGGGGTCTTGGTAGGCAATTTTTTACAGTTGCAAATGCAAATAAGGCATTTCTTTAAATTAACCCTCTATTATACAGAGAAAACATAAGCTAGGAGGAAGCATCGTTGCTTAAATGACAGTAGTGCACTTAAAAAGCAGGACAGGTCTTGCACATCACCTGGGAAGCACTGGCCAATATTTGCCTTTAAAAGTGGGGTTCAAGAGCAATAGTTCTGCCACCAACCTGGTTAGCAAGGCATCTCTACGCCGCAGCTTCCAGTCTGTAAAATGGGCATAAGGATCATGCCCTTACCTAAGCCCCAGAAGACACTTGAGGGATATGAAATCACTGAACACAAGCTAGGAAGCAACCAGATTTCTGCTCCATAACAATATTCACATTTCTGAGGGTAAAAAAGACCATGGAAAAAACCCAGCTTGCAATCATGGGATACTTCTTTAAGTTAAAGTCTCCTCCTAAGCCGCATTGTGCTTAATTACATCCTAAAAGATTTCTTGTGTGAGGCTATTTACGTGTTTTATGTTTCAGCTGGTTTGGTTTCCAAAAGGGCAAAGTAATTTCAAGCCAGACAAGCAGGACGCAATTTTACAAAGAGGATAAAAATAGACAGTTTTGATCAATGAAAAATTCTTCCAGATTTTAAATGTCCAGAAATGGATCCAAACTCTTTTCTGTGGGAAAGTTTCATTTTCAACCAACTTGCATTTTTATAAAGATCCATTTCATTAAAAGTTTTTCACCTAAGCTGATCCAGTAATACAGGTTTGTACCAGGGTATTGCCAAAACTCTGCTGGGCTCCTCATGGGCTTGATGAGCTTCTGCCAGTTCCTCAATGCCTAGAAAACACCACTTTACTGCTATGGCAAAGCCTGAGTTTAAAATAAGGGCCTTTCCATTCCTGCCTTTGCTTAAGCCCCTTCTTTTTTTTTTCTTCTTTTTTTTTCTTTTTTTTTTTTAATTTCAAAAACATTTCCCTCTTATTTTCATGGTAAAAGGTATTTTCAATATTTTACAAGAAAATACTGAATGTCCTTATTAGCTTTAGGTCATAAATGCCACAAAACAGATTTAAAAACTGGAATAAACCCAACATAAATGCTTACTATTGGTGAATATAAGGGCATAGAAAACAGGGCAGTAAAGTCACTATACAATATCAGTAAAACCATTAAAAAAATCTGGAAAAGCATCAAGATGGCTGGCCTCTTTGTAGTTTCAGCACAGAAAAAAAAAAATTGAGCCTTATTTCTAAATATTTTCCCTAGTGGGAAATAACAGCTTGAAAATAATCCCAGATGTATTCATTTGTGCAACATTTTTCTGCTTGCAACATATAGGCATGGAAAAATTATTGAAGGTTTCAATTCTGGACTTGTATTTTAAAAATGTCAAGCTTTTGAAAAACAGCATAATTTTTCCTTAAAAGCTATTCATTTACCTGGAATGTTGGCCAGCAGGCGTACATTATGGACTTGGTTTAGCTAAGATTGAAAAATTGCCCAAAGGCAAAAGAGAAGTAGGCAATTTTTGTGGCTCAGATTATATACCAACATGAAATACAGCTGAGTTGATTTTTGAACTGGCATATAAAAGAATTTTGCAAGTATGTGATCTTGAAAGTGATCAAAAGGTATATGAGTTTTTTAAAAAGCTCATCAATTGTCATTTTCATGTTGTCTTTTTTACAATCAAAATCTGTAACCTGAGATGCAAGTAATCAGGAAGCTCTTATTAAATGGCTGCTGAAAACAATAAAAAGATAAGCCTATAAGTAATATCCAATATAAGTAATAATTTCCAGAGATGAGCAGATTAAGACATATTCCTATTTGCTCTACAAAACAAGTTGTTTGATAAAATATTTCCATTTTGGGTAGATATTTGAAAAAACCAAGGCATCAGTTCTCTCAAGACCTCAGGATGTTTTCTTGTTAAAGGAATCAAGTTTTCTTCTGTTCAATCTAGACTATCATCTTAAAAAGCTATTTGTCTCGGTAGTATTTACAGTCTAGAATTTTCTGTGACTAATTTTTGTGACACACAGTAAGTGATGTTACCATGTATAGTGACTACAAATAATTTTGATATGTTAGACCTATTGGGAGGAGTGTGGGGGGCTGTTCCTCTCAATGTGTATAAAATCACTTTCTTTATGGAAGGGAGACTCTTTAATAAAAATAAAGTCAGTGAAAATTCAGGAAATAAAATTATTCTTCAAGAGCCAAAGGTACAGATATGGGAAAAAATAGAGTGGTCAAACCAGTGCATAGTGCAACCCTTTAGGGCTGAGGACAGTGCCTGTGCTCTGGCAGGAGGAGCCAAGCTCCCGCTGAACCAGCCTGCTCCAAGAGCAGGCAGAGTGATGCTGCATCAGCTCCATGCTCGGTGGGAGCTGAGCAAGTGAGCAAGGCTGTCAGTGTGGGCACAGTGCCCCATGAGCCCTGGCTTGGACAGAATATCAGTGATCAGAATATCAGTGCACAGTGCTGATGTCCTGCAGAACTGGGCCAGTCTGCCTGGAGCCTGCCAGAGAGAGTCCAGGGCAGCACACGTACAGCCATAAAGGAGCATGGTGATCCAAGGGCCTGCAGTCTGTTCTGTTCCCACAGGAATCATTGCCAGAACTTCACTGCTTTTCTATTTGGAAAGAGTTGAGTCTCTAGAGGGTACCACAGAGGTCACACTTTAGGAAACTTATGGCCACCAAGTTAATTAGAAGGATGGAGCACTTCTCCTGTGAGGAAAGGCTGGGAAAAGTAGGTTTTGTTCAGCCTGGAAAGGAGACAGTTTTGGGGTGACCTAATTTCCTTCCAATACATGAAGGGAGCTTACAGGAAAGCTGGACCGAGACTATTTACACAATAGCATGTAGTGACAGAAGAAGAGGGAATGGCCTCAAACTGCAAGAGAGTAGATTTAGATTAGATTCTTTGAGGAAATTATTTACTTTGAGGGTGGTGAGCCACTGGAGCAGGCTGCCCATAGAAGCTGTAGATGCCCCAAGCACTGGAAGTGCTCAAGACCAGGTTGGATGGGGCTCTGAGACACCTGGTCCAGTGAAAAGTGTCCTTGCCCATGGCAGGGAGGTTGGGACTAGATAATCTCTAAGATCCCTTCCAACCCAAACTATGACTCCATGATTCTTTCATTCTGTGAAATTAGGGGTTGCTGCATGACTGGCAATATTCAGCTGACCGGTTATTCCATGAAAGGTGGTCCTTTTCCTTTTGGATTGCAGACTGCTGCTACCCGTGCAGTCTCCCATAAATGCAAAGCATTAGAAGGAGCTTCAGACACAAGTTAGAATGAGTCAGAGTGCTCCTGGACTTTTGGACAGGATAACACATCAGCTTTGCACTGCTGGAGGGAATGTCCACTCTCAGGTCACAGTTGATACTGGAACATGGTCCATGTGCTGGGGAAATGATGAGCATTGTGTCACAAATGGTGTTTTCTCACTTCTTCACTAGATCCAATACCTCCTCAATGACAGTAAAATTTATTTCTTGAATACTTCACCTTGCCTTCTGTATCCTACTAACAACAAACAGTGGCTCAGTCATACTTCTTGCCCAAGAGCTTTGAGAATTATTTGAACTAGCCAGTCAGATGAGGGTGGGAAGAGTGAGTTCAGGGTCAGAGCTTCTACACCTGTAACCTTTCTCAAAAAGAAAATGTGAAGAAGACATACTGATATTTCTATGCTTCTGAGCTCTCCACCAGCATATAGTGAGAAAAGAGGAAAACCCAGAAGAGGTGTAGTCAACAAGCAGCCAATGTACAGCTGGCAAAGCTGGCAGAGAGGTTCTACTTGATGCCCAGGAGGCCCATAAAAAAGCTGGGTGCCCCCAGCATCCAGCTGCAGGTAATTAACATATCTTAAAATTAGCATACCATAAAAGATCAACAAATATCTCATTGCAAATTAAAGAAAGAGAATTTGTGCAGATATCTTTGTTGTCCCCCTGCAGAGAAATTGCAAGTGTCTTCACAGATCAGGGAAATCAGATATGTGGCCTCTGGTTATATTCTAAGGATAACTTGGTTTATGTACACATATAAATAAGTACTGAAACAGAGAGAATCAAACAGTGTGCAAGGAATTCGCTTGTTAAAGAGTCAGCTCATCAGTAAAATTGGGATTACAAGCAGCAATTCCACCCGAAGAACAGATTTTAGTATGAGATCAAAGCAAATAGCAACTTCATCTGTGAATAACACAGCTCCCTTCACACACAACTCTAATAACACAAATTTTAAAAATTAGTGTATCATTTAAGGAGTGAATATTTATCTACATACTTAATTTTTTTTAAAAAAAGAAAAAAGTCTGGAAGATTGAAATGGCACCATCTGGTGACACCTGCCACACAGCATGAATGGCTCATGAGCTACTTTTTTTATTTGAAGTTTTGTTGAACAGCCTTGTGTGTGAGTGTAGAAGCCTTTAACAGAAAACTCTTGATCAGCCACTGCATTTTTTTCTATGATTGCTTCATCTTGCTGTAAAGACAATTGTAGACAGGCATGTGGATTCAGATACTTCCTTCAGAAATTACCAGAGTAAATCAAGTTATATATAAGACTCACCTCACTCTAATTTATAGTTCAGCTCAGACCATTGAACTTATAAGTAAAATTTATGGGGGAAGAGCAATAAATTAAATTGCATAGAAACATAATTTTTGTCCTGCAGTTACTTGTACAGTTCAATTTAACGCATAAAAAATGGAGTATAATACTAACTTGTTAATAAAATGTGCACAGCGCTGACATGTAAAAACAGTTTTATAATTGGTTGGTCCACTCTGTTAGCCTTGTTGACAACACTAAATTTTCATACACCTACATTAGTAAGATTGAGCTAACATTATAAATGCAGAAAGCTCATAAATGCATACAACAGAAATTCATTTGGCCTTTGATTTTTTTTGGGGGTGTCTTTAAAGTGAAAACTGTAAAATTACCACGTAATAAAAGCCAGTACACTGAACACTAATTGCCCATTTATAAAATGCTCTTTTCCTCCAATCACATAGGTGTGAGGCATAAACTTCTTGGGTTTTACGGAGCTGCGATTTATACTTTCAGTTTTGCTTCTCTCTGTTGCATTTCATCTTAAGCTTATAAAAGACGAGCTGCATTTTATTAATCTGCATCAGCATTCATTGGACATTAAATCTATGTAGATCCCTACAGGGTTTTAATTGTGGCTGAATTGCCAACAATAATTGGGCCTCTGACTAACCATGGAGAGCAGGCCACCCTGGCTGCTGGGCACAAGTGCGAGCTCCCACACCAGCCACGATAGCCCACTTTGTCAGCCGCCCAAAGGGAAGTTGTCAAGTCTGGGACCCTGCTGCTTTATTCCTATAACTATGTTTTAGAAACACCTCACAAGTGGAATTGTGGTTGCCTCATCCAGAAAATGTGGAAAGGATTAATGTGGCATGTAAAACAAATCACTCCTGAGCTCAGCTGAGAAAGTGGGTATTAAAAGCACTCCAGTCAAAAGAGCTTTAGTGAAAGGGTCATGGTGATATACAGTCAGCACATGTTGGGCTGGTAAAGCTGCAGGGTGTTTGGAAATGGTAATGGTCCATGGGTGTAAATTCTTTCAAGACCTCTTAAAGGCACATGTGTTTCTTGAGCATGTTCTCCAAACAAGGACCTGTTATAGGTTAGCTTCACTGGAACTTTTAAACTTTATTGATTGGTTTGTGGTATTCCAGGTTTGCTTACTGTTTTTTGGGGCTTTTTTAAAATGTTGTTGATAAACACTGAAAGCTATCATGACAATCTAAAACTTACAAATCTATAAACTATGTTGTATACAGATTTATTGTAATGTATTGCAGAATGTATTATTTCTTTTCTTTATGCCAGTAATCACTGGATTCACAAGAGTTACAGGTCTATCAATATTTCTTTTATGAAAGCAGGTTGGTTAAAATGTCTGTAGTTTTGAGGTTAAAAAGGTCAGACCCTTAAGTCTGACATAACATTTAGTGGTCCTTTATAAATATTTGTAACTTTGTAACATTATATTTCCTAAAGTTGTTAAAAAGATGGCTCATGGCAGCCTTTCTCATAAAGCTGGGAAGACTGAGAGTACTTAGCAAAAGCTTTATTTTACAAGTTGCACTATTCCTTGTTTTATTTTTTTTTCATTAGGAATTTCACTGTGATTTAGCATAAAGAATAAAAGTGTGATAACATATATGTACCAGATAGTCTTTTTTTACCCAAACAACTGCCACTGGTGGCAATGTCCAGAAAGGGTTTTTAAGGAACAGCTCACCCGGACTTCCACCAGAAACATGAGGGTTCAATAATTTTGTGCATCAGGCCTTTTGTGCAGGGATCACTTCACTTACATCTGAAATGGAGCCATTTTTGAGAAGCATGTGTCAGGTGTTGAGCAGAACACAGCCACATCTTTATACAGAATGAATGGCTAAGAAATGGAACTAAAAAAAACAATGGATCTACTTGTTACAGTACTTGCTGTGATATAATTAAAAACACTAATAATCACTTCCAACATGCACCCTTCAGCTGAGAACGTATCCCTGCAGCAAGTGGCCTGCATTCAATTCCTGGGAAGATTATTACAGTCATGGTTCAAAAGCCAGTATTTTAGAATTTGGCCAACAGAATGTTGTTTTGGTCAAGTACACTAGAGATTAGGATTTTTCAGTCTAATTTCTAAATGTATTTGTTTTTTACACAAGGCCACTGTTAATTATTTTATGTGGTCATTTAACCTGTGTTTGCTATAACAGACTTGAAGGCAAAAGCACAGATTGCAGTTGCATGATGTGGTAGGCGAAAACATTTGTTCTGAATACAATATTTAATTGAAATCATATTTAAAAACACCAAAGAGTTGTTTTCTCACAAGCCCATAGAACTCTTACAAACAGGGGCCATGGTTAGATGATCAAAACCCTACTTAGTCAAGTTAAATAAATAAAATAATATGTGACTTTGGCAAGGTTTGGGTCCTATGTAGGTTCTGGTTCGGTGCCTCTGTTGTTGGCTCCAGCTGCAGCCATGACTACAAATATTGTTTCACAGGCTTCAGCAATGACACCATTTGTTACTTTTGCCTAGTACAGCACTAGTGAAAGTCAAGATCTGTCATTCTCCTGCAACATTTCCATCATGCAATGGAGTTCCAGCCATAAAACATGGGAACACAGAGTAGATATGAAGGCACTGTCTGGCATCTTTATGGAAATCAGAAAGCTTTGGCAATGCTGACCTTTGAAATTAAGTTTCCTGTCCTCTTCCCCTTCAGGAAGATGAAACGTGATGTGCCTATAAGCTATCTTGAAAGAGATGTCCTGTAGCTACTTGGATAAACAGCTGAAGTAACTGACCAAGACACACTTAAATGCTTTGTGAAGACAGACTTAAATATTTTGTGAAGAGACACACAGTCTAAAAAGGCAAAAAAAACCCAGAAAAGGTCCATAGCAGATGTGGGGTGGTTTAATGGTATTGTTCCACGTCGCAATAACATGCAGGAAACTGGGCAACACTGTAATCTATAAACCAAATTATTGGTGTTCTGCCCAAACATTTTCAAAGCCAAACACCTGCAAGAAACAGCCAAATATTCTGAAACAGAAGACTAATCCTTCTGGGGTTTTTTACCCTGCAAAGCAACAACAAAAAAATAAATCTATGTTTATGAAATTGTTTTCTTTAGGCTTGCTAAGCTACAGGGCATTTTTTTCCAACAGCTTCCAAGAGCTGTTTTAGTAAATGAGGTAAATGTTTCTTGTACCTAGGAAAGAACTGTTTACCTTTTGTTTCAACTCCCATTTTATAACAGTCTTGGTAGCCTTCATACTACAACCTCAAATCTCAGCTCTTTTGCTGAACACTGTGGGTTTTTTTAAGTTGAAATCTTAAAAATGCCTCAAAACCTTTGCAAGTTAAACTCCTAGGAGCATCAGCTCTCATGTTTATGTTTCTTGGTTTTGTTTTTTTTTTGTTGGGAAAAGTCTGCTCTTTCTCACATCTAAAATGGTAGATTCAGATTCAAAAACATTTTTCAATACATTCATCATCAAACATGGAAAACCATTTAAAGTTGGAGTATAAACTAGCAGGAAAAAGAAGTTTTTGTTTTGCTTTTTTACTTCTTTTTCTGTCAGTGAGGCTATAATAATTTGATTTTAATTCATTGAATCATAATTCATTGAAAGCCTCAACTTTCCTTTCTGTTAGTACACAACCCAGAAAATATCCAATAAAATAATATAAACAGTAAGGAGACTCAATCGAATGTCACTCTTTGATGTTGATGACCTCTTTCTTACTCAGAGACAAATTTTAACTGTTCTTTGTCAGTAACCTATGGCCCTTTGGATAGTAGGAATTTGTCAGACATTTCACTGCCTATAAGTGTTAATTTGGACAGAAAAGGAACCCCAAACCATTTGTGCAGCTCATTACTCAGCTATTTCAGCTATGGCCCACCATCCTCAGGCCCCAAAAGTGGTTTAATGTGGAGTGAGGCCTAAAACACCAAGATCTCTCTAAAATTATTCATCCTTTTACTTTTATGCGGAATTGCCTCAAAGGTTAGTAAGGACTAGGGCCTTGCTATGCTAGAAAATGTATTCACATTAACGAAACAAATGCTATTTGCTTTAAAGGTCTTCTAGCAATAACAGTCAGTGGACTTATGCCCTCTTAAACAGGAAAATCAAGCAAGGAGACCAAAAAAAAAAAATAAACAAATGTGGGCTTTATTTTTCTCTCAAGTTAGAAAAAAGAGTTGGGCTTGTTTTGTTCTGTACCTTCTGAGCTATATCCAGCTTGTTCAACAAGGCTTTGACATGGAAACACCAAGAGTCAAGATTGAATTTTTTTGTAGACCTGTGACCAAAAAATTAGTGGTGCTTAAAGGAAAAGGAATGAACAAAATACAAAAGGGAGCAGGCTAAAAAACTGGATTGAGAAGAAGAAAATTATTTAATAAAAAATATTCTGACTAAATAATTTACATTTCAAAAAAGTGTGTTAGAAAATAATCTACTCTGTGTGTAATTTATCCAAGAAAGTATCAAAATGCCATGTTTCAGCAAGGTCTGAAACATTTTGAACTTTTTCTAGAAAATATTTAAATATTTTGTGAATTTAATTTTTTATTTTCAATTATAATTTTTTTGTATATTTCTTTTTCTTTCTTCTTCATTTTTTTTAATTCATAGAGGGAGAGAATGGCAAACTCAAGGAAGCCTTCCTCTGGATTTTAAAAATATACTGTAATCCTAAAACAACATACTTTTTTCCCTCACAAAGCTGAACAAAACTTTAGTCATCTTTTCCAAGAAGCAAAAAAAGCAAAACTAAATTCATAGCATGACACAAGCAGCAAAATATGTAAGTCATCTTACATTTTCAGTTGCTGATGTGGGAGTGCCTTTGTGGCAGCCATTTCAAACAGGGCATGGGCACCACCTGGCAACCCTGTCCAAAGCAAAAGAGAGGGTGAGAAGGAGGCAAATGTCCACTTTCTTTTTGCTGTTTTTGCTCACGAGCTTCTGCCAGTGCTGACTTTTCAAACAGTTTTTCTGTGGTCTTTTCCGCATTTTCCGTGAATTTGCCACATTTTGCCCACAAAATCTTTCTACAGTTCTGAAAAAAAAAAGGGACATGAGCATACATAACTTTAGAAACAGTCTGATAATGTACACCTATGTGTGTGTGCATATGTGTTGAAAACATTTATCAGAGCCTCCCTATGTTACTCCTGCTTTCAAAATTCACAAGTGGCATACCAACCCCAGGTACAATATTAAAATATAGTATTTGCAATTGAATTGCCTCTATATTCTGCTATTTGGTACTTGTACTTCAGTACATTGGTACTGAAGCAGTCTCAAAATGTCCTTCTCTACCTTCTGTTAGCTATAGATTTTTTATCATAAAAAACAAAAGAATAAGACTTTGAAGAGACTAACTCACTCTGTCTTCTAAACAAAAGAGAGCAGATACAGCAGGCACGTGTGCTCCCACTCACAAGTTTGAGCAGCAATTTTCAGGCAAACAAGAGGAAGCACTTTTCATTACAATGTACAATTAAACCATGGAACTCCTTACCAGAGGATGCTGCAGAAGCCAAAAGTATAAAAGGTTCAAAAGGAGATTAGACTAATTCATGAAGGATATGTCTATCAATGGCTACTAAGCACTGTGATCCGGATGCCCTCTGGAGAAGGAAGTCCCTAACCTGCTGCCTACGGGAAGTTGGGAGGGATTCCATGGGAGAACTTTGGCATAGTTTATAAATTCATATATACATAAATATTATTTTAATTGAGCACCTTAAAGAACTGTTTAGTTCTCAGACTCACAGTTCTTATTCCTACTTGACTACTCAAATGTTTACAATGTTCTTTCTGGGGGCCCTTTTTTAGCAACTTCAACATTACATTAGTCCTTTAGAGACAAAACAGTAACTTCTGTTAACATGTTTACCTGATGTTATTCCTGCAACTTGTAGAAATCTCTCCACCTTTGTAAAGCCGCAACAGCAGTTCCCAGAAACCTGGTGTGTATAACTGAAATAAAATGTGATATGTGCACACCTGTACAGCAGATGACTATGTTAAAAGTGATTAAATAGCATTTTTTGTGTTTGTTTTAATTTGAACCTTACTCCCTTAGAGGAGTAGCAAGAAAATGTTGGAGCCAGGACCCCTCTGAGCAAACCAGTTCACTGAAGCTGAAGATGCAGCCCTTGATTTTGCAAGCAGAGGACAGATAATTGTCGAACCCCGAAGAACACATCATTGCAAATCTCCTGCAGTAACAGAGTCTCTTCCTGTGACCTTCCATTTAAAACGTGTTTCTATCATTTACATTGCAATTGTGTTCTTATGTAAGATACATTTGGAGTGTAAATATCAAGATTAAATCTACCTTGAAAACTCAGGCTGAGTCAGGTTTATAGCCTAAAGGCAAGTTGTGAATCCCATAAAGCATTGTTTGAGGGACCTGGTTAGTGTTTTGTACACCTGCTTAATGTTTTTTTTTCATAGTCACAAATGTCAAACTGCTCACTAACGCATTGAGGTTTGAATGACAGCCATGCACTTGAGCACCAGTTATGTTTTTTCACTACCAAATTGGACTATAAATGATGAAAAAGAGGTCAGAAAGGAAGTATGGAAGCATACAAATTTGAAAGGGGAAACTGCTAATAGTCATAAACCGTGTGCAATCAAAGGACCAGCAAGTCATTGTGAATTACCTGCTCCATGAATTACTGATCTAACTGCATTATGATATGGAATTTTCTAACTCCTTTCATCTGTGGTGCAACAGCTCCTAACAGCTCCCAGATCAAAAGCACGACTGCCTGTGAAACCATGGAGAAAAAGCCCACAACACCGACTTTCATTATGAGCACTTATTTGTTAAACTTTTCTTAATATACAGGTTTCATTATTTATTGATTCACTGATTGGATGTACTGTAAGTGTGCCACCTCCCAAATTTGAGGAAATAGCACAGAAATAATCAGCAGTGTGACACCTCGATAGAAGTCAAAACTTGTAAGCATGTGCACATAAAAACTCATAGCTTGTATATTTCTCCACAGGTGGTAGCATGCAGAACATACATTGGGATATTATTGTTTGTTTCTTTGTTTAATCCAAATCACCCAAAATACTTCAGAAACAATTACTTCCATGTTAGCAGTTTTACTGACTGTATGAAGGTGGTGTGACAATTAGCTTGCACATGCCAATAGAACCTACAAGAACACACAGTCTGTGTGAGCAGTGATGAGACAAATAATTTCTACAGGTGCCTGCCATGGCCAAAACCAGAATTCTAAGCTCAAGTTATGACCAGTAAAACAAAGCTCAAGTCAGCAGGCATATTAACCAAAATGTATGGAAAGTTCTTTTAGCTAGGCTTAAAAATGCCTATGGTGTCTATTAAAATAGACTAAGGACATTTCTAAACACTTTCTCTTTTCCCCCTAAATCTAGTTTCAAGGACTGGATGAGAAAAAGTGAGTTTAGTTATGCTTGTCTGAGCAAATTCGACAATAAATATATAATAAATAAATAAATGAACAAGATGTGTGAAAATATGTATATATATATATATAGATATATATATACACATATGTATATACAAATGCACACACTCATGCACACACACACACACACACATATACACATTTTGACAAAGATATCTCTTTTGTTTGGAGGGTTTCTACTGAGACAACTCTGTGTATGTCCAGAAATAAAATGTGAATTACTTTCACCATCATGAGAGTCTGCACAGTGAATATGTCCTTTTTTTGGTGCTTATCATAGGGAATAAATGCTTCAGGCACTAACAGCTACATCATTACTTCAGTGTGAATATACTGAATTCTTTCTACCTACTCTTCTGTGGAAAGAAGTGATTGTGAGGGGATCAGTGCCCCCCCACTTGATGTTTCCCTCCCCCCAGCCCCCCCACTGCTGAGGCAGAGGCCTGGTTGGGGTGTCAGGAAGATGAAGGAGCAGCTGCCTGGGGAGCAGGGAGCCAGGGAAGCCTAGGCTGGCATGCAACCAGGAGCACAGGCTTCCTGGACAGCCTGCCTGCCTGCTTTCCATTGAAACTTTCAATGGAACCAACATGTTCCTGTGAAATGTTTCAATCCTGTAAAATCAGCATTTTCCATCAGAGGAGCGTTCCACCAGAAAATTTTCAACCAGCTCTAATAAATCAGGTCATCTTTAGCATCTCACACAGGGGTGCTGCTGAAGGATGTTAAATTTCCATCTCAGAGACCATGAGCCAAAAGCTCTCCTCGCCTGCATCCCACAGCACAGCCATGGACATCCTCAGAGCTCTCTGCCACAGCTGCCAGGGTATCACCATTGTGACAGCACTGGTAGAGCTTGACTGAAAGTGTCCAACAGCAGGCACCACGAGTTCCATCTGGCCAAATACAGGGCCACAGCAGAGATCATTTGTGACATGCTTGGGAAAAGTAGGCATTTTTGGAAGATTTGAAGTTTAATAGTTTTAATCTGTCATAGGAACCAAAATGTTCTCAGCTCCAATCATGAGCAGAGGTTTTCTTTTGCATATATATCTATATATATATTGGACTTACTGAGTTTAAATCTTATTTTCTCTTTATTGAGTTATTTAGCTGACTTTCATGTCTTCCTTAGGAGGTGGGTTCCTAAACTTCACAAAAAATTATGGATTTTATTTATACAAAAATGTCATTCAAAAATGTTAGGAAAACAGCAGCAAGAATGTCAAGCAAAAAAAAAAATTAATAGTTCCTGACATCTGTCAGTTAGAAACTGCTATTGATGATCACACCTCTTGATGTAACCTGAGTGAGAGATTTTAGGAGCTTGTTCTACTAAGAGTTAAAAGTTAACCAGACAAACATCTACAAATATAAATCACTGTAAGCAACTATTCAATTAAGATTTCTAATAAGTAAGTGAATCTAAGTGACAGGAAACTGATGCATAATGGAAAGTGAGCATAATGAACCCAAATACATTTCTTTACCACAAGAAAGAGTTAAAAGAAGGATAATATCTTTTTGTAGCTGATGTTGGAACCCAAAAAGACAAGTTTGAATTTATTGTCAGGAAGCGTTAAACAATCAAACTACATGAGGGTAATCAGATCAATGCAGATTTTTAAATTCTATTTTATGACTCACTTTTAATGACTGGATTTCAAACTACTGATGTCCTTTAATTTCTGTTTGGTGAAGCTATAATATTTAGGAGCAAAAGTCATCTTGAAGCAAGTCATGCAATAGTCAAAATCTTCTAGGGTGCAATTTCTTACTCTGAAATCAGCCTAATAAATCTCAGGAAGAATGTGCCTACTTCACTGCATTAGCCACAAAAGGAGGCTGTGGGGACAAGCTTTGGGTAAACATCTGCACAGCAGATAATTTAAGCAAGGTGAGATGAAATCAAGCCAACTTTTTTTTAAGGTAACTTTTCATGAAATAAGTTGCCAGCCAAACTTAAGGCTGTAGGTCACCAATGTTTATACTGATCTTCAATTTTTCAAGAGAAAGTTTAATAAACATCATACTGATATCTGTGCTTTAAGTCCTTCTCATAATAGAGAAGGTTTTTAACAGACCAGACCCTGAGGCTCAGTAAATATTTTGCTAAGCGACCTCAAATTCAGGGTGTAAGTATTAGGAGTGTCACTTATTCCAACCCTAACAGTAGCAAGGCAAAGGAAGAAAAGAGAAAATGAAAAAGCATGAAAGGAAAAAGAGAGATATATCTAGACACACACACAAAAAAAAAAAAAAAAAAAAAAAAGAAGCAAACAAACAAGAGAAGCCAAAAGACCAGAAGAAAAAGAGAAACAGAAACAATCTACAGAACTAAAAAAATCCGTTTTTGTGTCGTGGAAAACCATGCATAAACCACAGCAGATAATCTTCCCATCATTACAAGAGGCAGCCCTGAAACAAAGCTCCAGATTTGGAGAGCTGGGTGGTTGGGGAAGATGAACATGGAGCTGTGCCCTGTGTCTGGCACAGCCCCCAGACACAAACACTCCCCCACCAACAGCACTGGGTGCCTGGCCCACCTCCAAACCAGCACCAGCTTTTCCAAGCACTCCTCATCCTGCAGACACCCAGCCACTTGCATGTTGCAAGCCATAGATCACATCCAATACATAAAGTCACTTTCCATCCTGCATGTTTTAGGGGTTTAAATTATTTTAAGTTTCATTAAATGATACATGCTCTTCTAAATTTCCCAGATGATGGCTCGCAGCTGACCCCAGCCCCAGCAGAAAGTGGGGGGATTTTTCATACTTGAAGACAGAAAAACATGGCAGCATTGCTCTCCCTTGGGTACTGTTTGGTGAAAGAGGAACACCACATGCAGCTGTGGCTGAATACTGGTGGCCTCTGCTGTCCCTGCCACACAATAAGAGGTGTTCCTGGTCCAAGAGGGATACATTTAGGGAAATAAACCAATGCCAGCCATAGAACATGTGAATATACAGTACAGGAAATGCATAAGTACCTATATGCATATTCACACATACATATAGGTGTATATATAGGTGTATATATATAATTTAAAGTGTGGCGTGCTTGGGAAAGATACCAGATCGCTTACACTTGAATTACACGTGAGTGTGTTTCTGTGTAGATGGGAAAGAGGGCAAGCACAGCAGTGCACATGTGCTCCTCATGTGCTCCCAGAATGCCCTGTATTTCTGCTATTTTGGCTGGGTTACCTCAGTCCCTGAGTCTACACTAATGCCTGTCACCCTTTTGGGTACATTTTGTTATAAATCTAAGCAGGCAAATATTTGTGTCAAAGCTGTCTACACGTGCAACCAGTTGAGAAGCTGAAATGCCTTCAAGTCATGTACCAACTGTTTTCATTTTCTCTCAAATGGTGTTTCTGGTATTTTCTAATCTCTGCCTGGGTTTTTTTGTTGTTGTTGTCTTTATTCTTCTCTAAAGCTTAACTGCCTTTCTCTTCTTTGCCTAACTTCTAGGCAGTGAGAAGAATGTGTAGGAGCCATCTCCAAATTTTAATACAAAGAACAGCTAAAATTCCCAACTGTATCAAAACAGTCCCTTGCAGAGCTGTTCATCATTTCTTTTGTCTAAACCCCATCAGAGAAGCCATAATGCAGCCCTAAGAAACTACCAGAAATCCTGTAATAAGCACTTTCTTTCTAATGTGGCAAGGGCTTTGAAATTCAAGTTATAAATGTGACAGAAGGATTGAATTCAAGTTTACCCTGTGGTTACAGATGTGGTATAGCTGGGTATGAAGTTTGTGCCTGTGTGCTCTCCCAGTGCACTCAGTCAGTAATTGCCTGGGGCCAGGGCTTCTCCCACAGAGGTAAGAGCAAGGGGCTGACAGGAGAGCCCGGACAGACTGGAGACATGGTAGAAACTGCAGCTGAAGGAATAATCTTGTCTTCTGTATGTAATTAAAACAATTAGGAGCTGTTTAGCAGGTAATGAATCCAATGAATCAGTACCAATGAATTGTGGACATGCTTAAGTGTCCTGTGGAACCACACTCCTCACAATTTGGGAAGTCTCACCTAATACAGCTAAAGAGCTGTCACTGCAACACAGACTACAATCATTACTGGATAGTGACTGATCATCTTGTTTGAGAGATTTGATTCCCCACATGAGAATTACCCTCTACAGATAAGCCAAAATTTTGGGGTTTGCCAGGGGGTTTTCTGGGAGTTGTTGTTTTTCGGGGTTTTTTTTTTTGAACTTGTTTATTTGTTTTTGTTTTGTGGTTGTGGGTTTTGGGTTTTTGTAGTAAATAATCCAGGAGTCAATATGCAACACCTTTTAAATGCAGGAAATCTCCAACAGAGATACTGGAAAGGGAAGTTTCTGGCAAGTGTCTCTCTTCATATGGTAACAGCAGGACAATTTGGACTATGGTGGAATTCAAGGAAAATAAATATGAAATTGGCAAGACTCAAAGTAAATCCACCTGTCTTAAGATGACTTCAGCTGTAAACACTTTGGGGAACTCAGACAGTTACCACCCACAGTGAGGATGACTGAAGGAACCAAGATGAACTCATCAAAACAGACTTGACCTTGCATTCTCTCTAGCACTAGTCCTAACACTCCACTTGCTTACTCTGCCTTAATCCACTTACCAGGTTTTCTGAAGTCAGTAGCCTAAAAGAGCATGTGACCATGTCCTCCTTAGTTTAACTCTATTTACTCAGATAATAATAAGAAATAGTAACAACAACAAAAATAACAATCTTTCTTAACAAGGTCAATAGCATTCAGTTACCTGAATGTAAGACCTTTTTCTGCAAGTTCAGGGAGTTTATATGGAACAGATGAGCACTGAAGGCAGAATTATCATTTTCCTTTACTGCCATAAATTTGAAACAGCTCCATATAACCCCAAGGAATTAAATGAATTTTGCAGTTTCTAAAATGGGACAAGACTTTGGCCAATACCATGTACAGTAAGAGACTCTTTACCAAACTGACATTAAGGACACAGAAGGAGGAAAAGAACAACAAAACAAAACAACATCAGAAGAAAAATAAAGTGGTTCTTAAGTGAATATCAGTGGTTAGAGGAAGGGTCTTCTATGAGCCTGTGAGAAGCAATATGCATTCATAAACCCTTGTCTATTGCTAACCGAAGGATAGGCAAGATTTTATTTAGCCACATCAGCAGCAGACTCACATGAGAAACAGCAGAAGCAATAAAACTCATATGGATAGCTTTCATACATATGAAGGTTTCTTGTACCAAGTGTCACATATTCAGTTTGTAGGAATAAATATATTAACTATGTTTTTCTAACTGAAAATATTTTCCACATGCGAACAGACTTAAAAGCATGTTTAAAAAGAAGATGCAATAATCAGATTTTAAACTTTGGCTTTAAATTCAAAGCAGAACTTGAAGTAAGCCTTTGGGGATGTTCCTCTCTTTGAAGGAATGCACAATTCTTGTTACCTACTTCAAGCGATGAATGGCAACACTCAGTCACAAAAATGCAGCAGAACTACTTGGGGGTGTGAGGAGACTATGTAAAATACCTTTGAACACCAAGACCATAATAGTCAGCAAGATTTGGAAAAGACTGAAGCAAAAGTGGATTTGAAATCTTAAATAATAACCTCAAATCTTTGTTTATTAACCATTACTTGTTTCCAAAGAAATAAATCATGTCAATTCCTATTCCCCAGCTACCAGAAAAGAAATGAGATATTTGTTACTGAAAATACCTTCTCTCAGAAATACAGGGTCAGCTATTTCATCAAAGACATGGCCAACTAGGCAATGTGCAGAATGAATGTTGTTGATTGGATTCCTTTGTTAAGGACTGCCAGAAAACAGTATCCAATAGTAGCTAAACTGTGATCAGATGGCAAAAGGAAATAGCAATTGTTCATTGGTGCTGTGCCCTTGATTTTTATTTGAGCTTGTACATTGGGCCTGTGTGGTCATGGGAGCCAAGCAAACAGCATGGGGGAGAAATGGGAAGAAAGAAGCCCTGGTGATGAGCTGCACAACATTTCAGAGCAGTCTCTGGAAAACACCACTGCAGACCCATTTATGAATCGCCTATAATTTTCCTTTTGTGAGGTTATTTTGCACATTGATGGCTTTGCTGTGGTGCAGGAATTTTCAGGAAAAATCAGTCTCTGCTCGTAGATAGGGTAAAAAATGTACAGCATGCTTTGAAAAACAACAGATGTTAGAAAAGTCATTGCTACTGCTAGAGTAGTAGTTCCCACTTGCAAGTAACATTTTGCTCTTCTTTGATGTGGTCTTTGTACATCTCCTGTTGCAGGACCCTAGCCAGCAATAAAATACCAACAGAAGTAGAACCAGGAACTATAATTGGATGATACAGGTATAAACTGAAAGGAGGTAAATTAAGTGTTTTCCATCACTAGACTGTTTGGACTGGCATCACAGAAAGGCCAAGAGGTCATATCTAATCTAGGAAAATGGGATAGAAGAAGCAAGAAACACACCAAGGACTTTACTATTGAGCCACAGACCCAATATGCAATGATTTCCCTCCCTCTTCCCTTTGCACAATCACAATTATGAGCTACTGAGCCACTTTGGCTCAAAGGAACAGTTATACAACACTTTGCACCAGTAGTTCTGGGAAAATGAGCACCCTCCCCTCTCCTCTTCCTGTATAAGAGCAGGAGAAGCTCACGCAACATTCTCCCTACATTATGACACTAAGGAGCTCCTGAGGTAGAGTTCTTACTCTCATATTTCGTAGCCTTTGCTGGACTTTTCTTTCCTGAATTAACGACTCTGATTTTTAACCTGTGTAAAGTTTTGGCATTCTGTGACAATGAATCCCAGAGGCTGATTGTAAAATTAAGCATTACTTCTTTCACTGATCCTGCAGAGTCATAATGTTGTGTCATTTATTCTGCCTTTTTTGGCTGGCAGTCATTAAAAGTGTGTGCCTCTGAGTCATTTGGCCTCTAAGATAGTTCCAGTTATATGTTGACAGTTTTTAGTAGGATGCTAGGAAATATTATAGGTCTTGTGATTTCTGTTTCTTCTATCCTTTTCCAAACTGTTCTAAACTGAATGAGAGAACTATCAGATAGGCTTTTCATAATATAATAGGACACAGAATATTATTGTATGCTCTATTGTTTGTAAAATCAGCATTAAAACAGTTTGTGCATCTTTGCTGTGTTATGATGAAACAAAACTATTGTTACGGTGGTTGTGATTGGTTGAGTTTTTGGTTTTTTGGGGTTTTTTTTGGATCACTATTAAATGTAGGTAAAAGGCCACAGCAAAATTTCCAAATAATGTTTTCTTGACACAATTATTTATCTTGACTTTTGAGACACTTCTTTTCAAAACCCTCCCAAACTGCATTGCCCTTAAGTGCACAAAACAGACAACCTGAACGAGTGCGTAACTGGGGTATAGTGAAAACTAAAATAAAGCAAATGCCCTTTGGGAATACATTTGTATCACAAATACCAGCTGGCACTGGTTGAGGCAGCTCTTGGCAGTCTCTGTAGCAATGTCAAAGACACAGTGTTTCAGAAGCAGCTGATGAGTCAGCGGCAAAAGGTTGAGAGATTTAGTTCACAGAAGCCCATTTATTATATAATGAAATATTTCCGTCACATCCCATATTTGACATCCCATAAGAATACCAGTTACAGGCTGAGCTAATAATACCACCTATTATTGAAACTGCGTTAACTTACTCAGGATCTGACCCTCTTGCCACCTGCCCATAGACTTGTGAATCTTTAACCATTTGGGGCTGTAATTTTCCATGTTTTTTTCTGTTGTCCTCTGACCCACTTCTGGAGTTTTTTTCAAGCTAACAAATACTGTGTTTCTTTCCAAGAAAAGCTCTTGGGAAGAAAAATGTTGTTTTGTTCCTGTGAAAAAAGGCCTGATGAACATGTTGAGAAGCTTTCTGACATTCATGCTTTGGAACAGGAACATGAAATTTGGGCTATAGGGAAGTTCTGAGGAGTTTATTTTGTAACTCATTATGGTCTTTTACAATTGATCCATCAATTGTTGTGAACTTCTAGAACTAGTTCCTGACATCTGCAAATTTTTCTTGAGCTTTACAGAGAAAATATTTGGAGGAGTTCACACCATTAAAAAAATATCTCTCCTTTCACCAGAAAAAAAATATATTAAATAACTAAAGATAGTAAAACCTTCAGCCAGAAAGGATTTAATAACAAAGGGAAAGAGTATTGTTCACTTTTCACTATCTCTGTGATAAAAATAGAAATATGTTTGGTCACACATCACATACAGTCTGCTTCACAGGAATGTTTCCTAACCTTATGTGTTACACCCTGTGGAAGATGGGCTCTCTATTGCTCTGACCTCTCAAATTTACTGCATTTTCACTAGCTAGGTATTTTCAGCCCTTTATCTAAAGTGGCAATTAAAGCTTCATTTGCAGCTGTCCTTCTGAAGCTGAAGCTTTCATTGTATCATTTCTGAAAGTTGGAATTTATTTGATCTGCAGAATAGTAAAACTATTTGAGAACATGAAAAGCGCATTAAATATTGCAAACATAAGAAGTAACTACTACCCCTGGACAAAAACTATTGCCTCACAGCAAGATGATGAACACATGCAGCAAACATAAAGGAACAGGAAGAGAAGCAATAGCAGTTTGTCCTTTTCTGGAAAGTCTGGCTTGCTTGCTGACTGCATGGAATGAGTTGCAGGGGAAAACGAAACTAGAGAATATGTAAAGCTGGGAGATGAGATCATCCCCCCCAAAACAATCCTTCAAATTCATAGACACTTGTGGATTCATGAGGTGAGAATAGCCAGCACTGAGGACTGTAAAACTCATTTGTAGCATTTGAATTTGCTAACATGCACTTGCAAACTGTCTCCTCCTAGAAGGGGGAGCAGGACATGTCCTGGAAATCAAGGGTGAAGAAATGTAATTTTTTAAAAACTGCTTCCTAAAATGAGAGTGACAATAGCCTGCATCCAGACAGCCTCTGCTAACAGTCTGCACCAATCCAATCAAGTGTTACAGCTACCTTTTAAGTTTTCATCAGCATATCATTTTACAACAGCCTGATCCTGCAAATGGCTGTTCCCAGGTGCATAATTATTTACCCATGGAGTCCATTGAAAACAATGGGTGTCAGTGCACAAGTAACTACCTGGAGGACTGAGAGTCCTGAAATTGTTTCTGCATATGATAGGCAAGTTGCATATTTGCGAGGGGATTTTCTTTCATATGTGTATTTGGGGCTTTTTTGTTTCCAAAACTAAAATGGAGATAGGCCCACGTCAAAATACCCAGACAAAACCTTTTGAACTTTAACAGTGGATAGAGTCCAAACCTACAGCAATCACAAAATTTTGCATGTATAGTGGCTCTTTATAGTGGGCTGCATCCAAACCTCACATTGAAAAATATCCCCAAGGCAGCAGAACTTGGATCTGTGCTTTCCGGTTTGAACCCAAACTCAAAGTGTTGCAAGAAATGGCTCATTAGTTTACTCTGTAACATTTGCCTCCAGAAATCTGTCATTGAACAAAGGCACATCAACATCTGAAAATAAAATTATTAGTTATTTTTGGATAACCTGAAGGCCCTTTAAGTGTTGTAGCTCAATATTTTTTTGGAAATGAAGGTCTATTGCAGAGCTGTCTTAGATCTCTCTATCAGTGCAGACAAGGCTGACTTTTAACACAATGAGAACTTCAACATCTTCCTTGGGGTGGCCAAACTTTTAAAGATAGCAAAACAGATCCTCCCTTGAGGTGAAAATGAGGGCATGATGAAAAGACTCAGTCAGATTTTCAGTGACTATCACTAAAAGCAGTAGCTCTTTTCTTTCTATTTCAACCCTTCTCCTTTTTTAATGTTATGGTATACATCTACCCCATCTGTCATGATAGGAAGGGCCCTTCCTCTTCCTCCTGTGTAGCTCTTGCCTTGTGAGCTACCAGCTGTGCCTGCAAGAGCTGGGAAGGAGCTGTAACTTCCAATCTTTGTCATTTCTATTTCAAGTATAGACAAATCCAGACCACAGATTACATCAGATAGGCTGACAAGTGTGTCCTTCTCCCCCCACCTCCTTCCTAGAGCCACGGGATGGAAAGTGAAGGATTCAGCTAGGTCCTAGCTCCTCGTGGAAAATAAAGAAAGTGAGAAATCAAGTACTTGGATGATTTGTGTTCTTGTGAAAGCAATTACAGGTATTTATGTGATCCATTTTGGGCCTTTGCTTGGTTCAAAAGCTGGTCAATGTCACAGCCAGACAACAGCTTGGATGAGTAACGTACCCCTACAATATTCATGTCTTAAGCTCTGTTTATGGACAAATGTAGTGCTTCTCATGCCTTGATGATCACACTGAGAGACCAAAACATGAAAAGTAGGAAGGTTTTGGTAACTCATATTTTTCCTTCTCGGTCCTAAAACAAGCCTCTCTGAAGTACTGCACTGATCATGGTCTCTGAAGCATTGGTGCTACACCCTCAAAGTAGTATGCCAGCATAGATTTGGTCACAGAGGGTCGATGTTCTGACTGGAGACATGAGTTGTGTGAAGAGGGTGTTTGTCTTCTTTTTTTGTTTGTTTGTTTTGATTTATTCTATTTGAAGGGAACCTTAAATAGATTTTCATAAAACACAAATTGCTTTTAAGCTTTGGCTTAGTGCCTATGAGTGTTTAGAACTTGTGTAAGGAAGTCATCTGTCTTAACCAGTGTAAGGTCAAACTTGTTTTCCATGTTAATTAGACATATTGGATCTGATAAGTCAATGACAGTGCTTCATTTTAATCAGCAAAGAGAGGGCTCTTAACCTACACAATGCATGTAAGTGTAATGAGTCTGGAAATTATAAAATCACAGGCACTCATTCCAAGGCCCTGGAGATGCTGGATGCTGTTTTCCTCCATGGGCCCTCACTTGTGGTAATAGAACATTGGAATTCTACAGAGTAATTATCACTAAATTATAATTGCAGTAATGGATGTGTTAAGTCACTCTAGCAAGACCAGTCTTCTGAATATAATCACCTAAAAAGGATGTATAGTTATTTTTGCTTTGACCCAGTGGAAATGTTGAAAATATTCCCGTGATTTTTGAAACAGCTACATGCAATTTTTTGGGACTTTCCAGAACAGTTCTGATTAACCCAGTAATAACCAGAAATTTTTTTATCCTGTGCATCTGGAATATTGCTCTGTGCACTGTAGACTCTCCTTTTGAGTCTTTTGCTGCCAGATAAAGGGGACTTTTTGGAATATATTTGTGGAAGTAAATTCCCAGTGTTTTGACAGCTGTTCTGGAATGTGTTGTGACAAAAATAGCCACACAAAATGATTTTTAAAATACATTTTCCAGTTATTGGGGAATAACAGCTGGAGTGATTTCTTTGGAGTCTGTACATTTAATGAGCTAACACATATTTCTTATATTTGGTGTATCCAGATTTATACACATTAGCCCTTTTTAATGCATATTCTACCACAGTGGAGAGTTAAACTCTAAGGATCCAAGATCAAAGAACCTTCTCAGGACTGCATTGTGGCAGGTCCAGAGCTCACTTCAGCAGCTCAGCAGGTCCCAGCAGGTCCCAGCTCGGTGGCCCTGGTGTCCCCCCAGGCCGATGCACCTCTGGGGCAGGCAGCTGTGCCTGGCTGAGCTGGGCTGTCACCAGCCTGTCCCCTTTCAGCCTCTCCTCCTTTCACCCACGCTGCCCCTCTGTGAAGGGCAGGGCTAGGCTGTGTCCCTGGCACACTCCTCATGGCAAACTGGGGCTTCCCACTCAGGAGTCCTTAGGGATGTGGCATAAACACTGCTCTCAAAGGCTTCCATCTCAGCTTCTCTCAGCTTCCATCATCCTCCTCCCAACTTTCCAAAGGCAGGTGCTGTGTTAGTCAAGAAAACATCACAGAGGAAGGGTTTTCAACCATCTTTAAATGAGACATCATCTCTTAAAAGGAGGTGGAAACAATGGAGGTTGTATTAAGCCACTCCAGATGCAGACAGGCCTTCTTTTGGTCCTTCACACCTATAGGTCTGATTCCCTGATGCCTTTAACTTCAGTTGCTTACTGACATTACTGCTAAATTCTCTTGCTTCTATTTTATACTAGTGTGAGCATTAAGGAACCAGAAAAAACTGAATATTGTTACTAAGGGCAGAAAACCCTTCAACAGATGGGAAAATGATCCCACTTGGCAAGAGGCAATGTTTGGTACTTAAAAAAAAGGAAAAAGCTTTTGGATTTCAGCCACCAAATCCAGTCCCAAATCTTGAGCTGTGCAGAGTAATTCCCAGAGCTCAAAAATGTACTGTACTGCTGTGGATCATCCATTAAACTGTCTATTGAATGAAGTATAATGCTAAGCAGGCTGAGGAGAGCCTATCATTCAGATTTATGCAACTCCAAATCACAAAACCTTCAGAAAGTACTTTTGTAGGTAGGGCAACTTGGTGCAAAATAAGTTTGTTTGCTGTGGGAGCCAAGATGTTAGAGCATTAGAAGCCCAGAAGAATATGTCTATTTCTAGGGGCTGAATCATGGCACAAGTATGCAGCAAAATGGAAACAGAGTAAACACTAATAAGCAAAGAAAACTATATTGTTTTCTACCTCTATAATAAAAACTTAGCAACAATATATACAAAGCATTAAGAAAAATGACATATTTTCTTTCTTTAAGGGTAATTTTTAAAAAGGTGTTTTAGTCCAGTCAGTGGGTCTCTAAGAAGCCTGCTCTTGCTCTGTAACTCCTTTACAATTGTGTGACATGCATCATTTTGAACTGTTGTCTGGTTAAGTTTTAAGCTGCCACTGAATGTGTTCCTAATGTTGTCATCCCAGTATGAAATATCATACACACAGTATCATGGAAAAAGCATCCTGAAATATTGTGGAAAATGTGGGTTTACTTAAAAATTAACAAAAATACAATGTCACTCAAGATTCTTGAGCATCTAGCAACCGGGAAACTTTTGTTTTTAAACAACTTAGCATATGAAAAGATTATTTTTCCCCAAAAAGACTTGAACTCACTATCATTGGAATAAAATAGCATCATTAATCTGGCTGCCCTGCTTATAGGTGAGACATACACATATATTAATATAAATGTCTATATCTCTATATATCTTCAGGTTATAGCTGACATTGGCAAAAGAAATAATAAAACATTTGTGTCATGAAACAATTAAGAGATGTGTTTCTCTATTATTTGCATTGCTCATGCCCTCAAACTCTTAACTATTAGGTGAGTTAATTTAAATTTAAGTCCTAGTGCTATCAATTTGCATCAAAGTACTCAGAAGTATTGTTTTACTTACTCATAAGTGTTGACAGTCTGTAGGCAGGGAACAGAGAGGGACAGGAAAAAGGAAGGAGAATACATAGAACTTTTTATAATAAGTATTTTCAGTGGCTTTATAGTGAAAACTCAATTATATTCTTCTTGGTCCACAGACATAATCTGTGATCCCATAGCAACACAGCCATCCTCACTCATCCTCCATGGTCCTGTTGAACTCAATTTTTCAGGCTCTCAGCATCCCATGACACCTAAAGCAGAAGGGACGCTAGGAAATGTGTCTTAAAGAATTGGTTCACTTCTCCTTCTCTGTATTGGACTATACAACTATCACTTATTATAATATTATTTCATTATTATGCCTTGAAGTGAGAAACGTGGGACCCAAAGATTGTATGCATATTAATACAAAGGGTTTTTTTTTTTTTTCCTAGTATTTTAGGGAGATAGCCAGGTATTGGGAGTATACAGTAGCTTCCTCAGTCTCTTTGTACCTCATGAGTCTCATTCCATTTTAATACAGGCTGAGATGTCTGGATACTGGGTGTTTGTAAAACACTGGAAATGAGTGGTAAACAAATGGGAGTTCTGGTCTAGATTCCTCCCTTTAAAAGCAAAGTTGTTCTTTCAGGATGATGCTGAGAAGCACTGAGACAAAAATTAGAGGAACTTTGTATCTTTGCCCTAGTTGAAGGAAATAGTAACAAGACAACCTGAACCAAACATGGACATAAGCAGCCTCAGCCCCCAGTGGAGATCCACATCAAGGTCATCTGTCAAATAAGCAGCAGTGAAGTACGTGTTCAGACTATTTCTTGTGACATATGCCCTTTTCTGGCACTGAAAGTAAGTAGTGTTCATCAGACTGGGACAATTTGTTTTAAATTGCAGCTAAAATAGATACATTGAATTTAAAGTGATAGGTCAAAAACAGAAAAAAAAAGGTCTTACAAACATGATTTGTAGGTTCAGTGCACTGAAGGGCAAATATAGAGTCTTTCTCAACCAGCATGTGGAATCACTTAGTTAAAACTCAGTGGTTTGCTTGAAATTGTGAAGACTATCCCTCACCTTTCTGAAATACATTCAGGCAGAGAAAACTTGCACAGAGAACACAGTGGCCAGTAAATGTGTCATATCTACACCTCTTCTTTCATCAACTTTTTGATGCAAACTCCGGTGCAACTAAAGGATTCCACCATTACAGGTGCAAACCAGAGAGCAAAGGCAACAAGCACTCTGTCCAGAAGCAAAGGGTTTTGCACAAAAGATCTGACCCAATCCCACACCTGAGAAGCATAGACCAGTAATTTAGGGGCCATTTACCCTTTGTCATATATAACCGTCTCAAGAATCCTCTATTAGGACTATCCAAGTCTGTTTCACACTGCTATCAGGCACATAACTTTCTTAGTCATATATGAGATAATGAGAAAAAAAAATCAAGGTTTTTGGTGTGGGTTTTTTCCTTTTTATCTGTAAAATTAGAATGATACAAGCATTAATATTGACATTTCATAGCTGCTCCTAAATATCACATTATGAGAAACAGATCTCCAGGACTCTAACCAAGAAAGACTGTTTTTACTTCCTCTAGGAAAAGGTCTGGCTAATGCAATATTTTATTATGTCTATAGAGACATTATTTTTAATACTCTCTTTTAGGGTCTTCCTCACAAAGAATTCAGAATTTCAAATTATTTAAACATCACTAAAGTAATCCTTGAATTTTTGGGTCGCTGGATTCAGACTGTGCTGTATAAAAGTTTTTAGTAGCTCTCCAAAACAAATACCCTTGGTCAGTGAGAGCTATTCAACACTGAGAGGGAAAATCTGATTACTAAAAGTAGGTGTCTGCTGCCAGCTTAACCCTGAGATTTCAAAGGCATACATATTGCAACAAAAAAAAAAAAAAAAAAAAAAGAAAGGTGAAATGGCATTAGATATTTATAGGTGCATGTATATCAGATAAACATTTTTTTAGGTACCTGAATTGCTTCCTGCATACCAGATCCCACTGAAGATCCACAAAGGAGATGATTATTCACAATCTATGTGTAACTGATTATGTGTAGGAGATTCAGGGCTGATGCCTTTCTGTGAAGGACTTGGTCTGCCCAGCAAAGATGCTCCCAGAAGGCTCAGGGTTCACCACTGTGCAATTGCCTCTTTGCTACAATAAAGACACCGTAGGGTAATAGCTCATGGCCTTCAGCACTTCCGAACAGCAATGGCTACTGCAGATGGTTTGAACTAGCCCAAGTGACCTTGCCCTAGCTAGTCTCAGAAATCCAAGTAAAGCTGTGCAGAACTGTATGGACAGGGGCCCTCAGTAACATGCTGGCTGCAAGCAGCTGGGGATAGTAACATCTTAAACTAACACAGCTGTCTGCAAATTGAACATCTGTCCACAGGCTAAGTATTCAGCTGCATAATAAATAGAACAAACTAGATTCACTTTGGATGACTTAAAAATATGATTCTTACTAGTAGATATCCTCTTAAATATTACAAATCCCTAAGTATTTCTTGCATTACAAATATGGCAATGATCATTTTCCTACTTTGTGTCACAATTCTCTGTCAACTTGAAGAGAAACAAAAGAGCTGCAGAAGTTGTACAAAGCCACTTGTACAGGAATTGCTTGCTAGGGATTAACACCTTTACTTTCAAAACAATAGTGGTAATGACACATACACACATATATGAATATAGCTTCAGAAAAGTCCTCCTAAAACAGAGCAGACTGTGTTGGGCTACAAATATGGAATAAGCAGTAAGTAAATTGAATGAATTGCTTGCTAAGACATGTTACTGAGACTGTCCTAATCACAGGATCACAGAACCAATTGGGTTGAAAAAGACCTCCAAGATCATTTAGTCCAACCAATGACTGAACACAACCATGTCAACTAGACCACAGCACTAGGTGGCACATTCCTTTAATATCTTCTAGACAATGACT
Organism: Geospiza fortis; assembly: GCF_000277835.1. Taxonomy (NCBI): domain Eukaryota; kingdom Metazoa; phylum Chordata; class Aves; order Passeriformes; family Thraupidae; genus Geospiza; species Geospiza fortis. The sequence continues at coordinate 1,334,164 of NW_005054307.1, read as the reverse complement.
CCACTGCTTCCCTGGACAGTCCATTCCAATCTCTAATCACTCTTTCTGTGATGAAATTCTTCTTGATGTCCAAACTAAACCTCCCCTGATTTGGTCTCCTCGGCACCCACAGGTTTCCTAGCTCTGCTGGTCACTCTATCTCTGATCCAGGCCAGGCTACCCTTGGCCTTCTTGGCCACCTGGGCACTGCTGGCTCCTGTTCAACCACTGTCAGCCAGCAGTGCCCAGGTCCTTTTCCATGGAACAGCTCTCCAGCCACTCTGCCCCCAGCCTGTAACTCTGTCTGGGGCTGTTTTGACCAAAGCGCAGGACCCAGCACTGGCCTTGTTAAACTTCATGCCTTTGGTCTTGGCCCATGAATCCAGCCTCTCCAGGTCCCTCTGCAGAGGCTTCCTACCCTCCAGCAGATCAGCACTCCCACACAACCCTGACCCAGCTCCCACCTGACTTGGGCAAAAGCCTATGGCAACCTCAATATGTATCAAGAGTTTGTAACATTACAGTAGTGGAACAAATTCTCAAATACACTGAGAAAAATTATCTATAAAATCAGGAGCATCTTTTGACTAATTCCACTGTGCCATGACTGTGTTTATAACACACAAATATTCTGCCCCTGCCACGCTGTATGACCTGTATTTGAGATTAATACCAGGAACAAGGCAGATTTCATCACACACTCCCAGAATAGCATTTACAAATAAGGCATTTTGGCAGATGTTCATTAGAATGGTGATGAAGAGGCAAAATTATTAAATATCTGTTTATCAATCATAAATCATCAAGTATTCTTATTCATTGCTACACATACAAATCCCAGTGAAGAATGAAAATTGTGCAACAACAAATTCTCAATATACAATAACCATATAGAAATGCAATTATATTTACATCTGTATAATAATCAGTGATTTAGTCAAATAACAGAAATAGTATTCTTTGCTGAATATATTAAGGACAACTTTGACCTGACAAATACATACACTCGATTATAGATACATTATAGATAGATAGATAGATAGATAGATAGATAGATAGATAGATAGATAGATAGATATCTCTACTTAAATTCCTCCTTGTCCTACTGAAACTAAATTAATTAATACCATTTGTGTGCCTTTGTCCTTTTCTGAGTACTTGTGAAATATTCTTAAGAAGGATTTCATAATACATAATGTCTAATTATTACTTATTAACAGTAGCAGCACTTGTCAAAAGGATTTCTGTCTTCAGAGCAATCTGTACACATCAGGCCTCACTACATCATTGTGGAAAAGCTGTTTAGAGCAGACTTGGACAAAACTCTCTCCTTGAAGACAGAGATGGATCCATTTGTGCTGCTGTGTAGGAACAGTCACTGCCCACAGCAAAGGTGCATCCTTGTCTCACCACTGTGGCCAGTCCCATGATGAGCCTCTTCACTTGTCTCCTGTGATGGCAGCAGGGCCACAGCTGGAAAGATTCTGTCCTTCACTCTTAAACAACAAATGCAGGGTGGCTAAAATACCCTTGTCTATCCTGATGAAATTGTGCCCCCACAAGAAGACACAGACTGCATCTGTGTGTGTGAGCTGCAGGACAGTCTTTCTTAGGAGAGTCTGTTAAGCTCTGATGCATGGCAAGTTCCATGCATTTTGTCATGCTGTCCATTTTATGATCCTCACTGTCTTTGTTCCACTGACCTGAGATGGCAGCAGAACTTCCTCTTGCGTCTTCATCTCCCTTTGTCCTACCACCAAACTGGCAGAGGTCTTTGTTTTTCTGAATAAGATGCTCTCCAAGACTGCCCTTCAGCATAGGATCTATGAAAAATAGCTTAACTCAGTCAAAGGAAGTTGCTGTCAGGGCTCTGCTGTCATCTTCTCCTTTTAATGTTGCCCTTCCAACTAGAGTGGTACGTTTTCAGAATTTCACTTGCTGCAATTTACTTGCAGAAATATTGAACTTTCTCAGAAAAGTATTCAGTCATATCCTTCAGCATTACAGCTGTTAGATTTTGATAAAAAATTTCTCACTGAGTATGCAGGAGTGAAACCACCAAAGACTTTGCTTGTGCAGTTCTGGAAGAAAAACTGTGGTGTGTAGTTTCTCCAGTTTGAGTTGGTGCCAACCAACTGGACAAGAGGCAAAAGGCAGAAACTGATGCACAGGAAGAGACAATTGGATGTGAGGAAGAACTTCCTTACTGTGTGGGTGACTGAACACAGGAACAGGTTGGCATGAGAAGTTATGGAGTCTCCTTCCCTAGAGATATTCAAAATCCATCTGGACACAAACCTGAGCAACATGCCATAGGGGATCATGCTTGAGCAGGGAGGTTGGGCTAGATGACCTCCAGCGATGTCCTCCTACCTTACCCACTGTGTGATCCTGTGAAATCTGGTACCCCAGAGATATCTGTTATCCCCACTGTCACTGCCTGGCTCAGCCTTGGCCAGTGGTGGGCCCATTGGGTGAATTTAGTAACAGTCCTCATCCTGAAAAAGTCCTGTAGGAAGAGTCAGGAAGGCCAGTTCCTGGTAGGATCAAGGTGGGGCCTTCCTCTAAAGGATCTATACTTTCTCCAAGGAGGGGCAGAAAGCACTGATAGATTTCCCATAACTAAAATCTGCTATACAGTTCCTACACCTTAAGGAGTCTCTACAGGGAACTGCCCCAGAAAAGTAAGGAGTTATAAATAAAGAAGAAAAGTTCTCATAATTTATCTCAGAAATGGCTGAATTATTTTTCTAATCAATGCTAGGCTTTTTGTTTGAATTATGCAGTGTTAGTTATTTACTTGTACCCAACACAGGAATAGATCAAGACCAAATCTTCTGTGGCACACCAGGATGGCAAATTGCAATTTCCTATGGCAAATACTGCATGATTTATTTTTATTAGCTATGGCATATGTGCATATTAAAATGCAAGGGCTATGGCCCCCTTTGCTATAGATTTATACAATACATGCTTCAAGTCACATTACAGAGAAATTATTAGGCAGATAGATTATTTTCCTCCTCATCCCATCCCTACCTTATCCTTAAAGCACAACTGTGCCAATACTGCCTATTTTTCCCCCATTTTAAAAACAGAACAGATAATCTCTTTTAGCTTGTGAGCACACACACACCCCAAAATAACCCCCAAAAAACCCCAACCAAACAAAAAAACAACAAAAAAACCCACAAAAAACCCATGTAATGGAACCCTAACCAAAAACAAAAAACCCGCAAGAAAACCCCATGAGTCCTTCTGTAAATGTAGGGGACAGCTTAAGGAGGAAGACAGAACCTGGTTGAATCCAGAATTGAGTTACATGATTATTCAGTGCTTTAGAAATTGTACTTTGAATAAAATAGACTAGCTGGCTGGAATGTTCCTAGACAGAGATCAAATAGTTCAGCCAATGAAGTGAAATAGTAATTGAGATCCTTCAAGTTTCTTCTAAGAAACACACAAATATAGTGGCTCAACATGTCACATTTTTGCCTTATTTTGAATTTAACTATTGAGGAAAACAAGCAAATTAAGCATTTTTACCACAAGAAAACATAATCTGCCTGTTTTCCTCTTTTGCACGTGAATCTTATTGATTAACCACAGGAATGGAAGAATCTTTAAATTCATCCCAAATTGCCTGAAAGCTTTTCTTGGTTTCCTGAGCATGAATTCCACATGGTAGAAAGAAAAATACTTACAATCTGGGTAGTAGGAGACACCTGGGGGGAGTGAAAATGATAGTGGGAATAGAAGTTTGACTCAACTGTAAGTAGAGTAAGATGTTTGCCAAGAAAATACAAAAGATAAGGCATCAATAAAAACTGTAGTCTTGAGATTCATTCCACAAATATGATAGTTCAGCATGAAAATAGCATCAGCAATTCCAGCTGGCAACATAACAGAAAAAAAAACATCAGCGGGGTATTAGAAACTGATCTAGGAGAAAAAATGCCATTTACAGGTAAGATATATTGCGTAAAATTTGTCCTGTGACTGCAGTTCTTTTATGCAGGAAATAGGCTCATGTAGTGAGAAGAACCTCTGGAAATTTCAGAAGAAGAAATCAGCTGAAGGAGGATTTCCTTTGGCAGCCATGAGGAAGGCTTGTAACTGTCCCTCTAAAAGTCACTGCTGACCTCAGGAATCAAAGGGGCCACCCTCTGGAAATGGGGCCATAGAGCCAAAACACATGCATTTCAGGGACCTGGAACAGCACTGTCATCAGCAGAGCACTGGCCCAGGCCTCTGGGCTACATAAATTCCACAAAAATTTGAAGACTGCCTTAGTGCTTGCAGCAGCCCAGGGTAGAGAGAGGGCTGAAATGGGTTAAAACTGCCTTAACTTCTCCTTCCCATGTGAGTGACAGACTGTCACCCCTCACTGCCACTAAGATCCACACAGAGTATCCTTAAAATTCAAAGACAGCCATATTTTGAGAAAAGAAGTGAGAATAGTACAGCCGGGAATTGCACCAAGAGAAATGCTCTGGTATCCCATGAGAATGCCATAGCACCCACCATGAATCTCCTTGCATTCCCGCAACAAGCCAAGCCAGAAGGAGCTGCTCCCTTTGGGCCAGGTCCCAGCACACACCTTCTTCCAAGTACAGGCTGCTTCCACCATCATTGGGATATCACAGAGTCAGGGGCTTCAGAAAGAAAATGAGGACCTCTATCTAAAAACCTCATATTTTAAGACTTAGTTCATGTCAAGCCACTTTCCATGACCATAAAACAAAGCCTAAATGGAACAAGGAGAAGGAGAACTAGAGGGGTATTCTTATCCTAATGACAAAATTAGTAGGCACACAAACCCAAAGGGGCACAAGGGATATCATAAGCATTTCTTTGCTCTGACAAACTGTCTCAGCAGTGAGAGTGACAGAGAAGACACTGTCAGTGGCTAAAAAGAAGAAATCCCCAGAGTGGCCACAACATTCAAGGAAGTGTTCAGGCCTGAGTCAGCTGTTAATTAGGTAGCTTCAAGCGGAGAAACCATTTATAGGAAGCCTTGTTTCTGAAAAAAACAAAATCTTATGTACTCCATCTGGCATTATGATGGGTCAATGTATGTTAGATAGAACAGAGAGAAAGAAATGAAGCAAAACTTTGATGGTGGCCAGGAAGAGTCTTTAACTCCTTGTGACCATCTCATTAACTTCTGCCCTCTCCATCACTTTCAGTTCATCTAGATACTTTAGATTGGCTCGTGGGATGACTCACTCATTGAGGTGAATGAGTTGTTTCCACCAAAAAAGCAGAAGGTGACATAATGTTTATCCTTGTGGCCTTCATAATCATTCCCCCCATGTCCCAGGGACAAGGCAGAGAATCAGATGCCATGATGTACAGTTTTGTGGTGTTAATCTAATTTGAATCAAACATAAGTAGGGAAAACAATTCTCCAAATCTCTCATTTCAAATGATTTAATTTAATGCTACTAGTGTGATCTCATCGTTCCAAATTACTGGATTAGATAAATAAACTCCTCTAAAATAAAGCTGCATTGATAGTTTCTTGCATTCTGTTGGCTTGTGTCTAATTTATTTTATTCCAATTAAATTTGTAGAGCAGACTCTTGTAAGTATTTTCCAATAACTTCTAAATTTCTACAATTGCTGAGATAGTGTCTCAGACAAAGACCTATAGGGCTGAAATAAAAATAGTGAAGGGTTCGAGATGACATCATGTTTTATGAACACAAGACGTGACCACAAATAACCTACAATAACCTTTAAAATTAGTTTTTTCCTGACTTCATAAAACAATATTTTATTTGGCAGGCCCTTGTTGGCAAGCACTTTGAACAGTTCTATTTGTTTTCTGTAACCAGGAAGATACAACCAGTGTTTTCACATAGGTTTCCTCAGTACTGTGGTTTTGCCATTTTTTGCCTCTTTATTACTGCCTGCTGCTGTTGAATATTTTTCTTTGGGATGTTTATTAAGAACAAGGATATGAATTTAAAAAAACCAAAACTTTCTTTGTAACAGCACTGGTGAGTTTCTCCCACTGTAATATTACTGTATCAAAAACACAGAAATAGATCATGGTATCTAGAATGATCTGGTTGCTTTAAGTCTAAAGTTATGTAATAACATGCAGCTGGCTACATGTATATTATGAGAAACTGAAGGAAATCAGCCCATATGTCCTTTGATGCATTAACCAAGACCAAGATTTAGAAATCCACCATAGCTTGTAACACCATATGAAATGGAGGAAGGGGCTTAGCCAGTGACTGAAATAAATAAAAAAAATCCCTAAGCATTCCAGTTAAAGTAAATTAGAAATGAACATCATAGAGTGACAGAAATACTCCTGGTTTCTTAGCGGATTGTACCTGGGATTAGTTACTATTTCATTCCACCATCACCAGTGGTCCTGGTTATGAGAGCCACAACTCAAGAGCTGTGTGTTCATAGAACCTCCAGCAGCTGAATGGGATTGCTCTCTGAATTCGACACTGTGCAAGCTTTTGTTGTTCTGAGTTGTGCTGTTGTGGACAAAATGGACAATTTTCCCACCACATCTGTATGAGTAGTTATGCTGCTTCCAGTGTTTTAAATTTGGGTGTTTGTGGGGTTTTTGCTTGTTTGGATTATATATATATATATATAGGCACATATATACACATACTTATATATAGGTATATAAAAATATAAATCTCTCTAAGATTTTCATTCAATATAGTTTTAACTATGATAGAAATTTTGTCTGCACTCCTAAATTGCACTATTCAGCAAATATCATCTTCCCTGCTGTCCCCACAACAAAAAAAAAAAAAAAACAAAAAAAAAAGGATTTATATGCTTGAGCAGGGGCCATGCAATTAAGAGGAGCTTTTCAGCTTCTGTGCAGTTTGGAGCTCCTAGAAATCCCTCTTTCTTCTGTACAGTGGGAAGGTTGAGTGAATAAGGTAGGTTCCAATAATTAAACTTGCTCTATTGACCTAACCAAAATTAACTGGCCATGCAACAATGTAGCTGTCCATGTAAAAACAGGAAGTCAGATTTCCCCAAGTAACCCTTATTCACCATGAGAAAAACAGCTGGTGCTCTCCCTTTATATGCAAGTGTGTGGGGCATGGATAAAAGATGTATACTTCTGATATCCTCTCTTTTAAAAGGCTGTGTTTTTTTTTCCAGTGGAAGTCTTCCAGCACTCAGTTCCTGAGAGGTAGGGCCCCAAGATAGTCTGGTCAAAATAGTTAGAATCATATCTTTGTAAGGAGAAGTCTGTGAAATCGAACAAAGAAGCCACATTAGTATAACATGAATAATCCTCCCTGACCTCCAAAGAGAAAAATAATAAAGGATTTATTACGCTTTTTTTTCCTCCCTAAGAAAGAGTAATAAGAAAAATCCTCCTTACAACAACAATAACCACTGTTTCAGAATCAGAGCCTTTGTGTCACTGTTTTTCAGTAGTTACGCTACATTTCTCCCAGTACACTGCTGGGATTTTTTATTTTTTATTTTGCTACGCATGCTCGCACATCTGCTCCACATGTGTGATCAGCGACTGGGTTTTCTGAGCTGAACGTCCTGTTAAATGGACAGAGTGGGCAGATCATTCCTTAGAGAGCAGAGAATCTGCCTCTGGTGGATTGCTGCCAAATGCAATGGTGTAATAAAGAAAAGAAAGCTGCTCGTTCGGATTGCTCTGAAATGAGCTGTGTCCTCTCCTAAAATTCCATCTGGTTTAGGATCCCTGGAGGCACAGTCCAACACACCTAGGTCTGGCAGTCTGTGCATTTGATGGCTGCAAACATCTCTGCGTAGGCTGGCTGGGGGAAGGCAGGATCATTAAGAATTGAAAGAGGTGAAGCGATTGTATTCACTCCCTTTCACCCACCAAGACAAAATTACAGACAAGGATTGTGGAGGTGAATGTACGTTCTGTTGCTGACATTGACAGATAATCTTTAAAATAGGTGTTGTAGGCTTTGACTTTCCCTGAGTTGTCTAAAAGCTTTGTTTTCAGCTGGTGGAAACCAGCAGCAGTCTGGGCTGATCGTCCCTCCTCAGGTTTGGCCCTTTCTGCATTAATCAAGGGCTTCGTAGTAAATCGTATGAAGGAGATTGAAGTGAGCATTTTGGTATGTGTGCAAGGAAATCCAGCTTCCACAAACACCAGGGACTGATAGCAGATGTACAAAGTAGGACAAGAAATTAACAGATGCTTCCCAGTTTGGGCCATGATCACTGATGAAACCCAACTCAAATGGTTCTTAGGTCACATTGGAGTCTGCTGCAGATTAATTTGGCTCTTTGCTGATGCTGGCAATATTAAGATTGCAACTGCAAAGTGCTCGATACAAGCTGATTTTCTGAAGTAATACCAATGCTACTGAAAGGATTCTTCTGTGAGTTTAGTAGTTAGTTCTGCACCAGGCAATGGTATCACACTGGTTTAATCCATCTCTGTAATAGATGTCCTGCAGAACATGACAGTTCTATACTCAACAAACCAAATATTTCATTTTCATTTTCTTCTCAGTCTACATGCATCCTTGTGAAATAAACAGGGCCTGGGAACTGTTCTGGGCATTGAATTATGATCATTTATGGTGTTAAAGAGTTAGACATCCCTAGTAGCCTCAAGGCTGCTGCCAACTACCCCTCAAACCACTCCCAGGCACAAATCAGAAGCAGGGGATTTCCACAACCATTCCCAAAAGACAATTTGTAAGCAGACACATGGTTGTGAAGGATAAGAGTGTTTACTAAAGCAGAGCTGTCTGCCCTGTACTCATTGGCCTCAGCTCCTGGGAACACTCTGGGAATGTCTCAGCTGCCCATCCATAGGCCTGGACAACTCTCACCAGTGAGACATTATTTTAAGGAGAGGCAGAATCTATTACTTTTTGAGACAGGGTTGTGGGTTTGGGTTTTTTTTGTGTCAGAGACAATTTTCTTTGTAAAAGCACAAATCATAGAGTTCTGAAATTATTTTCAAGACTCCCCTCTGAAGTTACCACTGGACAGGGTTTTGTTTCTGTGATTGTCCTGAAAGATATTGGGCAACTGAGTGCCTGCAGTAGTGTCACTGGTGGGGTGGATCTCACAGCCTCTAGCTAATGTAATCACATTGCCCCACTGAATACACCCTAAAAATCTTTTGGTTTGTTTTCCCTTTACCAGAGGTGTTTAAAATAACTAGCTGCCAGTTAAATTGTGAATTCCCATTGTCCTTGTTTATCCATCTGCTTGTAATTGTGCTGGTTTTGGTTCAAGATGATTTTTAACTGATTTGAAATCATTAATTTGATTATTGCTTACCACCCAGAAAGAAATGGCCAAAATCCAGAATTTTGCCTTTGCAAGACTTTTCAAGAACTTGGATCCAGCTCAAATACAAATGATTACTTTTCAAATTTCTCTTGAGTCAGATATTATAAAAAATTGCATTAGAAAGAATTACAGAGGGGGTGTACCTTAAAGAAGTTTCTCCTTTGGCTTTAGTTGTTATTTTAACAACTATAAAACTGAGAAAAACATCACTTACACTAGCTGTGCTGGCTCATCAGGTCTCAGACCAAGTATTCCAGGGAATAGCTCATGTTTAACTGTACTTTCTGGGCTTCATTACAAGACCCTGCAACCTGGTGGGAATTCCTGACCCAACCAGCTTCCAGTCCCATTGAAGGCTTTGTCTGAGCCAAACACTTTCAGGCTCTTTGCCCCCAGGCACTGGGGACAAAAAGCAGAACCAGGAGGGTTTCCAGCCAGCTGGGAGTAAGCTCTGATGCACAAACCTGTGAAGCCAGTGACTTTTCCACCTTGACTTTCTGCTGCTCGGATTTTGAGAGATGCAAGGCCTTTGGTGTTCCATGTTTTAGAGTCCATGAACCAGCTTTCTTCAATTAGTAGTCTGGGACAGATCATTCCATTAGACTATTTCTGAGATAAATTAGTGAACAGACATAAGGTAGAAAAGAAAGCCGTGAGAGGAGCTTTTATTAACTAATCACTAGGATTAATCAGTGATATGTGAAAAAATTGAACTCCTAAACCCAGATGAAGGTTGGCCAGTTTGGCAGTGGGAGATAGCTGGGGAGGGGGGCTTAAATGTTTTCATCCAGAGCTCAGATTAGATTTAGAATAGGGCAGGATGAATCTAAGGAAATCATACTGCAAAATGACACTGTTTAAGTAATATAAAGCTATTTAAGTAACATAAAGAGCTCTCCAATAATTTCAAATGCAGATCCTCTCTTTATCAATTATGTACAAAAAAGAGGGTTTAGCAAATAGCTAGTTGAAATGGTACAAGACCGTTAAGACAAATGCTGAAAAAAGGTATTCACTCGTTATCTAAATCATGGTGACAGCATAATAACTGCCAAGGAGGGGAATGAACTAGATTTCAGAGCCCACCATTTGAACCATCACAACCATTTAACTTGTTCTGAAGTTTCTGTAAGTTCGCTTAGAGGTTTTCAGTATTTTCTTGTTTTCTTCCTGCCTTTCTGTGTCCCCATTTGTGCACAGCCTTCCCCTCTGTTCCCCTCAAGCTAAAATCTACCAGGAATGCATTTTCCTTGTAGTGGCCACAGCACAGCACGACAGCAATGTGGCTGCTGCCAGAGGAGGCTGGGTCACACCACTGTGCTAACAGGGTCTGCAGTACCTCCTGCTAACCAAACCTGAGGGCAAGATGGGGCAAAGAGTGATCTGGAAGAGTGCATGAGAAATACAGAGTCAGTTTAAACAGAAAGGATTCCTTCTTTGAAACTTTATCAGCTGAGCGAGGCACTTTGTCCTAAGTGACTTTTCTTCATTGTAAGACAGTAGACCTGAAAATCAAAGTTTGTCTGCACAAGAGCATTGAATTTGAGGCTAATCATCTCACCCACCCTGTGAACTGCTCTGCTACGCTTTAAAGACCTGGAAAGTGTTCCCACTGGCTTAAGTGGGGTTTTGGATTGAGTCCCCCATATAGATACAGTAGAAAGCCCCTAATCAAGCAAATAAAGCTTCATGAAGCCAAACTGTCCTATACTTTGCAGTTCTAAACATATTTAATATTAATTCAAATCTTTGTCATTTTATAAATGAATGGAAAGGAATATAGAGGAAGACATAGTGTTGTATATGATAAACAGGCTTTTTTAGCACATATGGGGGTACAGAGGCAGAGCTATTCAGAGCAGCTGTCTGCTACTGTAGCTGGCATAAAAAAGACTCCATAATACCTGTGCCATACCACACCTCTTCATTTTGCAAACACTATGACAGCATTAGGGACTAGTGAGTGAAAAAAAAAACTACTAATGGGGAAAAATGTTTGCCATCTTTGTCTCCTTGGTGTTCAGTACTGTTTTTAAATGCCTCGGCAAGTTGTTCTTAGGTGAAAGATAACAGTCTGCCAAGTCTTGAGAGTAAACATTTTGTGTAGGTCCACCCACAATGCATTCAAATAAGAAACTGGAGCTTATTCAGTATAACTCAGGTTTAACCATCTCATTTTCAACACAGTTCACTCTTCATGGCCTTTCAGATCCTTCTCTTCATGTTCGGTCTCAGCCTCCTGAAGCTTCCTGCCTGCTCTTCCATGTTTCACATCTGGCTTCATCAGACTTGGGTTATCACTATATTTGTGAACACATCTGATGAAGGTGCCTCTTTTATTACTTACCTGCAGTCTAGTTTTAAACATTAACATCTTAAATATTGACAGGTTCTATTCTTATTCCCCAAACTGCATGTTGTTTACATGTGTTTCTCTTAGGCCTATGGACGTTAAAATGCAGACAAATATATATATGCATATATTTGCATCCAGACACTTTTTATATATCTATTATAGATTTTATTTATATATATAATATAGGAAAACCTTGAGCATATTTTTTCATGAAGATTTGGCTCTAAAACTCAATATTTCTGAATTATAACAGCACATGTTGATCTCTCTGTAAACTTAACATCAGAACAGGCTTCTGTTGACAGAGCAGCACACAGTTTCAGAGCACCATGTACTTGAGGGCCCTTTCCAGTGTGCAGCTGGTAAAGTTAGTGGCTGTACCAAGAGGAAGAAGATAGTATAAAAAATGAGGAGGAAAGCTTTGTATATAGCAGCCTATGAAGGGAAGAGAAGCTCTGAGCTGGTGTAGCAGAAGGGAGTCTGTCCAGCAGGACCAGGTGGCTGAGGCTGAGATTCAGGACAGGAATCCGATCACGAGCTGCCAGAAGGCCTTGACCATTCTGAGAAGTGTGTGCAGTGGGAAGTGCTGGCAGTGGGCTCTCAGTTCTGCCCCTCCCTGAAGCTACTTTGGTTTCTACCCCTGAACTGCACACAGACCACTAAAGGATAGAAATCTCTACAATGTGGCAAGACAACCAAAACAATGCATGAGCCTTTATCTCTAGAATTTCACCGTCCTTGTAGTAACTTGCTTGGAGATTACCACAGGTTGTATGTGTGACTTAAATCCTGTTCCACCTCAGAAGATAAGAGCGCAATGTTTTTTCTGGTGATTACTGAGCCATATAGTTTCTTGGTCTCTATTCCTCAGGAGAAATCTGATAAAGTACCTTGGACAATTTGTCAAAATTTCTTCTTATCTTTTAGGACCTGAGGAATTGGCCAACATTTAAGGAGTTTGGATTGTTCCAAAGAGGAGAAATTGGTCAGAAATCAATACTTTTCTCAAACTGTTTTTTTCTACTGTATATCCATTTGTAAGGAATGGATTGACCCTTTTTTCCTGAGAAGAAAGCCCACAGTTATTCACTGTATCAATGCCCTTCTAAGTTACCTCCCCACAAGGACTCTCTTGAGACTTTTCAGGATTGTGCAACAAGCTGTTTGTTGTTATCTGCTCCTTCTCCTTCTACACCATGAAAACAAATATATTGCGGAGGAATCACAAGTAACAGAAGCCAAGCTAATAGAAGATTCAAATTAACACAGTCGTGCCAGGCCTGGCTTGCAGGTGAGATAGTAAGATTTGCAGAAGGGAATGCTTGTGAGTGCAAGCCCAGAACAACGCGCAGGAAGCTGATTTTGGGGGGGGATAATGTTGAGAAGCAGCACCTTGTAAAGTATGGCTGGACCACTAGGATACTGTGGGGGATATCTAGGCAGGTTTTTTTTCCTGCTTCCATTTATTTTTCTAATTTATGCAACAATTACATTAAATGATACCCTTTTTGGGCTTTTACACAGACAGCTGAGATTCCTCAATTGCTTTCAATATGTCCTTGTATCAGTGTGGAGACCAGCGGCACTCCATGAACAATTTGTTTACTTGATCCCAGGTGGTCAAAACTGCGGCTTCACTGGACTGTCCGTGACTGAAGGCACAAGGAAGAGTTGCAATTTCAACAGCTGTTTTCTCTTTCTATCAGTAGCATGCAGAAAGAGATAGTTAAACCACATGCTCCTTTACAGTTCTATCTGGAGCAAGCTCCTGATCTTCAATGTGGACACTATGGATTTTAGTTGGAATACCTGCAAACGAAAATTAGTCATGTTAGTTTCTTATGCAACGCCTAGCTAAATCCTTTAAAACAGCTGGATTGTCACAGTCTTCCATAGAAACAGCCAATGATCTATTATGGGGAAGGGATCACATTTTAAGAAAAGGTGGGGGCAGAGGCAGCAGCAATTCTTGATAGTGTGCTGCTGTCAAGAAGTGTAATTGCACTATCTCACTGTCAAGGCTATGGGTAAATCAAGACTCAGAAATTGTGTCTCTCAGCAAAATAAGAACAACTCTCCCTGGCTATTACACATTGCTTGCTGTCACCTCTAATGGATGTTTATAAAGTACTTGGGGATCTTTCCATGCAAAATGTTACATATGAGCCACTGTAAATTAATTTTTATTGTGCACTTGTTTAAGCAAGTGCTAACAGTAACTAGTGGAAAACTTCGACCTCTGTCTCAAATAGATCAGAATAGTTGAAAAGAGCCTACTGGATAAAATATGTGAAATCTGATAAAAGTCTGTCTGACAAGCGTGATATGCTCACAGATAGAGAAAGGGAATCTGTCATTTATTAGCACTTGTATTTAATCTAATGAGAAAGATCAAGAGTACAACAAGCCGATACAGCCAGAATACTGTCTATGTATTTTGCACTACTAACAGTCAGCGCTTAATTTTGATAAAGTATGTAAAAATATGTAGTATGTACAGGATATTCAAACATCTTATGTGTAAGTGGTCTTTAGACAATTTTGACATTGAGCAAAGGAGTCCAATCAACTTGGAGCTATGAATCTTCTCTGAGCTGGGATGAGGCACTTACTAACTACACCTCTAGCACTACTGCCTAAAATAAGTGGATGCAACAAATGGTGCAAAAGAATAAAGAGATTGGTGACAACTGAGAATAGCACTGACTGGCCGTGGCTGAAGCACTGGGGCTGTAAATCAGCTCGTGTGCAGGTGCAATTCTGAACGTGCCTTTGTGCATGTGCATGTGCTTTCGGTGTCTGCCAGACAGAGATCACAGGCAGCTCTTGCAGCTCCCTCAGAGCCTCTGGCAGTTGTTGAGGAGCTGGTAATTGTTTCCCCAAACTATATACCAGGCACAGCTCCCTTGGCTCTAGATTGTCATTCACAAAACCGCTCTGGACCCACTTGGGAAGGGCCCACACCTCCTGCACACACCATCCTAAGGAAAGAGGGTGAGTGAGAGCCAGAGAATAAGTACTTTGGTATGGAACACATATTTATCTTCAGCCTTTGCTGATTCTATCCTTAGCCATTAATATGTGATTGCATGACATTAAGATAATGAAATTATCACAAATGTAATTTTAAAAAATTCTGTGTAGGATTTGCCGAACAATATACTTTCTTCTTGTAAACATTAAGTTTTAATACAGCTTAAGTTTGATGGAGGTACCTGTGAGTCTGGGTCTGACTGACTACATCAGAGGGCAGAGATTTTAGGCTGTCCTTCCTTAGCTGGAAATCCACAACCTGAACCTTGGCCCATGCCAGGAGGCCGCCCTTTCCCCCGCACACGCACATCCACCTCATCGTATCATAAAGACCTGAATAAGCTCATCCACCTTTATAATACCATAAAGTGCTTTGCATTCGCTAAACCCACCGACCAACCTTTATCATTTTATCACATTATGTGCTTTATCACACAGAGCACCACAGCCACAGCTGCCGGGGTTAAGCTGCCAAGGCAAAGCGCTCGGTGGGTGCGGAGCCGCGCTCAGCGCCGCGCTCGGAGCGCCCGCGGGAGCCGCGGGATCCGCGGCCGCTCCCATTCCTGGTGTTCGACTCCCCCTGCAGGGCGAGCCCCGCCGCTCCTCCCCTGCTTCGGGGGGCTGGTCCTGACCCCTGCACTCACCCACCCCACCCTGCACCGCCGCGGGGATCACGGGCTTCCTGCTCAGAAGCTGTACGTTTATCGCAGGAGCAACCTTGACCTCATCATCGCTTACTTTCTCTCCTCTTGCTCAGTATTTTAGGGTTTCAGCCCATTTCTTTGTGGCTCTCAGGTTCTTCCAGAGATGCTGTTTTCTCCGTCCCTCCCTTTCTGGTACAGCCCCCTCCTCCTGCACTGCTGCCTCCAACACACCTCTCCATCATCTCTCTCACCACCACTCAGTGGCAAAGCTGAGTGGCACAGATTATTTTTTTGTCTCTCCATGAAGTCTGACATTTGAATATCTTCAACCTATATCAAAGCCAGAAAATGGCATTTTCTTTTTTATTTTGTTATAAGTAGTTTTATTTTGTTATAATTAGTTTTATTTTGTTATGAGAAGAAAAGGAAATTTTGAAACATCTATCTGAGTATTTTCAATCAAAGTAAAACAGTTTGGCATCCAAGCGCAGCTTGCTCCAAATGCTTTGCTTTGTTTGGGTTTTTATGTATTAAACTGCGTTTCCTTATAACAGTGTATTGGCCCATGGGAGGAATATTCTGCTGTTTAATGCCACATCTGGCCAATGGAGTAGTCTTCCTGGCTGAACGTCTTCCATAAAGACTCCAGAGTTGTCCAACTTCTCCTCGTGCCTGCAGCTTGCTTCAGTGCTGAAGAAGAAGAAGAAGAAGATGATGATGAAGAAGACGAAGAAGAAGACGGTTGTCCCTCTGGCATTTGGCAGAGGACAGCTGCAAGATGGGGATGAGAGCCCAATCTGCTCTCCTCTGAAGTCACCATAGAAATACAGAAATGCTGTGCCATGACTTTGGTGGATTGATTGAAGCCTATGTGTTTTAAATGAGCTAAAAACCCTGACTGATTCCAATTTGGTTCCAGAGATCACTTCAACTAGTAGACAACATGTTTTCTTCCCAAAAATTCATTCAGGTGGAATATTTCCAAGTGTGTCCTCCTCATCCTATGAAATATCAGCCTCAGGCCAAGGCAGAGAGCAGTCAGCAGTGAGGAGGCTTTGGGGCTGCTGGATGTTT
>NW_005054307.1:1308544-1317559 GCF_000277835.1 Geospiza fortis | reverse complement strand
CCTGCTGACAGTCCCTGAGGGGAGCATGGCCCTGAGCTCAGCCCCCATCCCCAGCCCTGTTAGGATGGGAAGGGGCTGAGCTGGCAGCTGGATTGGGCTGGGGGTGCAGGGCACCTGCAGCAAAGTCTGCTCAGGGATCAAGAAGAAGGCTCTGCCTGGAAATGAATGCCAAAGAGCTGCTGTCGCCAGCGCTCTCCTCAGGTCCCCCAGCCAGCCCCACCTCTGTTTGTGGTGGCACAGTCTGGGCTGGCAGGGTTACACACACCTGTGTGGCCAGCCCTGCTCCCCTAGCGCTGCACACACGAGTTGGAAGTCCAGTCCTCTATTAAATGCTTTCAAAAAACACCAGTTCTTAACAGCATAGTGTCAATGGCTCCGTCAAAGAAGGACTTCAGCTCAATTCATGTTGCTCATAAACAACATAAATAGGGATGCGCATTCGTAAATCTACTGCACAACATCAAATGAGTCGAATGAGAAACATGGCTGAGTAAATTCAATACACTGAAAAATTCTGTAGTCCAAGGTCCTTGCCTGTATTTCAGGTGCATGAGTAATACCACCTATTATCTCTAGAGCCACTGAAAAATGAATGCAGGCAAAACAAGATTTCCATTGTTCAGCTGGTTAATCAAGGGCTCTCTAATACACAGAGTTGTTTTCAGCACTTGAGTATCATCTCAGCAGTAATAAATTTTACAAGACAGCTCCTTCAAGCATTTATGGTTTTCAATTTACAAAATACTTCATAAATGTGAATTCACTGTAAGAAATGCTGCTATGAAGTAGCCATTATTCATATTGCATAGAAGGAGAGGCTGAAGCATAGTGAAGTTTACCAACCTGCCAGCTCTCATTTTCCCTGGGCAGGACTAGTGTCCAGGAAACCAGATTCCTTGGTCTTTATTGAAACATGGGACCATGTGCACCATACTCACTTTCTTCTTTAATGGGGAGAAAAGAGGGCAGCAGGACAGTGGGGGCCTAAGGGGTCTCTGTGATCTGGCATTGGCCTCACCATTGTGGGGCTTTGGGTTTCCTGAAGCAGTGCCTGGGTTCTTGGCTTTCCCCAGCCTCCTTACAGCATCTGTGTCCAGCCTCATTCCTTGGGTGGTTAATTTAGGCTGTGGAATTCCTTGGAGAACTGTTGTAAAAGTGGCTGACACATTAATGCCTCGGTAAAGATCAGGACTCCAAACAATGCATTCAGTGTATAGCAATATGTTTGTTTCTTTGGAGATACTTTCACTAGATGAGTGTTAGAGTTCAAATTTTGTTTCTACTAATGAACACAGCAGTGACAGTGAGAGCCTTATCCCAGAGAGCTTGCAGGAGTTATCCTTTTTTCAATTACATATATAAAAGATACCTGTTTGAACCTGTTCTAGTATATAGTGGAAGCCAATGCCAAAACCAGTAACCAGCAGTCACTCTTGAAAATGTCATTTCTATGAAAAATAAGATATCTTTGATGTTTTAAATAGCAGATCACCTTCTCAGCATTTCTGACTTTTGCATCTTTTAATTCCTTTAATCATTATTATTATTATTACTGCTATTGTTATTGTTATTCATTCTTTCACCTAATTATATCATACTTATTCTTTCCTCCCCAAGAGTCCTGTTCTAGATACTTCAGGACTGACCTTTGGCACTGTAGAAACTGACCATTTCTTCTTTCATCCAATGAAATTTTTATGTACATTTCTCTTCAAGTATAAGTAGAAGAGCTATGGTGCACTATTTCACAATTTTGTATGTCCAAAAGTTAGACAAGTCTTTGAAATTAGTTGAATGTAATGGAGGTACAATCAATTGAAATAAGACACTTTTTCTCACCTGCTTTTATAACTGTTTTGTGTAGGATGAGTCACTTCAGATAATTCTATGCAAAAATATGATCAACACTTTCTGAAAGCAATGCTAAAAAAAGTCACATGTAATGATGAGACTCACAGTAGCTTTTAAGTAGTTTATACAGTCATCTGTATGTAACTCCTACCTGACAGCAAATATGCACGAAACTGCAGACCTGAGTGAAGATGGGTGCCTGTATGTAGAGAAACCAGCAAGGATTTCACACAGGAGGGCACCTCTGTTTACTTCTGTGCTCTCAGCTCTTGCTGTGTAAGAGGCACCTCTGTGAAAGCACAGGATCATCTGCATTTCTGTAATTCTTGTGAAATATGAGTGGATAATAAAAGTCACAACCTAGCCTACAGGCAACCCAAAAAAATTTCCAACAATGTTTACAGTTTTCCTTAACCCTAGGTACTGAATTCTGCAACTGGGAAAAACAGACTTTGCACAGGCACAAAACAGAGTTTTAACTGCAGAGGGCATGAAAGAGCCACTGAAGAGCAGAGTGCTTTACTGCCAAGGCATTATTACCTGCAACATAATTTCATTCAAGTTTATTTTTTTTCCACACTGAATATCTACAATATGGCATTTTTGTTTCTAAAGATCCTCTGAGGATCCATCTGAATCCTTTCTTGCAGAAAAATACAAACCTAATAAAGAACATAAGTTATGAGACTCATTCTAAAGGATATTTCTTCATGATAATCATGGACTAGAAATCATTCTGTTATCCTCACTGAATCTAATGGATTTCTCTTACTGAGATTTCTTTCCCCATTTTACTTCACACTCAAAACAGGAGTTTTTTAATTTGCATACAAGATTGGTAGTGTAGGCTGTGCTCACATTCATCTGTTTCCCACTTACTGCCTTTATGCCCAGCCATTCATTAATGCTTACTTGAGTCATGGACCACATCTATCACAGTGCAGTACAGATAATATTTTCTAGGTTTTTCTGATGCTTCTAAGGTTTTGATCAAAACTGGCTTAAGATTTATAAAAATAAAAAATTTAAAAAAATGAAAATACCTGAGATTTTCACTAGAGTACAAAATAAAATTCAAATAAACCACTTGAATATTCATAATTTGAACACTGAATTGTTCAAATGCTCATTTTGTCTGTAATTTAGGGTTTTCCGGAAAGCTGAAACAAATCTTACTCAGTGTGTGTTTTGAGAAGGATGAAAAAGGTCTGCAAAAACCACTACCAAAAATTCAGCCTGAGGCAGATACCTGTTGGCAGGAGCCATCCCAGACAATAACAAATGCTTTGCCATCCTCCACCTGCACATCCTGATTAGCATAAATCCCCATTTTTCCATTAGCCTGCATGCCAAGGGTGCTTTCCAGCCTCTTCTTTAATGTAGTTGCGTCTTTGTTTTTCACTTTGTAGCCGACACCATGCCCAGAGTTTTTCCATCCCAACACCTTAGGTTATCACTGCTGGGAGGGAGTCTGAGAAGATGGAGAGAAAAACATTGGCCCTTCCTCTGCCATCAGCAGTATTTGTTGATAGTTAACTTGGGGAAGATTTTGGATAAAATATTGATGGACACCAGCAGAGGGTGCATTGCTGCCGCTGTAATGACCATTCTTATACTGTAAGTAACCATAAGTAACCATGGTGCTGCAAAGCTTTGGACAAATCCTGCACATTCCAAGGTTGTGGAGCTGCCTACACAAAGATGAATCGGTAGCAGGATTAAAGACCAAAGTCAGTGAAGCCAGTTGCTTTAAAGATTAAGTAAAACTAAACAACCAAGGAGAAGTAATGTGTATTTTCTGCTGTGCACTCAAGGTATTTTGCAGCTTTTCTTGAAGTATCCATCATAAAAGTGCTTCTTTGATCTGCTGTAAGCAGCCACTCCCAGAAGGAGTGAGAGACACCTCGTTTCCTTCCTTCCTTTTCTTATCCTGACCTACCAGTCTGGAATGCAGTTCACCTCTGAGCATTTTCAGATTTATCATTTTCAGAGAGGTTTGCATTGCACAACACACAACCAGGCTTACTTTGCTGCTCACAAAGATTGCACTGACAGCCAAAGACAGG
The DNA here is from genome assembly GCF_000277835.1 of Geospiza fortis. Classification (NCBI taxonomy): domain Eukaryota; kingdom Metazoa; phylum Chordata; class Aves; order Passeriformes; family Thraupidae; genus Geospiza; species Geospiza fortis. The sequence continues at coordinate 1,313,642 of NW_005054307.1, read as the reverse complement.
AGCCACATCCAGCAGCGCCTGACCCTCCTGCACTTCACCCATGGTACATGCCCTTGTCTGCCAAAGGGGCACGACAGTTCTGGAATAACAAATTCTCATCTTGCCCTCAACATAGGCAGGAGCTGCAACTGCAAAGTTAAGAAAACACTGCCCTGCAGCTGAGTCCCGTTTAGGCAAATCTGTGATTCTGTTGTTGCAGCCCTACGTGCCTCCGGCACATCCCTTTGCAGCAGGAATTACAATGAACCTTCTCCCACAAAGGCATCCCACCTGGTGACTCTGCTGAGAGATAGCCACTTTTTGCAGGGTTAGGTTTCAGACAGGTAACAGTTTTTCAGCTTCCTTGTCTGAATTTCTACACAGCACCACAGCCCTAAATGGAGCATACAGGAGAGAGGGACAAAACATAGTGTCCAAAAGAGGCCAAGTCTTTTTCTAGTCCTGCAACAAAATCATTGTTTCAGGCTTATTGTGCTGTCATTGGATTCAGAGTGAGTACTCAAAGAGAGACTTTAAACTCTGAACTGCCCTTCAAAAGTGTCCCTATTACCCCACGTACCACAGGCCTGTGGGTGCTTAAGCTGGAGTCACAACTAAATTCCAAAACATAGTGGGCATTAATGAGGATCATAATGTTCCCTACCAAATGGCAAGGGAGTTGAGCACAGCATAAATACACACTTAGAACTGCAGCACAATAAAAATAATGATGATGATGATGATAATAATAAGCCCCTAGCATAACCAGCATGGTTATGTGTGAGTTAGCTGAAGATGGCTGGAGGGAGGAGATGCCGTGCATTCTTGAGTGCACTGCGAGGAAATTTCAGTCCCACTGACTTCGGTGGGGCTTCAGTGAGGCCACGTCTCTGCTGTGGAAAGGAGCTGCTGAACACAGAGTTGTGGGGTTCCTTGCTTTTTGTCTCTGAGCAACTCCTGGCAAAACCACTGGTTACTAAGTGAAAACAGACTTTTTCCAGTCACCAGGACTGTAATCCACCACATACCTGGATTTGGCTTTTTTTTCTTTCACTTTTTGTTGTTGCTGCCATTCTGATAGATTTGCAAATCTGGCTCCTTGACTAGGCGTTGACTTTACAAACCCTGGTTTGGCTACTGAAGCAGGGGAAGGGGGGTCTGGCCTTGGAACGGATCATCCCCCCTCCGTGGGATGGCTCTGCTTGCAGCCTGGCTCCAGCTAACAGGCAGCTCTCAGTGTCAGCCCAGCAGCTGCCATGCAGGAGGTCTGGCCCCTGGGGCAGCTGCTGCTCATCTGCCGGCAGCTGGCAGCGGAAGTCACATCTGTTTTCAGTCCCAGCTGTGAGCGGCTCGGAGGTGCCAAAGCCCAACTGCCTCAGTTCTCGATCCAGGAGCGAGGAAGCGTTTCTGATGCCAGACCACGGCCTGGCTTGCAAGGGAAGGGAGGGGGGGATCGTCCCTTTCGACCATGGTGGGCCAGGAGGAATGGAAAAAGAGTGACAAATACGGAGAGAAAGAATAAGCAACTGAAGTAGGGGAAAGGATGGGAAAAGAGCACAGGAGAAAACAGGAACAGCTGAATGAAAAAGAAATATGAAATTTGAAGTGATCAGTCTGAGGCACAAAAACAAAGGAGGCAGAGTAATGAAAGAGATGCAGAAGTAACAACAAACAATGACCCGAGAGAGAGTTATCTAAAATGGCTGCTGAAGAGAGAAATGCCTTGTTGAGTTGCCATCTGAAATGCTCCTGACCCTGGAAACCATCCCAGGCTGCAGCCCTTAGCCCATTGCCATTCAAGAGGTCTCCCCTGCAGGTTTTGCCATCTGGTGGAGCTCTGGTATATTCTCTCTTGCCTCCTTCTTCTCTATGCTATTTAAATTCACATCACTTTTTTCTTGTCCAAGTCTCTTGCTCTCTCATTTATCTTGGTAACTGTGTTATATAATTTGGTGTTGTGGCATTTTAACTGAATTATAATTTTAGTTTCTGAGACAGGAATAGGTGCAGGATGAAGGATAAGATCCATTTCAATCTAAATATTGAAAGCATACTTTAATTAACCTTAGAATAAATGTATTAAGAAATGCCACTTTGCTCCCCACATTCGTGTTTGCAAGAGAAGTGACTTTATCACAAAAAGTATCTTCACAGTTGGGACTGTTTCCTCAGCACAGGTGCTGAAATTGTGTTTTTTAGATCTCTAAGCTAATTGAGTATTCCTGGAAGAAATAATGAAGGAAAATGAATATTTAACAAGTGCTTTACAGCCTTGTCAATCAAAATCAAGCAACACTGGGAAAAAATGCAGTGTCCGTGACTGCTTCTTTTCCTTAGTGCTTGCCAGAAGCACAAGAAAAACTGAATTCTGGTAAACAATTGGGCTGGGAAATGGGCTGAGGGAGACAGATGTCATAAAAAATTACCAGTCTGAAGCTGAAAGTGTGGGCACTGGGGCACAAAGATTTGAACCCATTTTCACCCTGCCTTTGCTATCTCACTGTAGGCACCCAAAGCAGGGCATTAGTCATCAAACTGTGTGCCTTTAGAGATTATTCAAAATCAGGTGCAAATTGAATTGAGTTGGGCAGGAATAATCTTGCTGCAAACTCTGCTCTACAGGAACACTGTTAACATCAGCTTATTCTTGAACTCCCAAACCTCCCTTGACAGCAATGAAGGGATTGGCTGCACATTGGTGGATGGTTGATAAGATGAACTACAATTTCTCATATCAAAGTTATGGATAAAGAGGAAGGAGATACAAAATTTTAAAAAAATTGCAGGTGTCAAAGTGAATGTGCTCGTCTTGAGAAATAAAAGCCATCAAAAAGCAGTGAGAAGTGTAAAGTGTCCGAGGCAGGGAGAACAGAGCAACCAGAGTCTGACCCTTCTCTGGTGGAATGACCTACAGACAGGAGAAGTTGCTGTATTTTCAGAAATTGCCCATTGGAAACTTTATGTCTTTGGAAGCTTCTCTTTGGATGGCACATAAAACAGCACTGTGGAGATGCTGACATTTTGATGTCACATAGAAATACAAATCTGAATACACCAAAGGCTCAATGGGATCCAAAACATTTTGGTCTGCAGCCTACATTAATTATTAAGATGAGCTCAATCAAAGTTGACTCTATTATGCCACTTATTCCAATAGGTAACATCTCACTTTCTTTCTCGTTGCTTTTCGGTATAGTTTTGGGGTGTTGGGGTTTTTTTGTTAATAATGTCACCATCTTCTGTCCTTTTCATTTCTTTCTTCGTCAGAGGACCATCAAGCCTCTATTTTTTTCAAGCTAGGTTGTCTGAAAAGCTAAACAAAAAAAGACTGAATAGAAAATCTTCTTCCTAACTGACTGAAGACAAAGTAATACAGATTTCAGATTTCGCATGAAGTGGGTTAGTTTCACTATACAAATCTAATTCACTCAACTTTGCATTTTTGAAAAGCATTTCTTGGGCCACATTTTGCATTCTCTTTTCTGATGAACACTACGCAAGGAATACTAATTAGAGTGCTTAAAGAGTAAGGTAAGCAAGGCTGGCAGAGTCTGAGCTTCTATTTACTTTCTGTTATCTCTGTCCAAATGTTCAAAGCAATTTGGGTGGTGACTGATTCACTAGTTAAATTCAAAACAGCATGTGTGTAGAAAAGGCTGCCAAGTTTCTCATGTATACTGCTATTTGTGAGAAGCTATGCACAGACAAAAAACAATCAGCCAGTTTCTTAATTTCATTTTATATCTTTATTCCCATTGTAAGTACTAACAATCACCCAAAAACCATTTAAATTTGGTTTGGACACACAATAGCATTAATCACAGCCTAGTTTCTTTTTTTTTACTGCAGTTTTAGTATTTTGTGATCTGTTTTAGTAGTTCTGTTGTTGGTGTATTTGCTTCCAGCAAAATGGACTTCTCAATGTTTGTAGATTATTTTAAAAGATTGTTAAAGATTAAAAAGCCATAATGCAATGATTAACAGTACATTAATAAAGCTTATTATCTTCCATTTAGGATTAGTACTAAGTATATTGGATGACCCAAAACTTACTTTTTCTTGTGCATTGTCTGTTCTCCTTTCAAAAATAAATCCATAAACAACTAAACAACTATAATATAGATTTTTTTTATTACAGCACTTCATTGCGGTATCATTTTTAATTGGATTGAAATCCTCTTAGGAGAATGAGGTAAATAAAACAACCCTAAAAATAAAAGCTCTGTTTAAGCAAATGATGTTGCACACAAACCAATGTTAATACAGCATCACAATGTATAAATCAGAGTGGATAGAAAACTTGAAGGGTTTTATAAATTCACCTTCTTATTATTTGTGGAAAACACATCACAGATTGCATTTTTGTCTTCAAGCAAACAAGAATAACAAAATACAGTCAAAGAGACATCTTTCATCACGTCTTTTAAAAGCCTGTGGGACAAATTCCTTCATCAAATTTATTAATGTAAAAGCACATTCAGAAAACTTATTTGTGAGAGCTGTCCTGTTAAATTATGAATACCAGTAATAAATTCTTTAGTTCTTCATTTATTTGTGTGCTCTGCGTATGAACAGACATGAATATCTGTATGAATAAAATATGCCTATTGTATAGCCATACACAGAGCTAATATGAATGCTTATGTTGTACAATGCCAGAAAAGGACAAATTATTAATCAAAGCAGAGAGAAGAAAGAAGCAAAGAAGAAAGCAGATGATGCACAAGAACTTTGTTAGTTATCTTTGCACGACTTGTGTGTGGAAGAAAATGTCTGCTTTGGATATAGAACCATCAGCTGACAACTCTTTATTTTATTTTGGAAGAAGTTTGGAACCAAGATCAGCTTCTAAAAGGGATTTAAATCAGAGATATAAATAGTCATGTGAAGGGAAAGGGATCAAGCAGGGAGCTTGTTATCCTAAGCTTTGTCTGAGCACCAGAGGGAGAGGAACATGGTGGGAGTAAGGGGAAGGATGCTGTTTTTAGAGGGGAGCTTGCTGAACTGACAGTGATAGACTGAATCAGGGACTCACTGGACTCTTCTGGTGGGGGTACTTCTTCAAGATTTTATTCCAGCCATATCAAATATGTAAAACACTAGCCTAACCCCTTCACAA
>NW_005054307.1:1233919-1308515 GCF_000277835.1 Geospiza fortis | reverse complement strand
ACATGTTTTCAGGGACACTGCTTGTACTGCTCTTAGTGGTTGTGATACCTGGAGAAACTCCACATAATAACCATTCACCATTCACCATTTCATCTTGCTGTCCCAATGGTCCACACTTGACTACCAATGCAGAGTATCTCTGAACTCATAATGCTTGCTCTCCTTGCTGCTATTTACTACATACCTCTGCTAACCAGCAAGAGATAAGAATTGTATTCTTATGCAATAATTAACAGATTCTTCCTATTTCAGTGGAGCTACAGGAGCTCTGAACCATGGCACATGGGCACTGGAAGAAGTGCAGCACCACAGAGGCTACAGCCAGAGCACACTGCATCCGGAAAACTGGGGCTTAGCACCTCCTTGTATCCATGCGTATCTTTTCTTTGATTTGAGGTTACCTTCATTCCACAGAGAACAGGTACCTGACCTTTCCAATACTTTCTGCAATATGCATTTCTCTTTATGGCAGGAAAGCCACACTCTGTAAGGAACTCTACATTCACTAATAGGTGTTACAGCAGCAATTTTAAAATAATTTCACATAAAGTAGATGAGCTGTGCTTTAGGATTAATTTATCTGAAATAAAACTTAATTCATGCAGTCCTAAAGTACAACACGCACACATACTTAAAGACCATTTTGCATGAATGCTTTGGTGTCCTCTGTGCACCTTTGAAATGATCAGTACCTTGAAAAACATTTCAGTATCATTCCTCACAGTATATACCCAGTGTATCTCAGAATTATTTGTATTTCCTTTTACACTTTATACATAATATTAGACTTGTACTTTAAATATCAAAAATATGCTATTAAATGATCTTAATAATAAATGGCATAAATCCAGAGTTTTCAACAAAGAATAAAATTACTTAAGACCTTTGGTGAACAGATGATGAAAGCTAACATTTCCAAAAGCTACACATGATTTATGGTCTTATGCTACCAACAGTTGGCCAATAAGTTCTGGGTTTCTGTCCTTTATCAATGCCATGATAAGAGCAGCAGCAGAATTTACTGTCTCCTGAAGCAGCAAAGGGTCCTGGAACAAAAAGAAAAGGAAAAATGAGGGAGTAGGGAAAACAATGCATTTACAAAAGTGGAAAAAGTAAATATTTAAAAACAATTTTCAATTATGCCAAAATACCATATCATTGCTGGAGAAGCAAAGCTCTTTATTAGAAGAAGAACTTCTAAAACTTTTATTTTAAGGAAGTGCACTTTCATGGTAACAACCGTTTTCTCCAATCTCCTTGATGCAAAACTGCTAAAATTCCATCTACTCAGAGACCACCAAAAAACTTGATTCTGTCACTGGCTATCTAACTGAATTTTAAAATCTAAAAGGGACTAAAATTTTTGGGGTTGAGAACATGGCAAAAAATACAGGATTTAATCGACTGGCAGAGTTAAAGACCTGCAACTTTAGGCACCTACTGAGTCCCATCTGTAGTCTACCAACTACTTGAATTCACAAAGGCATTTAAGCACTGGGATTTCAATGGTTTAGGCTGATTTTTTACCAAATAACTTCCAAAAGTAGTCTGGTTTTGATAGGCAAGTATAGAAACCAACGCAGGAAACAGCAATAAAATGAGACTGATTCTATTTTGCTAATTGAGCACTCCAGCTCATATTTGAAAGATTCTTTTGTCTAATTACCAAGTTTTCTTAATTGTATGGACTATAAAATGTTGGCCTCTTGCTACCAGTAAGACTTCCATTTGTGCACTGGGAAAATAGCAATAGGTGTAGTCAGACATGGAGACATCCCTGAAGTGAGAAATAGGAGAGAACAATTTCTGTGAAGCAACAGTGAAGAAAGGTCTACAAAACTCTAGGGTAGGGGGAATCTACAAAGAGAAATCAAGAGCTGTTCTCCATAGCCATGATGGATAAAACAATAGGTTTTATCCATCAATTTATTACATTTATTCCATGATGGAAGCAATAGATAAGGACTAGTATACAATGGAAGAGATTATTGGACACATCAAGGAAACTCATCATGAGGGTCCTATAACATGACTCACATCCATGTAAAATGTGATACAATGTGATAGAGCTTCCTGCCTTGGGTAGGATGATGGAGCAGTTTGATTCCACATCTTTTCACCTCTTTTTTTAAGATGCTGCATGAAGGAAGAATTTATAGAGAACACTTAAGAAATTTGGACGAACAGACAAAGACAAAACCATTTCCACAACTTATACAAAAACACAATACCAAAACTTGCTCTTTAATAAATAAGGCAACAGCTGAAGGGACCTGCCTATTCAGCTAGCACAGAGGGGAACTGGAGACTAAGAAGTTGCAGTTGAAGAAGAAAAAGCTGAATGGGAAAAGGTGTCCCTGAAACATTCTCAGCAAGGAAACAGGTCCAGAGGAGAGCCACAAAAAATGATGAGAGGGCTGGAGCACCTCCCATCCTATGAAGAAGAGCAAAAAGGGTTGGGGTTGTTTTCTTGGAGAAGGGATGGCCCTGGGGTGACCTTATTGCAGCCTTTCAGCACTTAAAGAGGGCCTACAAGAAAGATGGGGTCAGACCTTTTAGTAGGGTCTGTAGTGACAGGGCAAGGGGCATGGTTTAAACTAAAATAGAGTCAATTCAGACTAGATAAAGGGAAGAAAGTTTTTATGATGGGCAGGTAAAACAATAGAACAGTTTTCTTAGAGAGGTGGTGGATGCCCCATCCCTCGAGACATCCAAGGTCAGGTTGGTCAGGGCTCTGAGCCATCTGATCTAGTTGAAGATGTCCCTGCTTACTGCAGAGGGGTTTGAATAGGCAACTAACCTTTCAAGGACCCTTCCAAACCAAACTATTCTATGATTCTATGATAATGCTCTTATTAACTTTTTTACTTATGTAAATTAAATTAAACATGCCAGAGAGGCAACTGGATTGAATTAGAAATAGCTAGTTTATAATGATTTTTTCATCATTCTTGAAAAGATTATTTTTTTATTTGCCTAGCATTTTGTCATAAATATCAAATAAGTAAATTACAATTTGCAACCTCGCAAAAGATTACACTCCTCACAAATTCATGTTATATATTCCAATCTGCAGTAAAATTATTTATTAGAGTTCTAAAAAACTGAGGTAAAATAAAAACGTTCATGACATATGCCTTGCTCGAGTGACGCCTTTTCAGTTAAACAAGGAGTGCAGAAGTCTGCTGAGGTCCTGCTCCTTCAGAACCTTTTGTCATGGGCCAAGGGTGCAAAGGCAAACTCGGAATTCAGTACTCTGGTTCGGCAGGGTGCTCACTCCCTCATTTCCCATGGACATGCGGTGCTGGATAAAGCACAAGGAGAGCGGAAGACACGCGCACACCCACTCAGATGGCAAACACTGCAGCTGCTTTCAAAATCCAGCAACACAGCTCTTGCTACTCAGCAATGCCAAATCTTGTGCCCTTCATCACTTTTTGTTCAATTTATCTCAAGAAGCACTTCACAATTACAGACACTGTCTTCCAAATGGGCTTCCAGCCATATCTGAAGTTGGCTGGAGGTGTATAGTATTTTTTTTCCATTTCACAAAAAAAAATAAAATACACCTGGCCCAGAATGCTCTTAATGTTTCTCCCAATAAATCTTTCCACATCCTCTGTTGCTTACTGGATTCAGTACACATTCCTTTGCAGTAATAAATTATTAAAGTCTCTGAACATAAAAGCAAGCAAGAGAAAGAAATTTAACTTTCACAGGAGAGATTGAAAGTGACACCCTAAGATTCCTTTAGACTGAAAAAAGCCTTTTCTAAAGCTAAATCTAAGGCTTTAGTGCTAATTTCCATGTTCTTAAGGAAAGACATGCAAAGAGTTATGAGTAATATTTGGAAGGCAGGCAATGTGGCAGAATAATGTGTACAGAAACCTGCATGCAGAAGTGGTCTAAAAACTACTGAAATTGACTGCTGAATTGAAATTGGTTCAAAACCAGAAACATAGTAAGTACACAACACAAATTAGAACTGCAAGCTCTACAGTTACTTCACTTCTAATAATCCGATTATTAATACCATCATTATAACTCTTCAGGAAACCTACTGGCCCCTGTGTAGGATTGGTCTGTTTTGTGGAAATAACCAAAAGTGTTTTTCTTTAAAGGAATATATGTCATCTCATTTAGGAAAACACATGTAATAGAAAATATATTCTTATTTTAAATACAGTTCCAGTTGATGGTTTAACTACCTCATGAAGTACATACTGAGGATTTCAATAAGGCAGTCCTCTAAAGCACTTATCATAGGGGTTATTAATTTTAGATTTGTGCTAATGGTCCTTCCCAGTAACATTATCACATTCTGATCTCAGGGTCACTCATTCACTGAAGAGTGTCCAGCACCTGGGCCCAGGAGCCAGCCTCTGAGTGCAGGAGAAATCAGTGCCACAGAAATCAAGTATGTGCTGACTGCAACTTGCTTTACTCTCACAGCCACAGTCTCACTGGAAGCAGGTAGTAAATAACACAATGAACTGGACTCCTCCAGGAATTTCAATTTGTCTATCCTGTATCTTTCTGAGAATCAAGACTCACTCTTATGATAAGAATCATTATTGTAGTATCTGATGGTCACTGCCTGGGCATAACTTAAAACTTTTGTTGATCATTTCTAGTCATTATCACAACCACCCACCCCAAAAAAAAAAAAAAAAAAAAAAAAAAAAAAAAAGAAAATCCAGAAAAAAACTTCTTAGCAAAAATTTTAGCTATGAAAGGTAACACATTGTTCAATGACTGATGAAACAGCTAAACTATATTTTAGGTATTCTTTCTCATTTCAAAATCCTGCTAGGACTTTATTTTATTTTAGGCCATCACTCTGCCTGTAAGTAGTTCTTTTCAACATAATGTGAACACCAGAAACTGTTCTAAAGAAAATTAAAAAGAAATAATTCAACAACCCAGGAAAGGAAAAAAAATCCTACGCATCTTTATTAATTTAAAGTTAAACAAACAAGTGAACACTTCAAGTCCCCTGACTATACCCTTAAACACTCATGGTTTTGACACTGCAATGTTATTTCTGGCAACAATGCTGATTACAGCTGATAGTGCCTACAGGGAAGCTTCAATAAGGATGCCAGGACAAACTTAATCTACCACACCTAACTCCATTGCACATACAGGCCTCCAAACTTCTTTTATATTCAATGGCATAGCACTAAATCTTTCAAAAATCTCCTTATTAGTTGCAGGAAGTCAAATAATCAAGTAGAACCACGTCCTCACATGTTTAATTGCCTGTCGTGTTTGCCTATATTGTAACCAGGATAAAAGCCAGGATGTCAGAGCAGGAGGATCAATACAAATCCTCCTCTCCTGCAGCGCCGAGAGCTCTCGCCCGTTCCTGCCCACCCACTGCTCAGCACTGCCAGTCCCAGGCACAGAACACCCTTCAGCATGCCAGGCAGTGACTGCACAGCCCTGCACACACTGCACTGAGCTAACAGGAGTAGTTCTTTCCCTCATTAAAGAAATCCTTAAAAAGGACTGTGACCTTTGAAGACTTGGAGGCAGTAATGACTTTAATGGATTAATAACTGAAGTTCCACATGATCAACTGGTGTGCCACAAACTCCCCTCAAACCACTGTCTATTCATTTCATCCAGTTGATTAAAATGATTCCCCTGTAAAAAGAAAAACCACCCCCCAAACATTTCTTAGCCATTAATAAATAGAAATTTTTATTGTTTGAACAGATTATTAACTACATTTGTAAGCTAAACCCAAAAGTTTTACCACTTTATATTTATGTACTTTGGAAAAGAAAGTATTCAGAAACACTGCCAATGTTATAAACCATAAATCCACATAACAGCACTTTGATTCCAAAATAAAATATCTACTTTGTCTGTTATTAAATAGCAAAAATATTCCAATGTAACCATATTGTGTGATGGCTGTAACTCATACTCAGAAATTATTTGATGTAGATTATCTGACTGTAGGGGTTCTCTGGTCTGCAGATTAAGACTGGGAATGGCTACAGGGACAGAGTTAAAGTTGTGTTTGGAATATGTAATCTGATATTTTACAAATATGCATTTATTTAAGAAACTGTAAGGATATCTGAATACTTACTGACATTTCCCTTACAATTCATTTCCTTGCTTCAATCTGTTTAGGATTTACTTTTTTTTCCCCAACTGAAACTTCACATGTAGGTATTTTAATTTACATATGTACTAGTTCAGTTTAAGAATAGTTTGAAAAACACACCTACCCTTTTCAGCTCAAAGCCTCTGCAGGTATCACCTCTGTCTTGTACTGCCGAAATAATAAAACTGCTGTGTTCCATTATTTACACTCTGTCTTGCACTAATATTATTTGACATTCCATTAAATAGTGTTTTAAAATTAATAGAATTGCATAGTCCTGATTATATGGCTGACAGAAAGCCTGAGAACAGGATTTAAAGACACTGCTAAACTTAGGCAATATCCGTATGAACATGGTTATGTTTGCACCAGGAACACAAAGAGGGCCGGAGCATGTGCTGGCACGCAGGCATGCTCCTGCCCTTGCTGTTCCATTGTAAGCCTGCTCCCTGGCATAGTTTTGGCTCCTGACAGCTAACATGTTTCCAGACAATGGCTGGGCACGGTTCAGGGGACAGCACAGGCCAAGGAATGCTCCCAAGGGACAGGCTGAATGAGGCCACCCTCTTTTGGGAAGCGAGAATGTAGCCATATGGGGATGAGGCATGCTGTGCCTTTTAGCCCTAGGACAAGAGAACCATCCCTGGCCTGTTTTTCTTACAGTATGGATACAGCCTACATACCACTGGGAAGTGACATTTGAGCCTTTCTGTCCCTACCAGATGCATCAAGAATACACAGAGCCACAATCAAACAGTGCCTCCCAGACTGAGGCACAAATTCCACGTTGCTACCACATAAGCACGGTCATTAAAAAAACAAAAACTAACTACTCTGTAGACACCTTTCCCACTAAAACAGAGAAGGAGAGAGGGATGAACCACACTACAAGACAGTAACTGTGCTGTACTGCACATTCTTGCTTAGGGAAAAAGGCTGGAGCCAACAGAAGGAACTTGTGCCCCCTGCTCCTTTTCACAGTGTGGGTATGGGTGCACACCAGGTACACCAGGAGACATGGGCCAGTGCCTGTTCTGGGAAGCATCTTGCAAAGGACTATGGTGGCAGTACAAGAGGAGCTGCTGCTAATTTAAAAGTCCATAGAATGCTGCAATCTATGCTAAGGCTATACCAGATCCCTCCAAAACTCACCTGACATCGCATACTGAGTGTTTCATCTGCTCCAAGAGAAACTGAGTGGAGAATCTAGCCTCCAAAACCTCAACACTTGAAATTTTCTTCTTCAATTAATACTTTCAATTGAAACAGTTGTTCTGAAGAGGGACTGAGGTTCTTCCACTACCAGAAATCAACGATCCAACATGGTTTGTTGTTTAATCACACCATGAGGAATTTATCTGTAGATTCACAAAGAAGCATTTTCTCCCCCTCAAGATATGTACTGGCATGCATCTACACATTAAAGCAACCTCCATTTCTGTAATAGTACAAATTAATCTGAGGTCTCCTTTCTTCTTAAAATGCTTCCACATCACATTTTTAATCCATGTGCCAAAGGATCTATTGATAAGTGTCATCTCATACATGATATCAATGCAACAATTAATCTCAATAAGACGATAGCTATGCAGATCATTCTAAAAGATAAGGAAAGTATTTCTCTGAATATTTTTAGGTTTTCTTTCAAGTAATACATAAGTAATTAAGGTAGCACTTGAGTTCAGCTAGGTAGCTGGGCTCAAAATTACTAGAGCAGGTTCATAATTGAACGTCTGTACACACAGCCTTCCTTTCTGAACTAAGAAAATGCAATCAATTTTTCATTAGTGGATACTCCTCAAAATAGAAATAATTTTGAAATCTAGATACTGAGGATGCCATGAGGATTGGAAAAAAGTGAGTGGCACTGGAAGAACCAAGCTGTCACTGTGCTTATGTAGTTTAGCAGACCACTTAATTAGTGAAATCTGATGGATCTGAGTTAATTCCCTGTAGTTAAATGGGCATACATTCATGATAATCAAGCGAAATCTGGACAAATTGTGCATAAATACATAATACTGTACTGTAAGTCTCTCTCACATTTTTGATCAGTCATGCTTCTTATAGTTTATACAAAAAAAAATGGAGAGCCATCAAAATTTAAAATGACTGTGTGAATCTACTGAGAACAAACAAATATTTTAAATCTTCTGGAGTCTGTGAGGATTAAGTCTTTGATGCTTTTGCTTTTATCTTTTCCTGTAAGACTCACAGAATTAAACCTGAAGGTAAACATTACTCATTTGTTAAAAAAAAAAAAGTCCAACAAAACAGTGCAAACAAATAAACAAACAAACAAAAACTCAAATAGGATTCCTTTCTCTAGTATGATAAGAATAGACAGATTCACCCTAGATCAGCAGGTTTAAAACAGCTCCATTATCTACATGTTCTACAGCATGTAGGTGACCAGGGTTCAGTTCCTTCCCTCAGTTCTCCAAATCTTTTTTCCCTCCCTGTAAAAACATTGTTTGCGTGATCATGCCGAATGATCGATAAAAATTCCTGGACCAAAAAAATTCTGTGAAGAGCTTGTTATGAAGAACACTTTCAACACATTCAATGACTGCATCTTAGGCAAGAGTTTTCATTCAGCACTTAGCCACTATCTGATTGAAGCACTTTACAAGAGTGAGTTTGCCAGCAGTGACAGTACAATGCCTGTGAATCATCTTGCCCTCTGAGTTGCTCCAAAAGCTACCTAATGCTTGAGCTAGCAGCAGGTCTGCCACCTGTATGGGACTGGTACAAAAGTACTGGCAGAAATAGGCCATTAAACAGATGTGATGTCTGCAAAACTATGTTATGTGTTTGAGGTTTCTTAAAGGTGGTCTCTTAATACAGTATGTTACCAAATATGGAATATTAATATTAACATGAAATGTAATCATTTTAATATATGTTACTGTGTTACCTACAGGCTCTATGAGGTGCCAGTCTGGTAACCTTGCAAAAAACACCATCAGGGTTTTTAAGAGGAAGGAAAAAATTAATCTTGTCATCAGTACAGGAAAGCTGAAATGCTCCAGAGGCACAGGAACCTTGCTTTCTGCTCTGACAAACCTGCACTCTGCGACCTGCTGAAAACCTAAGACTTGTCTGAAGTCAACTGAAGCTGTAGCAAGTCATTCCTCTGTTTTCAGAAAGCTGTGGATCAATTTGATAGCACTAATAAATTCAAGTGGAAGTGGGATTTAAGCCTTCCACACAGCAGCAGCATATAGAATCACAGAATCACAGAATCTCCTCAGCTGAAAGGGACCCACAAGGATCATTGAAGTCCCTACTCCTGGGCCTGCACAGGACAGCCCCAAAAATCACTCTATGCACCTGAGAACACTTTCCAAACACTCCTTGAACTCTGCCAGGCTTGGTACTGTCACCACTTCCCTGAGAAACCTGTTCCAAGCTCCCAGCCACCCTCTGGGTGAAGAACCTTTTCCTGATATCCAGCCTAAACCTCCCCTGACACAGCTTCATACCATTTCCTTGGGTCCTGTCACTGGTCACCAGAGAGAAGAGATCAGTGCCTGCTCCTGCACTTCCCCTTGTGAAGAAGTTATAACTGCATTCTCCTCAGTGTTTGTGTTGTGGGTTCTCTGCTGTCTTGTCCACTGTGAGAGTCCATCAATACTTCAATGGGCTGCACCATTAAGTTTTGCAGCTAGCCAGGAATACAGAGCAGACCCACCACAGAAAAAACGACTTAACAGGTGCTGGCCTCCTGCAAAACATAACATCTTGATCACACAAATCATTTACAGACCACTGCACTTCTCCAGACACCAAGCAAAGATGGGGCAGCTATGGATCTGTATGACTGCATTTGACATGTGGGGCTAGTAGCAGAGCAAAAGCAGTTCAGCACAGTTTAGCTGGTTTTCTCCTATTACAAATAGAGAAATGCACCAGTTTCAAGCTCTGTTTCACTTGATGACTGTTGTTTTAGCCCTAGCTGGCAATGAGAAAGAAGGCAAAAATGAGATTGTAGAGAAGACAGAGAAGTGGTAGGGGAGCAAGTCAGAAGGGACAAAAGGAAAAATCACAGAGTAAAAAGTTTTAATAGACAACTATCTCACCCTGAAAATATTAAAAAAAACACACTGCTAAAGATCAGGTGAGATTATATCAATGTCTGAGGCTCTGTCTGACAGGTAACTGTGCCATATACTGTAGGTGAAATCAATAATTTTAAAAAACCTTCAAAGAAGCACAGAGGACATTTCTACCCAGTGAGATGTGGGGTCATCAGTGTAACTGTATTACAAAAGAAAAAGAATAAATTACAAAAAAATTCCAAAAACTACCTAATGGGAACAGAGGAAACAATACAGCACTTCTTCAATAAACCCATAGCACAAGCAAAAAATACATATTTAGGGTATATTCAACACAGTATATTTCACTATTAGAAGCTTTTCCTTTCTATACCATATTGCATTGACAACATAGATTGGTTTTGTCACTTTTCAAGAAAAAAATGAACACAGTAGTTCACAAACATCTAAGTTGATAACATTGTGCAAGACATGAAATGCTTTTACTATCTCAGATTACAGAACTTGGCATACAAATGTGCAGCAACAGTTTCATACACTTTGTGACATACAATTTGCGACTGTGACTAGCAGGGTTATGTAAAAAGACTGGACAACTTTTAATTAATGACTAACAAAGTTGTAAGGTTTTTGGAAAGAATGAGTGATGCATTTGAATGTCCTGGGGGGCTGCTAAAAATCAGTGCAGAAGAAATGTGAGCATTTTTTTTTCCTTTCTTCCAGTTTAAGCACATTTTTCTTCCCTTCTATAGGTGCTAACTTTATATGTAATATAAGCATAATAGACATTCAGATCTCCAAAATAAGAAGAGGCATGTGTCCATTCAGTCTTTAAAATCTTCATTATACAACTCCTACAGACTGTGAATAATCTGAAATACAAGCACATGGCTGCAGCAACAAATTGATTGGAAACATTCCTTTTGATTACAGATATTTTATTTGAGATGTCTCAGAGGAAAAACCATATGGCCTTCTAAAAAACAACAACAACAACAAAAATTCTTCTTTGGGAAAAGAAGTACACAAAACCCAAGAGATACTGAGGGACAAAGCATGCGTGGACATGTACTGGACTATTGTTCACATCCAGCCCTGTGGCTTCCAAACTTTTAGGATGATAAAATCAGTTCAGTGGGGTAAAGGCCACATTCCAATCTTGGCTACAGAAATACAAACCAAAAGCAATGACAGCATTACAAGCCTGGTTACTTTGCAGTAGCAGAGACTGAATTTCAATTTTAAACTCTGTATTTTGCTACAGGAGATCCAATATGCAATTGGTTTTAAACGGTTCTCTCAAAATTTCAAAAGCAGCTTTAAAGTGAGTCAGATGTCAGTGTTTTGAGCAGCAAGACACAGTGGGAGGGAGTGGCTGTTCAGAAGCTCATTGTTAATTGTTTGATATCACAGATTTCCCTAATTTGATTCTCTTAATTGAATCTAGCTAGTTGCATACAAAGTGGCTTTGAAGTTGCATCATCTTATCATTCGGTGAGGAGGGACTGATTGCAGAATAGATCATAAAAACTTTGTGTACAAGTTACACACTGAAATATAAAAACACCTTTGAATCACACCTGAATGTCCATCCTACAGCTTTCATCTTATCGCTCAGATTCTACTTCTCTGACCACGTGTCTGTGATGTTAAGGTGTAGTTTATGTCCATCTCTGTCTTTTCCCGTCTGTAACTGAGGCTCTACAAGCTGCTGGAATGCAAAAATATAAATTCCTTGCAATTCAAGACTTTCATGTAAGGCCAAGCTAGTTTATGTTTAACACAAGAACACAAACTACATGGAAAAAAATCAAACAAAAAACCCCAACAACAATGAAAAAAAACAACATAGGCTGATGAAAAAGTATCCAGAAATGAGACAAAAGTTACAAGGACATGAGGTGACATCTCTCCTTGGAGAGTAAGAGGAGAGGAGTCAGCAGGGGTAAAACAAGTTACAACAGAATTTAGTAATAAGATTTATTTCCTTTGTCTCTCACACCAATATTAGGTTTTAACACATCAATTTTGCAGTAATTCTGATTGTTCTCAACATTCTTTTGCACAAAACACAAACTTGTTCCAGCTCCAAAGCAGTCTTCACACAGTGAATATAATAAGCAGAAAAGGAACTTAAAATTTCTTGCAAGGATGAATAATTCCATAAGCAAAGTACCTCTAAGCACAGGTATGCTCAAATACACTCAAAACTGCTGTGAATGGAGAAAGTGCATCTGCACTCTATTGTCTTCCTTGAGGTATTTTACCTACACAATGTTTACCTACTCACTTAAGACAGGACAGTTCGTCTGACCAGCACTCCAGGACATGAACTGAATGAATCCCTACTCAGAAGGCACAAGGAAATAATAATAATAACACCTGAAAATGTTGATCCAAACTCTCAGTTTCTCTACTCTTTATTTGTTTGTTATCCTTAGCCCATAGTCTAAAGTCAGTGCAAATAGAGCATCTGTCCTTAAAGTTTTCAGCTAAGCAACGGTGGGAGCATATGAATTTTGAATGATTAATCCTAGAGGAAGGATGAGTCTTAAAATCTGGTGTGAGCAGAGGTCCAGAAAGCAGCAGTGAACAGTCTGGACCCAGTCCAACAGATGTGGCAGGAAAGTATAAAAACACACTAGGAAACCACAATGGTAAAGTGCTCTGTTTTCACAGGGTAGCCAAGAGGAATGGCAAACACCCGACACTCTGTTCCCATGGAAGTGTGGATGGAAGTAAAGACATTTGCTCTACAACTCCCTGAGAGGAGGATGTAGCCAGGTTGGGTCAGACTCTTCTCCCAGGCAACCAGTAATAGGACAAAGAGGAAATGGCCTCAAGTTGCATCAGGGGAGGTTCAAGTTGGAAATCAGGAATAAAATTTTAACATCAGTTAAGCACTGGAACAGGCTTCCCAGGGAAGTGGTAGAGTCACCATCCTTGGAAGTATTAAAAAAATTAGTAGATGTGGCACTTCACAATATGATTTAGTGGGGACTGTGGTATTCTATCAAAGGTGGAACTTAGTATCTTGGAAGTCTTCTCCAAATTTAATGCTCCTGCTGTGATGGCTACTCTTGAGTCTCACTCCCATCAGACCATCCCTCCACTGTTAAACCAAATGGAGGACTCTATCCTGCCACTAGCTACTGATTAAACCATGGCATAGCTGGAGAGTAAATAGCCAGTCTCCATAAAAACCCCTTGAGTGAAGCCCAGTGATAGGCAGGCAGAAAAGGGCACATAATTTGCCTTGCAGCAAAACCATGGCAAACAGATAAAGCAGTTAGTAGCATTCCTCAGGGCTCACCAGTAAATCCTTATCCTTCAACTCACAATGTATAATCCTTATAGCTGTAAGGGGACAGATGTGCTTGCTTTTAGATTCTAGTTTTCTCTTAGGCTATGTGGTCCAGCTACACCACAAAGATAGAGCTCACAGATGTTCTTTTACATAAAAATCAGTTTGCCAAGACAGACTTCTCTCTCTTTCTGCCAACAAGTATCAGCCCAAATCATGTAACACAATAGCCTGTCTATATACAAACAAAAGCACTCAAAATGAAAATATATCCAAGTGGTAAAACTTGTAAAATAACAAAAAAAAATTTGTGCTTTTAAAAGAGACGCTATTTTAAAGCTTTAAAAAGAAACAGAAAGAAATAGAATAAAAAAGGAATAAAAAAGGAATGAGTCCTGTTTTAGCCGATGGATTAATTTTACCCTATAATTAAGATATTTTATTAAAACTAAGGCATATTAAATATTTTATTAGCTATGAACACATATGTTTTTATGGGACTATCATTCAGTGTTAATTTTATTCTTCAGGTATGTTGTATCTTGAGTTGCATAACAGAAGAGACTAAGAGACCTTTAACACTTACAATTAAACTGTTACCAAAGTTTCCTTTTAAAAATTCTAAAACTGTTTTGTGCCTACTTGCAACTTAAAATATGTCTGTGACTGGCTGCATAGGCAAGTTTGGCTCTCCCTAGTACCTTCTATACTAGTACCTTCTTCTATCTATAGAAGTTTCCAAGGGCATGATTAAACATGACTTGTAAGTTTATCATGTCACTCAGTCATCACTTTAAAATGTGGGCCATCCAAAGCTAATTGAAATCCATGGGTTGAACAAGTGACCAATGTTATTTTCACAGTGATGGATGGCATAAGTATTTTTCATAAGAAAGTGGACTGCCATTTTTCCAAAATAGTAAGGTAGAAGAGGTGATATTGTAGACTCTTGTAGACTGTCTGCACGTGAAATGCTTTTGATTTTTACCTTTCCCTATAAAAATTGAATATTCATCTAAATTACTGTTGCCAGTATTTAGAAGTGATGCAAGAACCATGATTATCATGAGACTTGAATAATTCACTCGCAAAATGTCTAAAGTAATTTAAAATATGCTAATTTTGAACAATATTTAAAACAAACTGAAGAATAATTTAGAGGGTTTAAAAATTTTTTTGGCTTATTCTCTGAATATAACAGTCAAAAATGAAAGCAAACAGAACACTAAGTAGCCTCCACTCCCATAGCAAAAATCTTGATAGCATCTAACCATTACAGATCCTGGATGTAATACTGCTGAGGAATTTTAAACTCGTTTTAAAAAGTCAATACTTTTTTTAATAGAAACTGTATAACACTAACATCATTTAGGTTTAAGGGAAATGTAGTGGCTTAATTTTGTGGAGTTCTGGTCTTGGTATCACAGTTACCAAGGAAATAATACTCATGAAAAGGTCAGTTAGTCAAATGGGAACACTGGATGGCACAGACATAAATCCCAGCACTCACCATGTGAGCTCAGTTATGACAGCCTGCAGAGTTATTATGTCATAGATTTGTTTGGTAAAAAAGGAAAGGAACGTAGCTCTGTTTAAGCCTTATCCAGAATTAAAAACCAGTTCTGCTGTTCAAATAATTTAGGTGTTAGTTCCAACTAGAAAGCATAACTTTTTCTCTTTGACTCCCTTTTATTTTTTCTCCTTCCAGCTTCAGTATTTGCTTCCAAATTCACAGCTGCATTTAGAAGTGCATGTATCCTTTTACATGGGCACTGATTTCACATTGTTCATCTCCTCAGCCTGTATTGATTAGATAAATGTGTGGTTTGGCTTTTCCTGGACATGCTTTAAAAGTTTCCTCCGAACAAAAGAAGTAATCTCTGACTCCATTTCCACTAAATTCTCTCTTGATTCAATATCTCTTTTGTCTTCAACAAACTGTATTCCCTTGTGCCTGCTCTTGGCCTCAGCTTTTACCCTGAGTGTTCTGCTTCCATAAATCTGCTGCCTATTCAGTCAGCAGAATTATGTCTGCAGCAGTACAGACGTGACACAGCCTCTTCTCTTGACACTCCAGCTTGTCCTCAGTCACAATGTCCCCTTCACAATGACTGCTGAGATTCTCTTTCCATTACTTCCTTGAAGCTTACCTGGGAAGAACTTTAACTTTTGCTGCTTAAAACCCTTTTATATGCTCAAAATGAGATTCCATTCTCCCAGTCAAATCTAACAGCAACATATTCCTTTCAAGGTCCATTAGGAAAACACAGGCTTCTTTTGCTTGAGGTTGTTTGTGGACTTGTTCCAGTCCAAAGATGGGACTTAAAAATCCTTTCTAAGTTACTGCATTTTGATTATTTCCCACTGGTTTCTGTATACTCTTTCCTATAACCGGATCAGACACTAGCAGAAAGGATTTCCTGAACTGGTTAGGCTAATCTTCACCTAAAATTATTCTTGTGTCCATGCCTCAGTGATTTACTCTTCTTATAACAGCGATGGTGCAGCACACATTTTTACAGTCTATAAACTAGACAATATTATAGAAATGTATTAGAAAAAAACTTCCTGTCTTCCACCCCCCTGATTTTTTTTTTCAAATATTTGCTCTCTTACCAATATCCTGGACAATATAAGCAGTGAGTTCCATAATCTAAACTTTCAAGACACAGGTCTCACTTTTATAGAGAGAATAATTAAGTCCAAACTCACTCCTGAAATCTTTTATAGTTGCAATTCATATATATGCCAAGAGTATTATTCTTATTGAGAGTAAATTATCTGACTTATTCTTCCTTTTAATTTTTCTCAATATACTTTTATAAATTTCTAATACCAGGATAAAAATTTGAAGTGTGCCTTTTGAATGCGAGTTTTGTGTATTTCTTCATGACCAATCTCAAAGCTTTATGAATGTACACTAGAATTAATTTGTTCAAACAAACTTAAAAATAAAAAATGGTGTTGTACAAAATGGCAATAAATATCAGTTAGGGCCATTATAATTTTGCATTGACATTTAAAATTATTAATCAGAAGTCTCTAAACATCAACCTAAATATCAGAAAGAACATATTTTAAAATCTGGAGCTATTTATAAACTGTAAATATGCCAAAAATCATCTTTCCCAAAGCATTTCTAGATTCATCTCATTAGGATGCATTTAGGGAAGTAATCAATTTTAAAAGCATTGCATATGAATCCTTGTTTCTGCAACTACCATCATATTAAGTAAATAAATCACAGAATCATCAAGGTTGGAAGAGACCTTCAAGCCCAGCAAGCCCAACCATCAGCCCAGCACCAGCAGAATCATCCTTAAGCCACATCCTCAAGTGCCTCATCCAGACACCTCTTGAACACTTCCAGAGAGTGTGACTCCACCATCTCCCTGGGCAACTTATTCCAATACCTGACCACTCTTTCAGTGAAACATTTTCTTTTCTTATATTTAAATATGTGGCAATCAAATTCATATTCTGCAGTCAGTAAATATCAGGAGCTCTAAAGCCAAATCAGTAAGTAGAAGCAATCCTTTATTGTGCTTAATTGATAATGTTCTGAGAAAGCTGCCATGGACCCCAGACAATTCTCTGTGTCCTTGTGTTGGCTGCTGTGATGTTATATTCTGCTTTGACTCTGGTATGTGCTTAAAGGAACCAATACTGTATTTACACAATAGATAATACATAAAATGTAATAAGTTATGACAAGCATTGTATTTCAAGACAATTATAATTTGCCTCTAGTAGATTTATAAGGCATGGAACTAAATACCTATTGAGTTTTACCACCCAAGAAGTACTGTTTTGGACTGAAATGCCTGGATTATATTACTGATATAAAATGGAAAATAAACATCAAAATAAGAAAACAAGAAATAGACTGATTTGTGAATGATGTCATTGCACACCAGCTCCAGGACATTAGTTTTATCAAGAAGACTGAAGCTATTTAAAAAAGCAAATGCTATCAGTTACTTTTCAATTTCTTAAAGTGCTAGGCAAAGAGAAATACAGTTCAGGTGAAAAGAACTAGAAAAGTCTGATAAGCAGCATTACAAAGCAGAAGTATTGTGAGATTCTGCCCGCACCCACTGTTTACAGTTCATGCACTAATATGATCTGATTTGGTAACTTAGAATCTGAAAATAATAGTTTTTTAAAGTTCAGATACACAGAATAGCACTCATTTGTGACCAAACAGTCAAAATTCAGGAAGCTTGATTGCATGCATTCATTAAAAAAGACAGTCCTTGAATCCTTGTATTTAAGTCAGGTAATTCAGACTGCTGTGTCACTTGCAACTGCACTTAAGGTTTGTAACTTGTGGAATCTCTAAAAGTTTATTTTGAAATCAGTTCCTTTTCTCGAAAGAACTGCAAAAACATAAAAAGCATCACAAATCACTAGAATAGATTAGCTAGCTACTGCCCAGATTGCCAGTCCCACCTCATGTAGAGAGACACATCCAAGATTCCACATCAACAGATCACCAAGACTTGGTTTCATTTAATCACTGGATGAAACCACGGCCCAGCAGAGGATGTTGGCAATAACAAACACCATATACTTCAGCTGCAATAACTGAGGATGGCTTCTGGCCAGTGCACTGCAAGGTTCTTATGGCATCCCAACAACAGCACCTTTCTTGGAAAGGTGTGAAAATGGCTGATATGAATTGCTAGTTTGTCACAAATATATCCACAGTGTACTTAATCTGGGATTCTAAATCTTATTGGCTTTTAGACAAAGCATTATTGACAATTAACTGTACCTCAAATTCAGTTTAAATCATTCTTCATAAAACATGTAAAATGCATACCTTTGTTTCTACTATAAAAAATTTCAATTACATCTTCAGATGCCAGCCATCAGAAGTAGAAATCAGCATGAACAATGTGTTCACCCAAAGTACATTTTGTTCACCACTTCTGCTACCTGTCTATTGCTTTCACTCTTTGGCAAATTCTGCTTTTCAGCTGTGGCTTCAGACATTACATGAAAAGTAAAGAATGAAAACCAGAAGGTGGAACACTACTGTGAAGCCTAAATGAGCAAACTATAGAATTCCATTACATAAATAAAAGCAGGAATCAGATTCCAAAGGCAATGTAAAAAAGGTGAGAAATCTGGCTTGTATATGGATCAGAGTGTTTTTAAAATGTCCTTCTGTACAACATTAACAATTCTGAGCTCTTATAGGGATGAAAAAGGGATGTAGCTACAAAAACTTACTTTAAATTTGGACAACCAGATTGACACAATCCACAACAAAGTCAGAATTATGAAACTAGGCAATGGGAGAACAGCTTTTAACATAGCTAGTAAAATTCACTGCTTCGTCAGATGAGAGAATCCAAAAATATATCAGAATTAAACACAGATTCACAGAAAAACTTCATGATTTTCAATAGATCTTGGACAGAAAAAGGGTGTGTGAGTTCAGAAGTATAACTTTCAAAATCCAACAATACCTGCAAGTCAAGTAGTTGATGTGTTTGACACTGTGCTCCTGATATACTCTGCTTTTGGAAGAGCCAAATGGCTAAAACACAGAATCACATAACCTAAAATCCATAAAACTCTCTATATTAACTTGTCTGACTTACTCGACTCTAACATTACCTACAGTAAAGTGGATGGCTAAATCAGAAAGCTTCTTCCCCTCACGCCCCTTCAAAGATATAAATGAACCTCTCCTTTCCTACACAGTGATTCAGATCAGGAGCCTAACACCTACCATTTAGTTAGATATCATAGTTGGATGTAATAATCAAATAATCCATAATATGAAAAGAAATTATTTTCTCCTTTTAACATTCCATAGAGAACTTCGTATTTGTTAGAAAATCTCATCTAGCAGAGAAAAATTCTTGTGTGGAAGACAGGCATTTTTAAAAGATCTATTTTAAAGGCAAACATATCCCGTTATATATAAGCAGCAAAACACCAAACTAAATACCACAGATTCTTATTTTTCATAAATGCTTCACTTTGCCTGTTGTGACAACTTTATGAAATTATTACTTGAATAGTCACTGAAAATAAAGGCTATATATTGTAAAAAGTATTGTTTCATAATAGAAACACATATGTAATATATGTAATTCTGCACCTGCATTAGCTGTCAGTCATGAACTGAAAATTACAATAGAACTTGATAGAATTAAATTCCTACAAATGATACCTAAGAGGAGGTTGGAGTTTGTTCAAATTGTACTTCAAAGCAGTTGCTATAGCTGCTCATTTAAACAGCCTTGTATTTTCTGCCTGCCTTTCTCTTTCAAGTTTATTTCCAATTTCCCATTTACTGAGTGT
Source organism: Geospiza fortis (assembly GCF_000277835.1). Taxonomy (NCBI): domain Eukaryota; kingdom Metazoa; phylum Chordata; class Aves; order Passeriformes; family Thraupidae; genus Geospiza; species Geospiza fortis. Next base: position 1,288,708 of record NW_005054307.1, on the reverse strand, counting down.
CTGTGCAAAAGTTCTACATGTTAAGTAACAGATATATTCTTAAAGACCTGTGATTGTCTGTCTTCAATTTAATTAATTTGCTCAGAATCTTTGTATATAATGTGAACATAACAAAATTCAGACTCCAGGCATCTTGATTCCATAGCTTAGTGTAGCAAAGAAGGTTCTACAATGCAAAGCATTAAGTTCAAATACATGGTGGTTTAGTTTAAATTAAAAAATTAGAATTCTTAAAAGAATTTATTTTTACAATTATATTGTGTTGTGTTATTTTTATAACTTTTGTAAACTGTACATAGAAGATTTTGGAACTGAAAACACTGGTCTAGATATTTATATCTACTAAGAATTCAGCAGAATTTGAAATATCCCAATATCAGGATGGAGACAAAACAAATTCAAATGGAAGAAGTTTCCATTCTTCCTTGTGGTCAGTAAAAAGAGTAGCTCTGCACATTAGAAGTCTCCATTTGCAGTATTTACTACACCTATCCCCCAAGGTAAGGTAAACCACATAAACATGAACATTTAAGAATCCTAACACCTAACTGAGCATAACTGAGTTGAGAAGTTCCACAAGCTTCAGTGAGCGTCAACCTAATATTAATCTCATTTGCATTTGCTAAATGCCGAGATTTATTAAACAATTGACAGAGCATATAGGAAAAATGGAATATGCCTGCCAGATACTGTTGCTTAATTCATGGAAGGTATACAGTGAAACAATGGATAGATGACACATACTGTATGTAACTCACAGATACTGCCAGTTCACCTAAAAGTTCATTTTAACAAATGACCAAAGGAGCTCTAAAAATGCCCCCTGCATTATCTGCACCTGCATGAGTTTATTGAGTCTATTCCCAAGCCATACCTATCACACCCACTCAGTTAAGCAAAGACAACTGTTAATGAAAAAATATTTTCTAGTTCATTCTGCTCAACCCCTGCTGCCAATCAGTATTCAACAGTGCACTTCCAAAGTTGCCCGAAGTCAAATTGACTTCGGGCAACTTTGGAAGCAAACACGCTGGAGGAAAGAAACTTGACTCTTCCTACGCCATACTGTGTTTCCCCATACTTCCAAGTTTGAATCATTTCTCAGGAAGTATTTTTCACATCCCTTGTCAAGTATAGTTCAATCTGTGCCTTAGCTTTCCTGATCCCATCCTTACATATCCAAACTGCATTCCTCTTCACTGCCAAGGTTACTTGTCCTTGCTTCCACTGTCTATGCATTTCTTTCCTACTCCTCGGTTTAAAATTCTTGCTCAGATCTCAAGACATCCCTTCCAACCTCAAAAACATTCCTGACAGTGCTGTAACAGGCATCAACCTGTAGGCATAACTGTCAACATTTATCAGCATATGAAGCAAAACTGGGGGCAAAACACCAAAACAAAAGCCCAATGTACTTTATTATCATACTTTCTAAGCAGTGCTGTTCTCAGCTATACAACACATCTCAGTGCACCAGTGAAATCACTGCACATGTATATTCTCACTGCTCTCTTAACACACCTCTTGGAATTACCTACTTCTCTTACAACATCTAGAATGTTATTTTGCATAGAGGTGTTTACTCTTATATGTCATATCAAACACAGTCCTGCTTGCTTAAGCTGGAGTGTGTGTTTCAGCAAAACTTTCAATCAACAGCAACAAAGTTTAAATGGCATTTATGTAGAAGGTGTTTAACAAACACCTGACAGAACACATTATCTGCTTGTTACAAGGTTATTATTGATGTTGGCCTGTGTCAGGAAGAGTGTGGCCAGCAGGGCCAGGACAGCATCCATCCACCTGTACTGGTGAGGCACTGGTGAGGCCAGTGGTGAGGTTCAGGGCCCCTCACTACAAGAAAGATGTTGAAGTGCTGAAATGTGTCCAGAGAATAGAGCTGGTGAAGGATCTGGAGCACAAGTCCTATGAGGAGCAGCTGAGGCAGCTGGGGATGCTCAGCCTGGAGAAAAGGAGGCTCAGGAGGGGCCTTATCACTCTCGACAGCTGCCTGAAAGGAGGTTGTAGCCAGGTGGAGGTCAGCCTCTTCTCTCAGCCAACCAGTGACAGGATAAGAGGAAATGCTGTCCTGAGGGAGGTTCAGGCTGGACATCAGGAAGAATTTCTTCACAGGAAGGGCTGTCAGGCATTGGAAAAGGTTGCCCAGGGAGGTGATGGAGTCAAATCCCTGAAAGTCTTCAAGAAACTGCTGGTTGGGGCACCTAGTCCCATGATCTAATTGACAAGGTGGTGTTGGATCACAGACTGGATTCAATGATCTTGGAGGTCTTTTAACAACCTGAATGATTCTGTGACTATTCACAAGACATGCCCTACAATTGTTCATCAAACCTGCAAGTCACCAGCTGCCTTGTATACCTTTGTAGACAGGTGTTTACACTTAAGAGAAACACACATTCTGAACTCTGAGCATTAGAGCTGACAAGCAGACTTTGTAAAACGGTACAAAGCTGCTATGTTAATACCAGCTGGCTTTAAATGTCCCTGCACACTGTGACAAAATGCTTTTTTGGTAACTGCATTCCCACCACTTCACATTTTAATACTACTGAGCAATAACAATGCTTATTGTTTTCACACTTTTTTCATCTTCAGTCTATCAAAATAAATTGCCATGAATAAAGCAGATGATGAAGACTGTTCCTACCAAGACAAGATCCTTACATACATAATTTTTTTATCAATTATGAACTGAACTTCATGAAGAATTTCCCATCACAGTTTGCTTTGCACTCGATTTTAGGCACACAGTACCTTCACTATCTGCACTGTCTTCCTCATAACCAAGCACAATCTGAATATCCACGAGGCAACTCAGGTCTGTGTAGTCTGCTCATCTCACTGTAAAAGCACATGAACAGCACTTAAAAGGAACCACCACTTAGGATCATGCTGCTCTTGCAGAATGATTCAGATTACCACACATACCAGTGGAGAGTGTTTAGTGAACTTTGGGATATGTCAGGAAGAATTTCTGATTATCAGTATTTGAGAAATACTACCTGCTTGGGGCAGCCTGCTCAGAATATTCTCATCTGATGAGGGACATGAACAAAATAACATCTGGAAGTCTTTTAAATCACCCACCCCTGCTTAAAAAAAAAAGCTATTGTCTGAATTGATGATTCACAGTTATAACTTTTCTAGTAACTGTCAACTTTCTCATGCCAATTATTTAAATATCAAAATAATATATTTGCCTGAGGCAATAAAAACCAATAAAATAAGAGTTGGCAGTTTTCCTTACATTATAAAAATCTTGATTCAAAGAGTTCATCCAATTAGTAAAAGAATAAATTGGATTGTGTACCTTTTAGCTAAAGTGTTTAACGCTGTTTTCATTTAGAATGTATTTATGCTTGAGTCCAATAACAGTGAGTGAGAGTGACAGGGATCCATTTTGTGGATCCTGCCATCTGGCACAGGATCCCCTGGAAGAGTCACAGAACATCTGTTTAAGCACCAGATGCTCTTGAGGCAGACAGACAACTTGTGTGAGGGGCACGGAGGGTAGAAGGTCAATCAGATGGGTGTCTCACTGGGCTGGAAGAGGTCTCCTCCCAAGCACTGCCAATATACTGGCTTTTATATCCAGACTTTTTGGGTTTGACTTGAGCCAAACACCCATTCCAGACCACTTCTGCTCCATAGCAGTAGCCGAAAACATAGGAGCTGAGTGGAAACTTCTGGACAGAGGTGGGAAAATAGGGGAAATGAAAATAATTTAGAGTAAATAATAAAAGTAACAGGTAATTCTGTTGCTGAAGAGAGTAAAGGACAGGGACTATTTGATTATAAAAAGGATGCTGCTGCAGGTCAGAGGAGAAGAGAATTTCCTGTACCAAAAAGATGAAAGAGAAGGGATGATTGTCTGGCAAGACAGAAAGGTAAGCAGCTGTTGTATGGAGAGGAGAGTTGCTGCTACTTTCCAGTGCAGGAGGGACAGGAAACTGAAGCCCAGGTCAATATTTTAACCCAAGGAACCCAGGAAAAGAGTATCTTCTGGAGTTTCCTAAATTCAGCTGTCTTCACGAGGTAGAGCAGACAGTAAGAGCTGACCAATGCAATGATGTTGCTGAGGACCTTGTAATTAAGCAATACACATTTTGCAGACTTTTACTTCAGTCTAGTTCAAATCTGAGGCCCAGATCATGTGTTTTCACTCCAGCAATTCCAATGATAGTTATCTAACAAATCTTTGGTTTCTAAGGAGCAGATATATCAAGGGGATACTTGGTGAAGCACTTCATCATCCTTTTGTCTGTCAGACATGGTAACACCAGGTGGCAGAAGCAATGACATGAATCTCCTTTATAAGCCTCATATATGGAGTCAGCCCTTTCTGTTCATCTTTGTTTCTGCTTTGAGTCTTCCTGTCTGCGCCGGCAGTTTATATACAGACACGAACGGGACTGGACTACTGATGGATGCGTCGGAACCGTTTATTTTCCAGAATCTTTATAATACATAGTTTTGTCTATGCAAAGATTCTGACAGTTCGCATCCAGGCAGCAAGCCAAAGAAACTCACTTGTTACAAGTCACCAAATACTCATCTTAGCCAATTACACAGAGAGAAAGCATATTGACAGTGATTCTATCTAATCAACATAAGCACACGTAGCTGGGGTTAAAACAATACTTGCTTGTTCATTTATAAGAAAACAAAGCATAAAACCCTATTCATAATTTTAACCTTGCTATAGAAACTTTTTGCAACTTAGAAAGTTATTCCGAATCGCTAATACATAGCTCTATTGTTCTATTCCTCACGTCTTCACTACAGCTTAACAAGATGCATCAGCAATATCCATAACTCTGCTGCACTGAGGCCTGTCTGTTTTCCCACAAACCTGAAACCCTCTAACTTTATGGATTCCTACACTGTCTTTTGTTACACTGCCACCATAAAGCCATCAGAAGTTCCCTCCCTCTCCTACTCTTCCATATGTAGTAGATATTCCGTGACAATACCCCAGATTAACAGAATTCATGGAGCCACTTGAGTCTGAGGAGAGAACGTTTTCTAGGAGTCTTTAGCACCACTGCTCTTTGACTCTAGTCTGGTACCAGCTGGAGGCATCAGAATCTCTGGATGAGACTGCATCACCCTGGGACATGGATAAAGCATACAGCATATACAGAACTTCAAGATACAGAGGCTTACAGTCAAAGCCTTCTGCTATGAGCTGGCATTGTGATTTCACCATGCTCATAATAAATTTCATGTGCCTATAATTTTTTCAGTTACAGTAGGCAAAGATATAATCAAGACTGCTGGGGCCGTTTTTCAAACCGTATTTTTTGGAAGTGTATACATAACTCTATATGGAGAACATCTTTCCTCACATGAAGCAGTATGATATGATCAAGTCTTGAACCTAGAGATGTTCACATTACTCATGAAAACTCCAGTGGAACTGGTACTGGAGGGACAGTGACCACTGACAGTGATGTCATCAGCAAAGACCGTGAGGTTTTATTAGTCTATAGTGTGAGCAGAATATTTCAGTAGTATATTCCCCATGGAGCAATACAATCTAGTATGATTCCACAGAGGCTCCCTTTGTTATACTAGTGTTGCAACTTAACAAAAAACAAACAAAAAAATGAGGCATAATACTATAAACATACTTAATACTAGTCAGCTATGCTAAGATACTACAACACTAATACCAGAGGGTTACTTTGGGGAGATCCACCTGGGGCTCTTCCTTCTATATTGCTCAAGTACTGACACAGTCTGAAAACATTTCTAATCTGACAAACTAAAGCAGCAATGCATAACTAAAAGGCTTCTCCAAAGCCTGTTCTGGTGAATCACAGTATAAAACCAGAATGTTACAGTTAAAATGTCCAGAAAATACCTACAAGTCTTATGGGAGAAGTTTCTTATTCTTGCAAGTCTTAGCAAATCTGTGTATTTATTTTGGGGGTTAAATTTTTCAATTCCAAAGGAATAAAGGGCCCTACCATTGCTTTATGTCACTTTTATAATCTTACTTTAAAATGCCATCATCACTAATAATAAACTTTGCATTGTCTTTCAAAGTGAAAGTTCTACTTCGCTAATGTTAATTTTTATAGCATTATCAACCAGTCTTCAATTACAGTGGGGTTTTGGTTTTTTTTTCAATAGGATATACCAGCATCGCTGCAGAACTCAGTTGATTGACACTGAAATTATTTTTCCCTCAGCATCTCAGACAATAATTGGGTCTCTACTGAACATCTTCATCAGTCATTATGGAAAGCTTTTTAACATGCATATGCAGGGAAATATGATGAGTCGTCTGGCACAATTATTTTCATAATTGAGTAGCTGTTATGAATTCCATTTTTGTAAATAGAAGCATAAAATGAGGAAATCTCCACAACTTTCCTGTCCAAACTCTTGCTCCTGAGCTATCCACATGAAATTGAAAAACTGAAGTACCATTACTGTGTCAACATGGACCATAACACTAACAAAATCCTGCTTCTCACAACCAGACATGCAGACAAACATTCCATTCTCCTAGAACTCCCAGGTTCCAGGTTTCTACCCAGCCTACTTTAAATTCAGCTTCCTTGGATATAATTAACCAAACCTCACATTGTTTATAAACATATATAAATACTAGAATGAGCTAGCAAAATAAATTCTGAAATACTGCATAATTAATTTGCATACCACTTATTTTAAAATAAATGTTTTTCTTAAACACCATAATTGTGGAATATCAAAGCAATGGAATAAATCAAAATCTTACAAGGTAAAAAAACAGGCAAAACAAAACAAAACAGAAACCAAATCCCCATTATTCAGCCTTAAAGCTCAGAGTGAGGTAGGATCTTTTGTCTATTCCAAGCTTATGATGGAGAATTCCTCACCACTTTTTCTTTCTCTCAAATCTGATCCTGTATGTTCATTCCTCCCAGATCTTCTTACAAAGGGTGACAGAGAGACTAAGATCTATATCTCCAGATCTGGCTAGACACAGCATTCCCTAGAATGTGTTCCTCCACACAGAGCATAGCATCCGTGGTCGTGTCATCAATCACAGATGCAGAGAAATGAATATAAATGTGCTTATTTCTAAACCTGATAGCTTGTTCATACTTGAAAAGAGATAAATCACTCCACAAGTATCTCATAAATAATGTTCACTTACAATGAAAGCATTAATAATTGCAATAGTATGTATGAAGATCTACGCAGAAGGCTAGTCACCTATCACAGGGTGTGGAAAGAAAAAACTAATAGCATGAACAGTTCAAAAACTCTGAGACACAATAGACTTAAAAGACATAAAATGCTGTGGGGAGGAAAATGTGGAGTCACACAAGAACTTGTGAAGTAAAGCTGTGAATCCGTACGCATTCCACTCCTCCGCAGATACTGGCCTGGGGCTACTATACGTCTGGAAGAGGGTGTCTGTGTGGAGATTTACGAATTAACTGCACTTCATTTTCAAAAACTGCTATTCATCATCACATGGTGTTTTCAACAAGGCCAGTTGAGCTACAATGCTTCAGCTGAAGCCACTAAGTATTTGCTAACTTGATACTGATGTCAATTCCAGGGTGGAGAAAAGCATAGAAATTAAGGATCGTGGTAGGCCAGTTTCACAGGAATTTTGCAGAGAACCCTATTTTCTGACTTTTACAACTCCTTTCTGCTACTTGAATTTTTACTACAGCTCACTCTTCCTCTTAGCTTACACTAAAAACATTGCATCCAAGTTCCTTCTCTACCGAAAGACGCTGATAATCTCTACCACGTGAGAAAGATGGAATAGCAAGAACATGATCTGCATCACTGGTACTTTCATTTATATCTGACTGATCAAGCAAAAAAGAACGGTTTTATAGTTGCTCCCACTTTAGCACTTTAGCCTTCTCTATGCCATGATGAACAGACACTGTTCATCAATACAATAGCATGCCATGTTTCAGTGTAGGGTGCATTTGTAACTCCTGGTAGGCCTTGAGTGTTCCTGCATGGATGAGCATGTTTAGGAATGTCTTGGTTTAAAATAAACGTTAGAAACTTGAGTAACAAATATATAATCATCATCTGGATAAAGATGCCTAAAATCATACAGCCTCTAATTACAGTAATAAAAGTATTGCTGACTGATGAAAAAATGTACTATTTATGCTGCAGGGATTGCAAATCAACACTTTTTTATACTGAGTTAAGAATCCAGTCTGCATTATAAAACTCCATTGGTATATAAAATAATTACTCATTGGTACATAAAATAACTCACCTCTGGACTGCAGTGATTAATCCTTCTGGCTTTCTCCTCCTGTATTATCTTTTTACTATGATCTATATTATTGCCATGATAATAAACTCATTGATTCAAGACAATACTTGGTCTTTACTGGATAAAACATGTTTATGTAAAATGTATGCTCATTGTCCTAAATCACATCTTCAAGATATCTTTCATATGTAGTAAAATATTGTCTCAGCAGATTTTCCAAACATGCCTACAAAGCACAACCCTCAGAAACCTCTTATCTTATTTTAATATCATATCTTTAATCTTATTTTGCTCACTATATCCCTGGAGTGAATATTAAAAAGAAGACCTATTTTACAGTTGCCAAGTGGGGATACATCATCTGAACTGCAAATTTAAATTTAAATGCTTTAGATCTTCTAAAAAGATTAAAAATGTGAGTGGTATTTTCATCTATATTTATGAAGTACATATTGATAGAGTTTCCAAATTCTGTCAGTAGGAGTGGAAGAGCCTTTCCTCGTTCAGAGATGATGTGGTTATTGCAATGCTTTTCCTGTTCTCAATGGAAGAGTTGTGGACCATGGTCTACACTCAATTGAGCCAGCTTATAATTAATTTTACATTAGATGCCTTTTTGAGAAAACAGAGAGGAAATAAACTGTTTACTGTATCAGTTTTCAATTTTAAAATACAAAGATTAACACAAGTGTCAGAACTCAAATAATTAAGGAGTTTCTGTGCAGACTATTTCAGGATATTTTTGCATAACACATTTTAATAGCATATGATTATTTACTTTTCACTCCACAAGACCCATTGGGAACAGCACGAACAAGCGTGGCAAGCTACCAAGACTGGTAAATTGATCATGGACTCCACTGTCTACTCCACCCATGCCATAAAAAGCCATAATTGCTGCTGCCCTGCTCCCAGTCTTTTTTATTTCTCTCTCCTGCAATGTTCCCTCCTGTCTTGCCTTTTTTCTCCCCCCTGCAATAAGGGGGGGCGGGGGGGGGGGGCTCTTTACACCTTATTCTCTCTTCTTGACACCAGGTGCCCAAGCTGAGGGCTGTACATCACCACCAAATAGAAGCAATGAGCTTCAGTGTGTTCCCTGGGGGAAAAAATGGGGAAAAAATTCCAAAGTCTCTGTGGGGTCTGTTCAAAGTCTTTGTGGAAAGGGCAGCCATAAAGAAAGCTGAAGCCCTTGGACAATAATCCACGATGAATACAGAGGAATGTCTGCAAATTTCACTCACATCAACAGGGTATGTACAAGAGAGCAGGGTTACAGAGATGAATCACTTGGCCAAATCTGGATTAATCATCAAATCATATAATATCCTCATTTGGAAGAGTCCAACAAGGTTCACTGAGTCCAAACCACAAGACAACCCCCAAAATTACATCATGTGCCTGAAAGCATTGTCTGACGAGAAAACAGTAAAAATTGTTCCTAATATTATGTTGGCTCTCCCTACCAGGATGCAGCTTACCTTCTTCAGCAAAGTGGGAAATAAGAATTTAAAATTATATTTAATTAATTTACTGTAGCTTCCAATCCCACCTTGGCTCATTGCTGAGACTGGACAGAGTCTCCAGTAGCAGGAACTCTGTCAAGGACCCCTGTGAACAGACAGAAGCTAGGACACTATAGCGGCTGCACAGAAGGAGGAGTTCGTCAGATACATAAGAAAGTATGCCTAATGCATATAGAGCCAAGATACTGCTCACTTTTCACAAAACACAGTGTTAGAACAGGCTACAAGTATTTTTAAGTAAGTGAACAAATCATATAGCTCAAAACATACTGCACAGAGTAAATCCACCTTCATCTACTAAGAAAACTATACAAATAAGAACATTTCTTTCTCAATTGGAGAACCACCTCTATGCACAGCCAAGAAAGCTTTTCCTAGTGTTACCAAAAAAGCATTCTATTTTTAAGTGGAAAGCTTTTCTTAAATTTTACATTCATCTTGTACTTACCTTGATTACCAAATAAAGTCAAATCCTACAGATAACATGAATTTAGAGTAAGCACAATTTATAAGGATATCAAGTTACAGTGCTTACTAAAGCTTGTAGAAATAATAATCATGCTGCTATGAATGATAAAATCACAGGAACAAAAAGAGCCATTGGACTAGTACCATTGAAGTGTACTAGCTTGACCCAACATCAAAGTACACAATCATAGGATCACAGCATGGTTTGGGTAGGAGGCACCTCTAAAGGCCAACTAATCCAACCCCCCTGCAATGAGTCAGGATGTCTTCAAGTAGATCAGATTGCTCAGAGCCCTCTCCAACCTGACTGTGAATGATTCTGGGTTCTGGGCAACCTGTGCCAGTGTTTTACCACCCCCAGTGAAAAAACTTTTTTATTTAATCTAAAAAACTCTCATTCAGTTAAAAAACCATTAAAGTTTCTAGTGCTTCTCTGCAGTAACATCACTTTTGCCTGAACACTTGAATGTCTGTATTCTTTGGCTGAAAAACATCAGCAAGGAGACACAGTTGCTACATTATCAGGATACAGAGGGCTTTTTCTGCAAAACACTTGCCCTAGGATTAAAATTAAACTTGTTGCTGCACTTCAGTGTGGAAATAATGTTAAGAGCCATGTGCAAATGTTCCATTTCATACTAAGTTGATGCTGCCTCAAATGATTTAGCAATGTTTTAGGGTGGACACTGAATATGATTCCCATTTTGGCACAACTTGGTGCAAGCTTATGCTATAAATTAGCACTCTAAGGTCCTCTGACCAATGTTCTCATCCCAAGTGAATCTGATCCTTCACATCCTTAATTATACTGGCAAGTACTCTCTTAAACACAGCTGTACTGCTTCTAGCAAAATGCAATATTGATACAGAATCTTTGGGGAAAAAAAAGCCAAAGACAACCCTTGATAGTTTCACCAGTGCTTCACAGATTTTAAGAAAACCTTTTTATTTTAAAACAAGTTTCCCACTGTCTTTTTCTGCAAATAAAAAGTTATATTAGCTCTGCCCCATTGTAGCACTTTAGTTTGTGGTGGTCTTTGATTTGAGGCAAGAGTGAACATTATTTTCAAAAGGCAACATGAAGAAAAATCCTGACTTACAAAAACAAGAAGTATGTTACTGTGATTTGAGTAGTTGCTTTTCAGTAATAACCCTGAACATTTCAATATATCTCTGTGTTCAAAAGGACGTTGCTCATGTCCCCCTTATCCAAGAATATGGAGGTGGTAATTAGGCATGCAGCCAGTGAGTCTCCAAGCAGTTTGTCTACATGCTGTAATATCAATTAGTACAAAATATGCCCTTTTCAAACAGAAGGAGAGAATGGCCTAATTCATACCATAAAGAATTAGAAAATGAAAAATATACAGAGTTAATTACATAACAATGTTTGCCAAGCAATGAATAGCTGAAATAGATGGGTATACAAGACAAACACATTTCAGATGAGCTTTATCAAGTCACATAGGCAAGATTGATAAAGTTACTAAAACCAATACAGAAGGAAGGCAAAGACAACAATGTTTGCTTAAAGGAACAATCTTGCATGTAGAGCGAAAGGGTTGGATGATGATTTTTTCTGTCACTTAATTCCTATTTTTTGATGCATGAAGAAAAAGCAACATTATTAGCCACTCATTTTTTTTAAGCACTGATGTTGAAATCCATCTCTTTTAGAAACATACTTGTCTCAAACTCTTACAGATACGGCTACAAGGAGTTGCTGGCATATGAAACCACAGTGGCCCTTCCACTAGAAATGCAAACCCTGTTAACAACAAAAGCAGCAGCGCAGCTGACAGAACTGCCATCCTCCCTTTGCTATTGCTGTGACTGACACACAACCTGTCTATGAAAACTTTCAGCGGCTGTTTTCTTACCCTACTAAATTTTGTCCCCACTCTCACTCTTGGGATAAACTATTTCAGCAAAGAGATTATATTCTTTAGGATAAAAAGAGTTTTTTTCCAATTCATGCCTGAAAAAAGTAGAGTGGCAAGGTACCTTGTAGCAAAACTTTGATCAGTCAGATTAGGAATTAAGGAAAATAAGGAAATCATCTGAGTTCACTAGGCCAATTATTCAATAAGCTCTCAAAAGATCATAATTAACATTTGCTGGATGATCCTAGGCAGTAAAATGCACTTTTCTCTATCATGAGGGAAAAAACCTAAACAAACTGCAAACAAGCTTTAGTAGAAGGTTAAAAAGCTAAGAGGCTGCACCAACAGATAACTGTTACCTTCTCCAAAATGTCTATTTATTGCAAAATTTATGTAAAATCTGAAAAAGTGACATGCCAGTAAGAAGTACTAGTACATTAATCAACAAAATCTTACATCAACTGGACATAGATGCATGGTTAGCCCTTATTTAGTAACAGCTAGCTACTTAAAACTGGGTTTGGAGTAAACTTTAGGAAGTGGAATTTTGACAAACAAACATGCTTAATGGAACTTCAGAGCGCAGTAAATAACCCCAAAACATTTTTAAGCTCTATAAACAAAGCAGATTCATCTTCTCTCTAAAAGATTTAGAACAGTACATGCAGAGAACATATAGTTCCATAAAAAAATAACTCTTCACTTCAGAGGAAAAGGAACATGCTCTCCCTTTTGACACCATCAATATTTTGGTTTATGAACTCCAAGAGCTCGTAAACATAGTTATGCCAAAATTCCGTGGAAGAATCTCTGTGCCTTGAACATGGCAAGCATAGAGCACACTTGGAGGACAAAAATCAAGAGATGAACTATGGAACTGGTATCTGACCTAGTTGAAGGAAAGTTCTGAACCCATTTTATTTCTTTTTGAATAATGAAAGACCTCATAGGAAAAACATATAAAATTGCACAGTTTTGGGAGCAAGTGACCATAAAAGTTGGTGTGTAGTGAGCTTTACAAAGCATACTTCATTATACCACTGCTGTTTAAGTAGAAATCACACATTATCTCCATCTTTCATATCATTTGCTACAATTTTGCCTACAAAATTCAACACCTGGTCTACTTAATTTAAGCACAGAACACTGGAATTAAATAAACAAAGGAAAAACACTTGAGCTCATAGCTGCATAAGAATGGAAAGACTGAGTCAAGGAAAAAATTGAAGGCAGAGGTTCTGCCAAAAATGTGCATTCATGCTGCTGCCAGTACCACACAGGTTGAATAAAACTCAAATGTAAACAATCCCCTTTTTTAAAAGATTCTGCTGGGTAGAAACTTCAAAGAGCAAAACAGTTATAAATCAAGACGATTTATATAAGTACATTGCAAAGTAATGGGCCATGATGTTCAATAGAAAATATGACCTCTGACCTGGTGAGAAAGTACACTGTAAGGCTTGGAATATGGTTAAAATATTAGTTAGGAGGATAAATAAAAATTGGCTTAGGAAAGTAGCTCCTCAAAGAATGCTTTAAAATCAAATTTAATGAGTTCAGACTCATTTCATGCTGGAAAATCTATAATGGTGATATTTTCCACTTTTATTCAATCCAAGTATTTAGCTGGAAAATAACTTCCAGGATATACCTCACAACAAAATTCAGATGAAACTCACTACCCAGTGGAGGCTTCCTATGATCTTTCTCTGATTTCTGTTAAGCCTCAATCCACGCATTGATCTTTCTCTGATTTCTGTTAAGCCTCCATGCATCTCCACGTCTTAAGAGAACAGTTTCATCTAACTTCAAACGCTCTGCATCTCATAGTCTTGAGATATGAACATATTTTCATATTCAGATGTTCCAAAACATATTTAGATGAAAGCCAGCTAAAATGTTTAGAAACTTGACATTGGTGAGATGAAAATGCCATGAGATTTGCTCCTGTTATCTTTGAATGTTAAAAAATAAATAGCCCTCAGCAACCACAAGCCAGCACCAGAATGCACTGTGATTGTTCTGGCCTTATCACTAACGAAGAGAAGCACCAGGTTCCTAGTCGTGTGCATCATCTCTAGTTTAAAAATTGCCTTAGCAGGCACAACAGACTGGTAATAATTTCCAATTTTAAACAAGAAAATTCTGAAAAGATACAGGAACTACAGAATAGAAAGCTGTAACTCTGTACCAAAAAATTTAACAAACAATTAAATACTCTATAGTAATAGCAGGGAGTAATTTAAGATGATGAGAAAGTCAACATGTTTTTAAGTCTGAATGTGCATTCTCACTGTATTTCTTCAAAGGAGTGGGTGACATTGATTCAATTTACTGGGATTTCCAAAACTTTCAACAAAATTCCTCCCCAAAGGTTTTGAAGAAAACTAAGGTTCCAGGACATAAGACAGAAGACCTGCCAGGGATAAATCCTTGCTCAAAAGACTAAGTAGAGCAGGTAGGAAAAAATGCTTAGTCCTCAGAACAGAACCTACACAGTTCAGGTAGGATTTGTTATAGGATCTACGTTGTTCAACACATTCATAAAATAATTGGAAAAAATAGTAAGTATGAAAAAATATGAGTTTGCTTATGATATGAAGTCCATTAGGGTAGCGGCTGACTGGCATGGAATGCAGGAAGTTCATGATGAACTGAGTAACTAGACAATACAATTATAAATGAAGTTGAATGCAAGTGAATGTAAAACAATTAATCTGTATTTCAAATTCTAAATTATGAGATCTCAGCATACCAGTAGCAAGCTCCTGTGCTTAGGACACTATTTTGCAAAGAACCACCTCTCTTTCTTTGTTTTCCAATCTATGTAGTTGCTCGCTAGGGGACACACTGGAGGCTAAAATTTACACAGATCTCAGAAGACAAGAGCATGGAACAGAAACCCATCAGGGCTAATACTTCCACAGAAAACCTCTCTGGCTCAGGAAATACTTAGGAATTACTGAGTGTAAGGAGAAAATTTAGGGGTGTCATACATGTTTCCCCTGGTCTGATTCTCTCCTAGGGATTTCCTTACAGCTACTGTTGGACACAAGACAATGACCTAGATAAACTTCTGATCTGGTCCATTATGGTCATCTTTGATGCTGACATATTGCAGCATAATAAATCCCACTGCAGCAAAACCCAAACCTGGGATGTATCAGGACAGATACTTCAGGAGGAGATGGCGACAAATCTGAAAAAAGTCCAAAGGCACAAAGTAGCTACTAGGACACACAGGGTATCACCGGGATCTAATGGCTCTGCATGCTGGGGCATTTTTCATTCTTGACATTATTGGGCCTTTGCCATGTGTAATATCACATTTTTAAATACTTCAGCACTGGGTGGGGTGTGATCCATAATGGATGACTTTCACTGAACAATTGGACACAAACAATAAATAAGACTTGAGGGTTAGTGTTGAATACATACAGAACCCCCAACCACAGGTCTTCCAGCCCTTCTAAAGAAATACCCCAAAGTTAGCCTGAGGCTGGATTACTTGACTCCTGCTAATATATAGCAGGAGAGGATGAAAGAGGAAATTAATATTCCCAATATAGATTTGATGGTTACTGTGTCTGCTGCACAAATTTTAGGAATTACCACACTATAAGAGCTGTTACCACACAGAAGAACTGTTACAATCACTACAATGTACAGCTTGAAGGGAATTTTTGTATTTAAATGGCTGAAGAACTTCCTAAGTTTTCCTGATCCAATATAGTGATGAAAATTGCTACAACTTTTGCATACTTTAACTATAAAAAGAAACTTTTCTTTGAAACTGGAAAAAGTTATCTGAAGAATTTCAGCCATATTTTTAATTGAAAAAGCGCACTCAAAAGACAAAACTCATTAGGAAACAAACACAACAGCAAGCTGTTAACATTTTCAAAATGCCTCTTAAGCACACAGAACAATTTTAGAAAGCTTCTTTGTTACTGTTGTTTTATGTAATCAGAACTAAGCTAGAAAAAACAGAAGTATTCTGTACTATAGGTATTTTAGTTACCTGCTAAATGATGCCTCTGGGGGACAGCATGGAAACCAAGTGAGAAGATTAATTTTTGATGTCCAACTTAGACAGTAAAAGAATACAAACATCGCTTTAACTGGAGAATTGCAGCACTAACAACTCAAAACTGCAACTGCCCTTAAACAGATGCAATGGACTTCAGAGGTTTCTGTCAGGCAGGCTAGCAATGGAAAGAAAAGTTAAAAGCCATTTGTTTGCAAACAAAATTTTGGGTCAAAGTCCTTTCATCTTAAATGTTTATGTTTCCATTAAGAGATAAGAGGTCAACATCAAAGCTTTAATAAGAAATAAAAATCAGAATAACTCATACTATCAGATTTGAAGATGAAACTCAGATTTGATGCTCATAGTATTTGTTTTTGCAAATGGTTCCAATTCAGTGTTTATTTCCTATTACAATAATGTATCCAGAATAATTTAAACTAACATACTTTTCAAGTTCCTATATTGTATATCACCTATTTTCCTTTTCACTTGAGAGTCTGTTAGTTCACCTCAAATCCACTTGTTCCCCAAAATTCTTCATACTGAGGAGCTATTTTTAGAGGAATATGTATTATACAATTAAAATGTCCACAAAAGAAACAACTGGCAACCTTTATTGAATAACACTGTCAGAATGGCTGAACTGAGGTAAAAGAGCAAGGATGTTTAAAGGCCATTTTATGAAGTCACGACTTTTAGGATATGTCTACATGCCTTAATCACTTTGGCTGACAAGTTGATGGAAGAACTCTGATTTCTCCAATTATAAGTTCAATAGCTGAAGCAAGTCTAAAAAGGTCATGTGTAAAAGGCATAAAATATTAACCTCATAGTTTTCTGTGCAGCTTATTAAACTCATAGAACTTGTAATAGCAGAGACAAATTGAGCAACTTTCTGACCTTTCTGTGATAAAAACCTACAGTTATTTAATGAAAGCCCTAAAGGTTACCAATTATTTTTCTTAAAAGCCCATCTTCCTCAGACTGGGAATTTGGTACTGCACTGAGAAATTAGTTTGTGGAAATATTCATTTGAGTGCCTTTAGAAGAGTTGCAAATCTGGAGAAAATCCACTGGTTTGTTACCTGTTTTGGCTAGAAGAGGAGGAAGACTTGAGGGGAAACAAGAGAACAACAGAGAAAGGTGTCAAGAGAAAAAAAGCAAGAAAATAAAAGAGCATGTATGCATGCATTCAAGTTAGACACACTAAAACTCTGAAATAAAAGAATAGCAATCCAAATTTTTTCATCAATATTATCCGGTATCAAGCTTCAGGATTTCTACTAAAATGACCAGCCAAGCAGCTCTGCTTCCCACAATGTCATGCACTAGAGTGTTGCAAGCAAAAGTGAAGTTGCAAAGTTCTGTGTTTATGACCTTTCCTGACTCAAAGGCCAAAACTTCCACAACGTTTTGGTAAAATTTGAACTAATATATTTATTAATTGACCTATGTTCCAGAGACATGTTCTTTTTTAATTTCTTGACATCCTCTGAATGGTACAAAACAGACGCAAAAGTCCAGGTTGATCAAACAGATTTCAGTTCAAAATACAAAGCCATGTTTGTAAATCTTTCTCATCATGTCAGTTCTACTTATTGCAAAATATGCATTCATGACTGATTGCAGATAGTACTAATAAGGATAAAAATGTGTAAAACCTCCATAAATATAAATTTCTGGTTTTATTGGTGAATGACTGGCTATGAGTTTGTATTAAGAAAGCTACAGATTCTGATTTTTATGAGCCTATCCAGATAGTAAGTTTCAGACTCATTTGGTTTTCCTCTTTGTCCCAAACTGCATGGAAACAAGACCACTCTGGCTCATCACATAATTTGCACAATTTTCCTTGGTGAAAGAGTGAATAGTCCATAGGATCATGAAATTTAAATGCTCAACTTCTACCCCTTGAAAATACTAAACAGTAATTACTTGGCCTTTAGGATTTCTAGGAATAAATGTAAGTTTCCATATTCATTACAATCTATTATGTCATTGCAGCTGAAATTAAAATAAGTCATTTTAAGAAAAGTGAAGTCTCCAGGCAGCGCCCCAATCATTTTAATCAGATTACAATCATTTGACCAATTCTATGCTGATAATTAGGTGAATTGAGAAGCATGCAGGGGTCATATACAGCAGAACCTATTTGTTTTTAATGAGTTTTCAAAATTTTATTTTGTGATTTTGCTTCATTTGCCCTCCAGGCTCATTATCTCACTACTGGTTGCCAAACCACCTTCTAGTTTGTGGATTATCCCATCGAGGGGTGTGTTCCCTCTTTTGAGAAACACTGCCTTAATGTTTACCCATAACACTATTTTAAGGGATCTTTGATGAAAAAGAAATCATAAATGTTTACCTTTGGGGTTTACCAAGACAGACATAAAACACTTCTAGCACACTAAGTATTGCTTGAGCCATCAACCACACTGCAGACGAGCCTCTTGTCTTCAAAAAATCTTTAAGGCTACAGTAAGTGTTCAGTATGTTTGCATAAGAAAACACCCACAGTTCAAGTTCCTTTCAGTTTCAAGCAGCTTCATAACAATTATTCTATTGCATCATTTGTCTCTTTTTAGCGTAGGTACTGTGATTTTTCTGGCTGTCAATGAATAGCTCCCTTATCTTAATCAAATAGAAGTTTCAGAGGCAAAAGTATTTGGGCCCACTGTACCCTAGGCAAGGCTCCGCACATATTTGCTGCTCTGACACAACATTCTGTCAGTGCTTCTCTGAAGTAGGATTATTTTGAATTCATACAGTTCTATAATCAAGATATATTAATGTTACTTTCTTATTTTAAAGCTTTCTGTGGTTTACTATGAACATCCAAATGTGCCTTATTTTGGATTATTACTGTTCCTTTTTAATCCCTCCAAACAGTAACAAAGTCTTTACTGAAACTTACAGGCCAAGATTTTATTTCTGTAAACATTACAAGCTGTTGAATTTGAACTCCCACGCTAGGAAATGCTTTTATTGGTCTCTTTTTATTATTTTATTGATCATTTTTTGTAACTCAGTCATAAGACTGCTATTATTATTACTATGAATATTTTTAAAGGGAGAAGAGCAGTAAATAAAGAAAATAGGGTTTTTTTTAAAACATTACTGTCATATTCAAGCAAAACCCCATTAACTACCTAGCACATGTTTAAAGATAATAATGTGTGTGTGTGTGTGTGTGTGTGAGATCAAGGCCCAATTTCAGTATTATTCCATTGCTCAGAACATAGAACAACAACATGCAGCTGAGGTATCCTCCCAAATCTTGTGCCTCCAATTATATAAATCAATAGTTTTAATATATATCCATCCCTGCATGGATGCAATGGTTTGACATTAGTTTTAATATTCTTTGGGTTTTTAGCAGTTCTTAAGTCCCCTTCTAAGTACAACTTTGTTTACTTAAGAATAATTTGGCTTCTTTGTATAGGTTTTCCTCCTAATATTCAGAATTTGCTTTCTCCATTACATCCTACTTGATATGAGTATTACAACAAAGATTCTTATTCTAATATATAATACCATGCCAGTCATTGCTATTTTCAAGATGAACTTCTCATTAAATTAACGAGTTGGAATTTGACTAACTTTTCATCAACACTTGCCAGTAATATCATCCATAAAAATGGACCTTTCTCCCTATTTTTACTTCACATTACTTATCAGCTATTTCCTTCAAATTATCTGAAAAATGGTCAAAAACAAATTCCCTAAGCTCAGACTCAGATACTGAATACTCTTTTGGCCCTTTGCATTTTGACTATGCAAACCACTTCTAACATTGCAGAACTTTTTTGGAAAAGAAAAAAAAACATAAATCCAATTTAAATTAACTGTATTTTCAGGATGCAAACTAGACATTTTATGAAGTGGATCTGTATATCAATATCATAGGGTAATGTGGTACCCTATGCATGATGTTTATGAGACAAATAACTATTTGTGTACCAGGCACTTGTTATAGGCAAATGAAAGGTAAAAAGCAGGTCATTTATACA
Source organism: Geospiza fortis (assembly GCF_000277835.1). NCBI lineage: Eukaryota > Metazoa > Chordata > Aves > Passeriformes > Thraupidae > Geospiza > Geospiza fortis. The sequence continues at coordinate 1,268,519 of NW_005054307.1, read as the reverse complement.
GCACATTAAAGCCTTTTCCTTTAATTCCCCTGATTAGTTTCTCGGTGTATCAAATAATCATAAAAATACTTGACATCTTTTTCTAAATACCAAACAAACACTGCTTTTAAGAAGTGAAAATCAAGGTTCATACCTTTTCTTAGGGCTTCGTAGCTCTTTCAATACCATTAAAACTGAACTCCATCATTCTACAAGCATTTAATTTCCACTTCCAAAACTTAAAAATCTATATTTTAAAAATGTATTTATTTCAACAAACCTGCTTTTCCAATGCAAAATCCAAAAGACTGCCCCCATTTTCTTTTATATCAACATATCCTTACAACTCAGTTAATCATGTAACCCTATGAAACATAACATCATTCCACCTGAACATTACCATGGCCTTGTCTCAATAAATTCCCTTTTTTTTTAAGTTAGGAAATGTGAACCTATCAACTGTGTATGTCTGGTAGTGATGATATAAACCTGTCAGCTAGAGGAAAGCTCCATGAAGTAACCTGTCATCACTCTTTTCCTACAGCTTTCTGGGACTTCTAGAAAGCATCTGGTGACAGAAGTTATTGCAATAATAGGATTTCCTGCAGTAGCGCAGGTGCTTTTTTGTGTTTCTACTTCTTCTGGACTCCCCATCATGCCTATATGAAATTCCATCCTCAAGGATGGAACTCATCTACAGGTTCATCTATTAATGGCTTGTACTAGAAGTAAAATACCTTGGTGACTCTCAAATCATGCTTTGGACTTAAGATTAAAAAAAAAAGGGAAACTGTTTTAAAGATGTTTTTTCATGTAAAAAAATTGCTTTTGTTCACAGTCTCTCAGTCCTACCCAGACCAGCAATAAATTTGGGGCGATGTAATTTCTAGATTCATACATCAAGTCTTTCCATAGGTCTTTACCTAGAAACAATAATGCTCTATATAGATCTGCAGCCAAAAGTAAACTTGATACATATATCATATATATACAAATGATGTGTACAACTTATTCTTTTGTTATTGATCAAAGTAGACAGCAGGAACTCCAGACTATATTCCTCTCTCTGTGAGCAGGGACATGTTTTAAAGCTATTCTAAAACAAGACAGCTAGAAATAGTTTACTTACTTTGTGAAGTGTTTTAGTCTATATAAGACTTTCTCCATGCTAATAAGTGATGATTCTCCCTGCAATGATCTTACATAATGATTCTAGCTTTTTATTTTCAAAGAATGGAGGCAGCAGTCTGCTGCAATCCTTTTATCACCACAGATCAAGAATTCCCACTCAGATCTCAACTGCTCTTATAAGTGCCCATTAATATTAAAATGTCTTGTTGCCATGCACATCAAAATCCACTGAAGATTATAAAAGATTTTTCTTTCTTCCAGTCAGCTTTACTAACTGTTGCTATCCACATATGTCTATTTGATTCACTTCCATATAAAATCATATACACACAATGAAGTCTGAAAGGCAAAAACTGCAGTTAGACCACAGCAATATCTGAAGCGTTACTTTTTACCATTATAAGGTGACTCTTGAGGCTATATTTCAATAGTTATTCAAATTATTTTTATCAAAAGAAGCCAGAATTCACCCTGAAAAAATGGGGTTTGATAGCAGCAGAAAGAAAACTGAACAGTTGTATACCCATTGGTGTATTACAAACAAGAGATGAACTAATGTCATATAATAGCAATGTTCATATTGTGTTGGCATTAAAAGTCTATAAAAGCATAAACTGATAGGTATTGATACTCACAGCTCTTAATAAAGCAATAGAATTTGATGGGAAAAATCAAGTGCTTGGTATACCAGAAAAAGATTTAAAACTAAAGCCACATTTAATCAATTATATATAAACCCAAACACATAATTAAAAAAAAAAAACAATTAAGATTAACTAAAAAAAACCCAGTTAAGATTACATTTATTCTTCTTTATTAAAATTTCTAGCTTACTTCTTCTTTCAAACTTCAGTTTGCTGAGTTAAAAAGCTGAAAAATTATATCTGCACTGGAGGCAAGGCAACCCACTCTTCTGGTTGACAGAGTATGTTCCCCAGGCAAATGGTTTATTTTGAAATAGCTTTTGTGAGTACAAAGTATGTTGGAGTGCTAACTCTTTTTGCCTCCAGCTGAGGCAATTTTCAGCTATTACAGACACTGTTTCAACACCTATACACCATGCCCTTCCTGTCACCTGAGTACCAAACTCTGTTTTGATGAGGGACATAAAATACTGCAGAACCACTGACTGAATGTACTTTCACTATTTTTCTCTTTTTCTAATGCTGAGAAAAAAAAGCAATTTCCTAAGCAGAACAAAAAGGGTCCTGATGTTTTCATGCATTTCTAAAAAAAGTTTACCATGTATTCCTCTCTAATCAAAAAGCTTACATTTTTGTTCATAACTACAGGCTTGTCTGAATTTTTAACAAGAACAGGCAAGAATCTTCCAAAAAAATCCTTTTCGTGTCATATTTATTTCCCTTTGATTTTGTTTTAAATGAAGATTCTATCATTAATCATATAAATTGCAAAAGAAGATAATTTGCACACAGAAAGATAATTACATACCTTATATTGGATAAGGAGACCATAAACTAAAATGTTTTTCTTTTTAGTTTCTCTTGCAAATTTCTTGATCATAGTTAGGTCTTCCATCTCAATGCTGAAAGAATTATTTTCTGGAATATCCAAGTGCACCTGCAAAAGAACGGATGAGGAAAAAACAAAATCCACTTTTTCCATAGTGCACCAGTTTAGACTGATGGTTTTTAGTATCTTATTTTTATGTGTTAAGCACAGATAAAAATAATGACTAAAAAAAAGCTTTTCTTAGACAGCTTCTATTTACTACTGAATTCCACTACTTACACATATAGGGACATGAAAACTATTTTTTCAAAGCAGAAGAAACCAATATGCCAGAACATGTCATGCATCTTAAAAATATTCTAATTAATTTGAAAACAAGCAACATTCTTTTATAAGCTCTAGACTAACTTTCATAGGAGTTTTTTTTTTTGTTGTTGTTGTTGTTGGGTTGTGGTTTTTTTGTTTGCTTAGGTTTTTTACTATCAGAGGACTACAGCATACACGTGTCTTTTGTAAGTATCTTGAAGGTTTTCAAGACAAAACTAAATTCTTTAAAGTTTAATTGGAAATGTACTATCCTTTCAGTATAGCAAATTAGTTGCCTTAATTGGGTTAATTTCAAGATGATACTTCAAGTTTAAAAAGCAGAAACTACCTCAAAAGAAGGTAGGGATATGACTATCCTGAGCCAGCGGGCAAGGAAAGGCAGGTCTCATTTCCATCAGGGGTGCTGCACAAACATGGCAGGTCTAACAGGACCTTAAGTGAGTTTAAGACGTGTTTGGACATCACTTTCAGGCACAAGGTGTGATTCTTGAGGTGTCCTGTGCAGGGCCAGGAGTTGGACTTGATGATTCTGATGGGTGCCTTCCAACCTGGCACATTCTATGATTCTCTAAATTCCCTCTTGGGTATCCTGTGCAGGGCCAAGAGTTGGACTCAATTATCATTGTGGGTCCCTTCCAACTCAGAATATTCTGTGCTTCTGTAACTGGTATTTCCAAGGAGGTATCAACTAGCTCAATACTTTCCTAAGTCTTAAAGATACCACAATTTAATCAATTTCCCTTACAAAACTTCTATTAGCTGTAGAAATCAAAATTATATATGATGATTTGTACATATAAGGTTTCAGTGTCTATTAATAGCATAAATACCTTTATTCCTAAAAGGAAAATTATTTCAAGTTCTCTTTGTACTTTATGTTCCATTTATCCTGACAGAAAATAGGTCCTCACTCATTTCCCTTGCAACACTTTTTTTTAAAAAAGCTGCCTATTGCCTAAATGCATACTTACCAGAAGCAAAGCTATTGTCTTCTATTACACAAGCAGTGATTAATTTTCACACACACATTGTTTTGTTATTTTCTACCCAAAACAAGGCTAAGTACTACTCATTTACAGCTATTTACAAGAAATTATAAAACCTATTATTTTGAGAGAACTTAACCTAGCTCCTCTTTACAATTAACTTCTTTAACAGCTTTGAAAAGAGATTTTTCTCAAACTAACTTTAGTACTGAAGTGCAAATAATTGCAACTACAGAGCTGAAGTAGTAGCATTTCTTTCTTTCTAACCCTAAGCAAAGCAACAACATAAAAATCAAATCCATTCATACAATTTACAAACATGAAAATGTATTGCTCAAAAAAGCAATGTCAGTTTAAGAATATGATTTGTCAGGTTACAGCATAATTGAAGATACTGACTTGATGCAAACAAATAATTCCCTCAAGTTTACCTCTGTGATGCCTGTTTCTCCTGTAACATTAATCTTCCCTTTTGTCCAGATATAGTATACCAATTGCTGCTACAGCTTACAGATGCCATGAAACAATCCAGTCAAGCACCAGGATAATGGATAGACTTTGAATCTGTGGCAACTGATAGGTGGGAATATGAAAAAAAGCCATCGTGTCCAGTGCAAGCTCATCCTTTTATTCGATCAGTGCTCACTGGGTGGGTTAAACAGAGAGTCTGGCACAATAATAACACCTGTCATTTCTACAATTAAAGAAGATGACTATTGGAAGGGGAAAAAAACCCTTTTTTTTCTTAATTATCATATTATTATGAAGAAATTGCTTTTTGTCATAAAATCAAAGAATAGACAAGAACTTTCCAATTACCCAAATCCAATTGCATTAGACTGTTCCTAGTTATGAGTTTGGAATGGAAGCAGTTAGCTGCTCTCCTCATTTATTCTTTCAAGAGTTTTACTTTTGAGAGTAAAAAAACATGTTTCCCTTATAGCTGGGACCTATGCATTTAAATGTCAATATATTGTTTAAAATTCTGATTCACATTCATCTGAGAAATATTAATATGTCCTTTTACATTTAAAGAAAGTGTACCATAGGATTTTCCATTAACAATTCATTCAGTTAATACATTTAAAAAGTGTATATATATAGGAAAGAATAAAGTTGAGGAAAATGCCACTCATGAGCCTTAGAGAAGAGGACACTGAATTTAAATTAAGACTGCTGAAGGAAGTTTCTGTCCACCATAACATCTGTAATGAGTTTTAGAGCTCAGAAGTTTAAAGGACTTCAATATTTTCCAGTGAATAATATGAGACAATGATTTGTTAAGCTAATTCTTGTCACTCTAAACATACCTTCCAGACCTCTTCTTCTTCCCTTCTGGTATTTCTAAAAGATAGTGTGGTACATCCACGAGATGTCCAAGCGCAATTAGACAGCATAATTTTAAGAAGTGTATTTCTATCAGTGTTTTAAATATTAGCAACTGTTTCCACCTAGTTATAAGATTTTCTTCCAATGTCTAGTTCTTAGAAATTTCAAGTAGTTGTCAGAAACAACTGATGGATCTGGAGTATAATAAAGGCATTAAATGTATTATTTTCTCCTACACCTCTTTTAAAAGGAGACTACTTAAATAATTCATGCATGTTTCAGGCTGTTCATGCAAATATACTTTCATTAAAAATGGTTCTGGGTTCTACAATGACTTCAAGACTTAGTATCTCAGGGGCAAAACCTGAGTTTCGTGAGGAGATAGTGTAAAAATTACTTGCACTCCTATTTCTTAGGAGATACTAAGACCAGAATTTTTATCGCTACAAGTATTAAACCATTTTCACATTCCCAGCATCACACTCAAAAAAGTATTTAATTGAAAGTCCAGACTGGAAAGTGCTATCAATTGGGCAACATAAGTATGCTTTTGACACCTTAGCATTAGCTAGTTGATAAATAATTCCAACTTTATCTTCACACTCAAAATTCAACACAGACAGAAATGTTTTTTTATATTCTTGCTAAAGGACTAATGAAAACTAATGAAGTGCAAAAAAAGACTATTTTGCACATCCAGTGGCCTTGTAAATGACCAACAGAATTGGAGATATGTAATTGCTCTGATTATGAAAGGCAGAAGTAATTTATCTTTGATAATTCAGGAAAATAAGGTTTTACCCTGAAGTTCCCCAGAAACAGGGTCAAGAAAATAAGATTGTCTAGAAACAAAGTGCTAAATATTGATGTTCATAGAATCACAGCAACTCACTCCAAGAGAACAGCATACAATAGGTGAGGCTATAATAGGTATGATAGGTTAGGCTCTACAGAAGGATCTGGACAGGCTGGATACATGGGCTGAGGCCAAGGGTTTAAGGTTTGAGAGGGCAAAGTGCCAGGTCCCGAGCTTGGGTCCCAACAACCATACCCAGCACCACAGGCTGGGCAGAGGGGCTGGAAAGGTGCCCAGTAGAAAAGGGGCACCACCTGGCAGTGGCTGAGCAGGAGCTAGCGTGGGCTCAGGTGTCCAAGAAGGCCAGTGGCATCCTGGCCTGTATGAAAAACACTGCAGCCATCAGGACCACACACACATAGCAAAAAGTAAAGCCACTTAATTCTATTTCAGCTGAGCATGCAAGCACAGCACATGCTTTACAGCATCCCCAGCAGAGATAGAGCACAACAGCAAGGCAGGAGTTAACAGTCCAGTACAGCCAGCTAGCCACAGTGAGCCTTTCACAGAAATATATAACTAATAAACTGTCATTTGCTAGTTCTGACAGCATACAGTATGTTTGTTGAAGCAAAAATGAGTTTCTTTGGAGACCAATTTACAGTTTGAATTTACAATTTTATTCTCAGTTAGCAGCAGTGTAAACTAGTCTAACTTAAAAATATTTATATGACATATTACTTATATTTATATTAATTTAAAATAATTAATGAGATGCTTTCTACAGTAACTTACAGGAGTTACCTACCAAAATAAGGACAACTGGATATAAGAGAGGAATATTTGATTTTTCCAACATATCCACTAGTTCCTGGGTTTCTTGAATGGCCCACCTTTTATCCTAAATAAAAATAAATGTTTAGAATTACTGAAAACAACATTTATTTCATAAAAATGGAATTTGAAGAACTGTTATTTACCAAAACAGGAAATACATCACTTTTTTACTTTTGGAGGGGGGTGGGGTTTGGTTGATTAGCTGATTTGTTTTAATATGCTTTTATGATGTTTTATGATAAAGTTATAGATGTTTGAAAAATAATGAAATTAATAATATTAATAACCCTTTATATACATATATATATATAACCAAACAAACAAGATTAAGGGTCTTGATTGGTCTCAGATATGGTTCATGTAAAACCAACCTGTTCCCATACAGGGACCCAAATACAGATCACATAGCATGCACACATCCAGAATGGGAAACACTAATTTAGACCACAGTAGCAATGAATGCACAGTTAGATGACTTGACATATCACAGGCCTCTCCTTATAATAACTCACTTCAATACAACAGTTAGGAAAGGAAATTTTAAACTACTTCAGATTTCATCCCTCTTGTTCAAGAATTCATGGCTGGTTAACAACACAGTGACAGAAGTGTGGAACCAGAGGAGAATGGACAGACCAGTATCTCAAAGGTCGAGTTTAGTGCGCATTGGAAACACCAAACATCAGAATGAACACAGTACATGAGGACAAAAATAACAAACAACTTATTACTCAAATATTTAATTATTATTTACCATTACTAGTAAGTCTAAGTGTAAAATAAAAGCACCCATCCTCACTACTTACATTTACACAAACAAAATTGTAGCACTGTCCTGAAATGATGCTTTGTAGACAGCTATCATTTTTGCTTGGAGATATTGAAATAGCTTCAACCTGATTAGACAGAAAAAAAAAAAGTCAAAAATTCTAATTCAGCCTTAACTATCTGCTAAAGCTTCCATCTCTGTAGCAGAAGTTATTAATTTAAATGATTTTAAACTAGCAATTATTACTTCCACTACAAAAACTGAAAATTGCTCAAAATTTTGGGGTGCTCAACAGTGAAGCATGGAGCCCATCATCTGTTGAAGCATGCTGCCCAGGGTAGGCATTTCAGAAACTGCCCTGGAAGCATCAGACACGAGCGCTGCTGCCTGGGTTTGGATGTTCAACTGTTTTGAGAGATGAAAACACTGTCCATAAAATGATCTAATGATTTTAGACCTCTAATTCTGAGAAAGCCTCTACAATACTCAGATATATATATTTGTCTTCATGAAGTTAAGAATAAAATAAAATTAGTATGCATGAAAAGACCAGGTGCATGTCTATTCCAGGATTCTGCCCAGCACAAGAGTACAAGACCCATCTGGAGTTTCTCCTTGAAATAATTTCCTCAACAAATATTTTTAAATACTTTCTTAGGCACAGACATACTTATTTTGCAACTTTTAACACAAGCTAAGTAACTATCTTAACTCAGTTAAAATAAAAAGTAGATTCTACTACATTATCAGCTTCAGTATTGCCTTAAGTAAAACAATAAACCAGGTAGCAGAGGGTGAATTTGTTCCCTAAGAGAAGATAACACTTTGAAGTAAATAAAACATCTTGAAACTTAGGAGAAAAAAAAAATCTTCATGTTATTTCCATTAAATCAGCAAATCCCACTGTTTCACAATACAGCTGAGCTTTATTTCTTCCCAAAACACATGTTAAGTATCATAGCAAGCAACAGAAGTAATACACTTCTGTGCTCACTTAAAATGCTACTTAATCCCCAATGCAACGAAAGTACCAAATACAACATTTAAAAAGGCTTTGCAGTGCTATGTAAAACTGTATTTGTTAATTTTTGTAATAATCAGGAGCTAACTTGTTTGCAAAGGAAGGTGGTTTGAAACCAAGAAGTTGATAGTCTGAAGATTTTAGAAACATTTTGGGCTCAAAATTTGATAGCACAGACACAAATAGCTGACATTTAATATTTTAAGATTAAATTTTTTTAAAGTTACAGAAGATATTAATTACTTTGAATTTCCAAAAATACTTGGAAAATGCAACACTCCAGGGCTCACCTGGCTTGAATCTCTGAAGATGTAAAAGCAGAAGTTCCTGGTAACTTTACAACCTTGCACACACTTCAATGAACATGAGCCTATCGCAAGCCAGTGTCTTTTCAGAAGGTATTTGGAACATGACCCAAGGCAGAAGGCCAATTTTTTTTTTTTGCATTGAAGTATTACAATACGTGACACTTAAGCTTTCCTGAACATTTAAAAATTCCTTTAGTGCATCATTTGATTTAACTCCAACAATTTTATTAAGTAACACACTAGCATTTTTGACCACCATATTATCCAGCAAAAAGGAAATAAAAAATTTCTGTTGGAAAAGTAAGCACAACTGCTTAGGTAGAAGCTTCAATAAATCATCATTTAACTAAAATTAATTATTACTCTATTTGCCATTTAATATCCTATGCAATAGTACATTTTTCAAATTATAATTAATATTAATCCATGGTATCAGCTACATTAGAGAGCAAAAATTACCTAAAAGTACCACCTTGGTAAAAAGTGATTCTCATATAATGTTTCAGTGTTTAAATAGAAATGAGTATATGGATTTGCTTAACTACTTCTGGTCCTAGTAAAAACTAATATTCTTTAATTTTTTTTAGTTACCAGATGCCCTGTACTGAATTTTCAACTTTATTCAACATCCACTTCCATAAAATCAAAAACTAATACCAGGACATTCGGAACCTGCAAATTTATTTAAATTATATCAGAATTTAAAATCACAATTAACAGCAATGCCACAGATGGACAATACAATCATTAAGAAATTGGTGAATTTTTACTAGTGAAATGTTAGTTCTTTTTCTATTTGAAAACAACCAAATTTTTTTATATCCTACTCATGGATAATTATCCAGTCACAAAAATGACACACAACTTTATCCAGCTGATTCCATTTCATGTGACAGCAGCACTTTGTCTCTAAAGAAACAGGAGTACATGACTCCCAGTCACAGAAGAAAATACCTTCAGCGCCCATTTAGGTTTGTTTGCTTTAAAAGAAAGGGCTAAACAACAAATTTAAGGAAAGACTCAAGCTATGTCTTTCACAGTATGATATCTTTGACAAAACATTCATTCATTAGTCATACTATTTACAGTAACACTGACAAAAGTACTGTTAAAGTACTTCACAAGAAACAGCTGTACCCTTAAAAAACTTTTAGAAATTATTTTCTTTAACTTATTAGTTAAATTTATAGGTCTTTTTTTCCCTCTGCTGTTAATATTATCATGTTATTAGACCCTCTCTCAGAAATCCTTCTAAGAAAATTTCTTTTTAGTTCTTCTTTAAGGACATATGTAGAAGTTAACAAATATCCCACAAATAAATATGGTTGCTACAGAGAACTGGAGTGTCAAAAGTATCTAAAATGTTAAAATAGTGGTCCCAGATAATAGGTACTCAACAGAATGATTCCTAGTTGGTCTCTTATTTAGATCAATTACCTTCCAATTATCCCTTTGAAAAGCTTTCAGTGCAGTACACCTACGTTGCTTAAAATAATTATTTTGCACAAAATCAAATCTCTCTCACACAAGGCACCGTGCTTCATTGGAGAACAAATAGGCTTGTGTATATATTCTTTCTAAGGCTTGAAATTCTGTATATTGGTAAACTTAAAAATTAACCCTGAGATTTTACTGTTTAAAAGCATAGGGATAAGTGATGTCCTCCTACTAACAGCAGAATAGTTTACACAGAGATAAAAAGAGATATAGCAACGCATCTGGTGTCAGTGAAAAGGAGACACACTTCTGCCCTATCATACAGCTATTCAGACTTATTCAGATCTGCTAAATTTTTTTCACTTTTAGATGTAGACAATTAATAGATATAAAGCAAGATTCCATGCTAAATACAGTTCTTCCTGTACAAAAACTTTCAGTGCAATGTCAAATGACATTTCCAGATATAAGACAGCAATACAGGTTCACAGGGAAACATATCCTTCTAATAATTAACACACCATGCAGAAGATCAACAGACATGAATAAAGCCATTGCAGAAGTAACATTATGCAAATCAGAAAACCTGAATTTTTGAACAGTTATTCCCTGTCTATTCCTCTGGGTAACGAGAACATGTGATATCATCACATAAGATATAATTAAGAATCACCCCAACACCAGTCTAAGCAATTACCAAATATTAATCACCTTTGGAAAATAGAAATATGATAGCTCTATTAGAAAGAATAATGAAAAAGAAAAAGATAGTTAAATGCCAGTAGAACATTCCATCAATATCCCAAAGCAAAGACTCCTATGAGCATTCACTGTGAGGGAAATGTACCCCTATTGCTCTACAAAAAGGCTAATTAATTCGATTTTGCATTCACAGCTCTGCAGGAAAACAACCTACTCTAATTGGTTCATACTCCAAGTCAGACTTCAAAGTAACAAAAGCATTTCCTCTGTAACATATTTGTAACAACTTGGGTTTACTGAATTGAAAAAATCTAAAGAAAATTGCCTCTCTGTTGTCTGCATTCAATTTCTCCTCTAATCTAATAGAGACATTTTAAGTGGATCTGTAAGATGCCCCTCTACAGCATAACTGGGCAGAAGATGCTTCTTTCTTGGTAGTTTCCACACCTGATGTTAATCCCTTGTGATAAATACTACAGTGACACAGGAAGTCTCAGTTCCTGTTTTCATTATTAAAACCATTTCTTAGGAGTAGTGACAACCAGAAACATTAAATTAATCAGACAGTTGAGAGCCATAGAGTTATACTTACTTTTATTTGGCTTTTCAGAGATTCAGGAAGGAGAAAACCTACTTGTGCAAGAGTTTCCTTCACACTGGTGATAACACAAACTTGTTGTGATAGGTTGTCTGTGATTAAGAAAAAAACCTTACATTCCATGCAATAATAAATTAATCCAAATTACTAATCTGCTAAACATTCACAATGTTCAATCCACATATTGTTGTTTCTTGACAGAATATTTTCAACAGCTGTAAATTTAAAGGCTACAAGCTACAGTTAATGTAACTACGTAATTTATATAATATACATCTCGAAATTCAAATTATATTTTATATTATTTTGTACAACATGAAACCATTACATTAGACCTGCCCTCAAAGCCCATTTAAATGTATTAAAAGGTATTTGTTCAGGTCCACATAGACACTAGATGACAACCAAGAAAACTTTTTGAAAATTTTATCCCTCTTATCACTTCAACAGATAACTAAATGCAGTGTCAGAAATATTGAGTAAATAAAGGGGGGGGGGAGGAAGAAAAAACAAAAAACAGGAGATAACATAAGTCCTATTCTCAACAATATATACTAAAAAGTTGCCAAAAAATGAATTAATGATACTGTTTAATGAGACAGCAGATGTAACTGTTCACCTAAATAGCAAAGAAATTGCAAAGTTGTGACAAATATCTTGGCCTGGGGAATTTCCTAGATCTTTTACTAGGGGCAAAATACAGTATTTTGTTCCTATGAGGAACAGCAGTTTCAAGTTATTGCCTGATTAGTTCCACAAAGCCAGTATTTCACAAAATTAGTAATTTCTCTTGTTATTGACATCAGGTTTTAGATTCAGTGAACATTTTCCTTTCTTTAAGCCAACAAATCAAAATTCAAGTCTGAAACTCTCAAGTCTATTTAAGGCCTTTATCCTTTAGATGCTGAATTAACACACAGAACAAACCACAAGACTCCCAATACTTTTGGGATAGCTATTCCATAAGTGACTAGAAATTTCATACATGTAAAGTCTAATTATTTTTAAAGCAGACTTCAATGAAACTCCAGAGACAGAAATATACCAAACACCACCACAAAATAAATTAGGAGTGAAGGACAAGAAAAATTATAAAAATATGGGGTAACTGGTCTTCAAACAAATCTGGATATAAACAATATGTATTTGCTGCATATGGAAAGTTATTTCTATAATTACATACCACACAATAAGTTCAATCAGATGCATAACCTCAATAGAAACATCTCACTTTCTATTGTAAACTCACAGACTTCTTTATAAAAGTAGACATGAAGACCTGAAATTTAATTTTAAAGCTGCTGTAAAGTTAACACTATTGGAAAGTGACTTGTGATTTTTAAGCAATTTTCTGTGACCAGGAAAAGTGATTTAACCGCTGATAATTCCAATGGATAATTAGAATGATTTTTTGAATCATGGATATTTATTATGTTCAATATTTATAATGTGACAACAAAAATACTGGTGGCAACTGAGTTTGTATTAAGTTAGCAAGAAGGGGAGGGAGGAAGAAGGGGAGAGAACAATAAACATCTGCTTATAAACCATCACAACCAGATGGAAGTGAGAATTAAAAAAATGCATGGCCAGTTCTCACAGGATTGGAAATCAGAGGATACCACAACTGTGGGAGAAATTATCTTCCCATAGATTCACTGGGCAAAAAAAGTACACTGAACATGCATCACAGTTGGCTTCTACTTAATAGAGAATAACTTTACAATCTGAAAAATGGGAAACCATATTGAATTAATTTCTTATCAGCAGAAAGAAACTAATGGGTAGATTGAAATCAGAGCAAGAGCCACTTGAATTTAGTACCGTACACAAAGTGCAGATACAAAATAGATATACATAATAAACCAGACTAGCATATCAGATTTCAAGAACTCAGACTCCATTGAACTAAGTAATTTAATGAAGAAGGTCAGATTGGAGCTATTACAAAAATTCACATGTGGAAGAAGGCTGTGGAATCCAAGAAGGCACCATAACTTAGGCTCAAACAGTTATTTTTAAAAAGAAGTCTGTAATCAACAGCAAGTGTCAGAAGTATTCTCACAAAAGACTGCTCAAAGGCTGCAGCTATAAAAACCCATCTCACTACTCTCTCCAGCCCTCTTAGATCTCTAATTTCCTGTAATATAAATGAGAAAGGAGAAGCAATTACAAAAAAGCAACTAAGATTTGCAGGCTGGGTTTAATAAAGAAGAGAGAACAAACAATGACGTGTGGAAAACTGTATTTTTTATCCAGAGAAGAAACAAAACATTACAAGGGGAAAGCATGTTAATAAAGTAGGAGAATCTTAAAGTAATGATAATACAAACATTGAAAAAATGATCAAGGAAATGAGTGAAGGAAGTCTGAAAAATCATCTTCTCTAAAATCATCATAGTAAAGCAACAGTTCTGTTCTAGTTGAAGTTTGAAACTGAGTGCCATTTAAATCCAAAGTATTTCAAGTGGTCCAAAAAGATCCATATGTTAATTTAGACTGCACCTTTGCTGCATTGTGGAAAGGAAGACTGAGTGGAGCTTCCCTCCCCAGGACTGCCTGTGTCCCACTTCTGCTAAGATGATGGAGCTCTGTCTCTCAGTAGTCACGCTGAACCCAGTGAGCGCAGCTGGAGTGCTGGCTCGTAACTCCAGGGATTCCATGGGCTTTGCTGCCTGCCAGTGAAACTCACTGTGTGCAGCATTTCATTCCTGGTTTTCAGAATTCTGTTTGGGTGAATGAAATAGCCATTCTGGAAAGCCATGACATAGCCATGTCACAAAGAATTTTAATACTCATCTAAAAACATTTTGTTTCCCATTGGACCTCTGGATAATTGAGGCTGGAAGGGACATCAGGAGGTCCCTCATTCAAACACCTTCTCAAAGCAGGATCACCCACGAGGTCAGGCCTGGTCATTCAGCCCTTTACTGCTCTGCCATACAATCTCTCCAGGCAACCTGTTCACTGCTTGATTGTCTGTCAAGAGTGAAAGAGGTTATTCCTTTTAACAAGTTGCAACTTCCCTTGATTGAGTTTTTGTTTCCTTCTGTTCTCCCACAATGAACCACAGTTCTATTTAATTACTTTCTGCCATAATTTCTTTTTCATCTGCATAACAATTTTTTTGGTTGTTTCCTCACTATTACATTACATATCAAACTCCCTACCTTGCTTTGGCTTCCTCTACTTATTTAAGCTTACTGTTTCCCTGGAAAATTCCTCTTGCCAACACACATCACCCATTTACTGCCAGCTTCATTCCAGCTGTACCTGATAATGGAGTAGTGTTCCGTATTCACATGGATCACATTTGATCCCTTCCAATACTTTTAACATACACTCAGAGCATATTTTTTGCATTAAATAAAAAATAGTTTAAACTTTGCACAGTCAATTTTAAACATTAAATTTTCCTATCAGGAGTTTTCTCCAATTAAGCTAAATTTGATACAAGATCTCAGAATTTATTCCATCAAACATTTTTCTATATCAGAAAACCTAATTTCCAATTTCTTCACACCCTCCTTTGATATGCTGAAAGCTTTAGATCACATTATTATGCAGCAACACCTGCCACAGTCTTTATCCTAGAATCATACCCAATTATAAATTAAAATGTGTTCATGTTTATGGAACTACTGTAGTTAGATGGTGTATTAAGTGTACTCTGATGGAAGACTTAGAAGTTTACCTTGAAGAGCATGCCACAAACAAGCAGCAATTAAAATAATACTTTGTTTGAATAAAGATAATAAATATCATATCCTAGAGAATTAATACCATAAGAAAAAAAAATGCATCTGAATGGTAAATAGGTTTTAGCCTACAGACATAATTTTTTTTCTCTTAATTGCATATATATGTGTGTATATACACTTGTTTTTGGAAACATGCTTGTACCACACCATTCTTAGTTTGCTATTACAATTCCTATTATTTTGGAAGCACATCCTAATCATCAAAATGCTTTTGAAGTTTGCAGTGAATTCCAAGCAGTAAATTAATTTATCAGAATTCCATTTGCACTTTCTACATAGCAATGGCTTGACTTGTTGGGAAATTCAGTATGGTTTCCTCTGGCATCTTTAGAAACATGTTTGTTACGAGATTCTACTACTGTAAATATAAGAAAAATTAAATAAATACTGCCAAGCATTCATTCATGCTTAACAGAATAGATGAAATTGTTATTTGAATAATACAGGTAACCAAAATATCTAACAATTTTTTTGTTGTTTTTGTTTACCCATTCCCCATGTCTCTGTAGCCACAAAAACTAAAAATCAAACTTGACACCGACCCTACCAATATTAGTACAGAGGAAAGAAAGGAACATTTGTGGTAGAAGGCAAGAAAAGAGGGTTGTTTTCACCTGACAGTAGCTATTCCAAGGAGTATTCCCCACCTGCCAGTCTATTTCTTTGGCTCAGAGCTGAGAACAGCCATTTGTTCATGAGCATGCTCATGAAAATGCAGATAAGATCTCTGTCTTTGCTAAACAAGGCTTATCTCAATTTTTATTTTTATAAACAGTCACATGGTTTCTTCACAGAACACAAGTCAAAATATGTAGCTCACAACAGCCATAAACAGTTTGAAGGCATTACAATATTTTTCTCAGCAAAAAACTTGCAAAAATCATCATTTTATCTGCATCAACAGACACCTCTTCAGCCAAATGTGAGGACAAATTATCCAATCTACAAATGCATGCTCTTGGGAAAAAGTAATTTATAAAGTAAGGCCCTTGTGAAAAGAAAAACAAGGAGGAGGACAGAGAGTCAAACTCTAAGTTACAAACTTCTGAGAAGCACCATTTAAAGTTTACATGTTGGAACTAGAGCTCAAAGTTATCTACCTCGAGGGCAGTAATCCTAATGGAATTTTTTAGGATGTTTTGTATTAACCTGATCTTAACTACATTTCTAGATGAGTCACCCTTATTGTAAGACAATGTTTTCTTACTTCAAGACTATTAAAAATAGGCGTGTACCACGTTGTCTGCATACTCTACAAGTTTATACCTGCTTAACTAAAGAAAAGCATTAAATTTGCTTTTTACAAAAGCTAAAAAGGGAATTGAGGAAGTCAGGAAACTAAAAAGAAATGTTTTAAGAAAACAGTCTCAAAAGAAAAATAACTCAGTCTATTTACATCAGTGAAATGTTTGTGTTGCCTTGAATAAGAATGATATACATGCATATAATATCTAAGGTAAAACAAATGCATGTAGGGATGTATGTTTTTCTTACTTCTACCTGAGTCAAGTTTAGCAAGGGAGAATTTGTTGAATTCCTGAAGAAAACCAAAATTTTTGATCACCAATAAACTGCAGATGACATAAAATTTGGAACTGTAGTCACAAAATTAAATGTGTACACTCAGAAGTTCTTCATCACTACTGAACTCATCCAGAGATAAAAATGTGTATCCAGCACAGTAAACAGGTAACTTAATAATAAACATATTAGCTGGGAAGACTGAAACAGCAGTGGGGAGCAGTGTGAGGCCAGAGCCCTTAGTACCCAGCACCCTCCCAGCCCATGCATTCAGCTTCTGGGACATCTCTAGAGGACCTTGACAGCATGCAAGGCAGCATTTAGAGAGCTGGTATCTTGCAACTCCACTTGACAGTCATGTAGGACATCCCCCTGGAGGCACTTACATGGCACAAAAAGTGATAAGCAAGAGCACATCAGTTACACAAGAGCATGTAGTGATAGGGCAAGTAGGAATGGCTTCAAACCGAGATTAGATTAGATTCAGATTAGATATTAGGAAGAAATTCTTTACTGTGAGGCTGGTGAGGCACTGGAACAGGTTGACCAGAGACGTTGTGGATGTCCCATTCTTGGAAGTGTTCAATGCCAGGTTGGATGGGGCTCTGAGCAACCCAGTCTAGTGCAAGGTGCCCCTGCTGATGGCCATGGACTTGAAACTAGATGGTCTTCAAGGTCTTTTCCAACCCAGGCCATTCTATGATTCCATGATTCTACAATATAACATCATGTAGTGGGTTCTGAACTCTCAAGAAAAGCAGACACTGTGATATAATCAATTACCCAGCTTCTAAGAAAGGCCTAACTGAGCATGCCTAGGCTTGTGGGATGGTTGCCATTCTCTAAGGTGACCTGTCCTTGAAGGTCTCCCTTAGGTGCAGCACAACACAGCAGAACAGAGCTAATAAGATTTCTTCTGTAAAACTAACAACCATAAGACAAAACGATGCCATACAGGGGTACATCAGGATGCTGCCTCAAAGGACAAAAATATATTCTCCCCTTAAATATGCTTTAAGTGCGGAATGAACTGTGCATAAATCATCTGCCTAATATTAATTTACAGGGTTTAACTGTCCACTACCAAAATAATTCATGCTATAGTCACCTGAAGGTCTGAAATTTTAAGCCTTTTGGAAGGGCACAAAATAGATAAGGCACAACTTTCAAACTGCTGTCTTGGAGGACTAATAGTGCCAATTCAAAACCCCATTAAAGATAATTAATGATGTAAGATAACTCTGTTATGCAGTGTCCTAATTTGCTATGAAGGATTCATTATACTACTTGCATAACGAGCAAAGAACATGTACAGCTTCTGCTTCCTGAACTCATGCAATGCAGCAAGAAGCAAATCTAAACTTCAACAATCTTAAAGTACAGATTGTCATAGACACCTCCATAATAAGACTACTGTGGTAACTGAAGCAAATATATTGCATGCTGCCACAGCAAAGGGACATTAGATAAGTAAAGGGATTAGCCTGATTGACTGCCATGAAGGTCTTAATTTTTACTTTAAACTACACAAGCTTTTTATCATAAGCATTAGCTGAAAAAGATTGTACTGGCTTTAAGGAAGAAAAAAAAAAGGGGGTAACATGACATAGATAGATAGATAGATAGATAGATAGATAGACAGACAGACAGACAGACATAGATATAGATATAAAAAACTAATGTAACAACTTATCTCCTTTAAAGACCTATGAGATTACTGAAGCCCTTGTATACACAGGAGCATGGAAATTCATTTGGATAAAGGTTAGTTTTGTTCCAAGTTTGTAATTTTTTGACCACTGAGGAAGAGTTTGGCTCCATCTTTACTGGAACCCATTACTTGTAAGAACCAGAAATTTCCAGGCTTCCCAGTTCTATCTTTTTTTATTTGTGCCTGAAAAATTCAATTAAGTAGTTGTAACAGTGCATCTAATATGAAATATTTGCCCACTGTAATAACAAGACTGAACAACTAGCTAGTCATTCTCCATACCTCAACAGCCCACAGGTTTTCCTCTGATTTTCTTAAATAGGAACTACATTCTTTTCTCTGGAAAGGAATTTTTAATCCAAAGGGAAGTCCCTTTCTCTTCATCAGTTTCTGGGGTTTTATCCCTCAGTTCTCAACAAGGAGTCAGGCAAGGGTCCCCTGAATCACTGCCTATCAGTTTACAATAACCAGCTCATTATACAGGATTTGAGAATTCTTCCTTCCTACATTGTTTTTAGAGTGAGTGCACCTAGATAAAGGCTAAATCCAGTCTTAATGTTAAACTGGTATGAAACCACTGCCACCAGGGGAAAAAAAAGGTTAAGAAACTGTTCAGCAAAATATTTATAAATTAATGAAATATCTCAATATCACATAACTGCTATATCAATTTAGGCAAGTACTGCCTGTATGTAAAACAGTGAAGAGCCCTAAAGAGTTAATACTTGATTTTCACTCTACTATGTAGTATAGAAAGACTAAACATATTCAGAATTGACCTGCAAATGAAAGAAAAAAAATTGCTTATTCCTTATAAGGCCCTTCAAAATTAATCTCTATTTGACTGTAATATACACAGCTTTTTATAAGGTTCTATATTCAGAGAGAAGTAAATAAAGATAAATATGCCGAATAGAAATATTCCAGTAAACAAGCTAAAACAACTTGCCTAAGCACATTTTACCCATCACATAACTTTTCTTAAAGACATTTCAAACTATCACACACAAAATTCTTAATTAGAATCAGGAATATGCAAACTGACAGTCACAAGGACAAACACGTACCCTTAATGATTGATTCAGCTGCATACAGATCCCGCTTGTAGGTCACCTAAAGGACAGACAAGCCTCATTAGATTTAACACAGCAGGAAGGAATGTAAAACCAATAAAACAAGGCCCTGAAGGCAATTCATTACATTTTAAACACCATAAACAAGTGATATTGTCAATTTCTTAATTTTGGTAAAATATCACTGGCACTTTATGAGAACAGAAGTTGCAAAAACTACTGGAGACTTGAGAAAACCCCTTTCTCAAACACATAGATCGGCTTAGAACTCATTTGAAATCTAAAAGTATTTTCAATCCTTTGAAAAATCATGAAAACATGATAATGCATCTATTTTTTATACATCCATTCTACTCTAATTTTACTGCAAATAGATTAATTTTTAACAGGACTTGGGAACAAATTTTTAACAGGACTTGGGAACACTGACAGCCAGGGAGAAACCTTGTTATTGCTTTTACTAACATAGATGCAATCTTTCAGTAGTGCAACACCGTTACTGTTAATGAGAGTCCGATTAACCAGTGGGAGTCAGTGAGACTACAGTAAACAGTGTGAGCTTTCAGAGAATTGATAAATATCAAATTCTTCTTGAAGACATTAATCAGATCAAGTTAGATGAACAATAAGATGCTGAATATTTACTTGGTACTTGCAAAAACACCCTTCATAACTGTCTTTATACCCTCATGATGGCTGACAGTTACAATAATAGGTTTTGCAAATAAAATAACAGAATTAAAGTCAGCATTTACCCAGGACATTAAGAGTCTTTGCTAGCAATGTCTTCACAATGACAAGCAGTGACTTGAACCGACACGAGTATTAAATATTTGTACTTGTTTTTACTGTAAATTCATTTTATGCTAGATAAAATTTTACTGGACTTTCTGATTTTTTTTTTCTCTTGAGTCTGAATAATTTTTTTCTTTCTTTTTGAAATGAACTGGATTCCAAAAGCTTTAGTGCTGCAAGGTAAATCTGTCAGCAGGACACCACTAACAGTAGCAGCATCTTAGTCTCCAAGTAAGTGATTACTTGAATTTAACATAAGGATTCTTGTAACCACTTTCCTTTCAATCCCATAAATTAAACTCTAGATTAAAGTCAGACACAGATGAATAACATCTCATTATTTCCCTGATGCATTATATTCTTTTAAAATGAAAAACTAACTTCCCTATAGGTTGTCCTGCAGGAGGAGGAGCCAGAGAATTAATCTACCCTGATAAATCTTTGGAGTCTGACTTTACATACAGACATGCACATTACTACTTACTGTTGGGAAGAATCAATATCTTGAAATTAGATTTAAGGCTAGAGTGAGCAACTGAGTGACTGACTTTGCTGCAAAGTTTCTATTCACCAGATTCTAGAGGGACTTAATACTGAACTTTCAGTAAAGTGAAACAGATTATAATCTCAAAACCTATCAAAAAACAAGACTAAAGTCTGTTAGAAATGGTCTCATACCCTAACATTTACAGTCTCTTTGAGGTGCAAAAATATTTTTAAACAGTCTGATCTAAAAAAATGATAGGTGTAGTCTCCGAGAAAACAACACAGGAGAATAAAAACTTAAGAATAAATCTTTAAAATTTTTTTTCTGAAATTCTGAGACAGACATCAGAAAATGGTCTGTTTTCTAGAGAAATAAATCAACAAAGACCACATTACATGCTTCACTCGTAATTCTTTCCAAACCTTTGATCCTGTAAGACAATTTCAGATACAAGCTCCTATAAGTTTTGTGAAAATTGCAGAGTTCACAGAAAAACCTTCCAGATACCATCTGCAACCACCCCTTACCAGTCAAGAAGTGAGAGTTTCTCTACACCTCTTTCAATTTGACTAAGATGTTTTAAATTCAATTCCATGAATGTTCCCTATTTATAACAGTTGGACAGAGCTTGGGCCCAGATTTCTCCTTAGCATTCTGGATACATTTGTAATACTCAAACACCTCTTTTCTAATTTCATATTTTTGTTTCTCTGACATACAGTATTTTGCCCACACACAGTGTAAATTTCCTATCCTCTGGCATGCCTATACCACATTTAAAGTCATTGCCTTCCAAGAACAATTCACTAAATATGACCTACACTTCATAACATCAGTTCTTTATATTTAGCTGCAATGAAAAGCATACTCTTTGTTGAAAATGTTTTCTAGGTAATCCTTATAAATAGGTTACTTCTCCTCAATTTTATTTTTATTTACAGATCCTTAAATCTTTGTCTGCAAACTTTATCAGACAACTGTTAAATACTGTAGAGACAATAACAGTTTCTGCAGAAACTGGTGAGAATTATCTTTCAAAATATATCAATTATCTAATTTTTCATCTATTTAATAAGAACTAGTACAATTACAGTCATCCTATTTTTAATTAAGACGTCATGTAGTAACAAGTCAAACTTCTGCCAGTTCTATGTTGTATCAGCACTACCATCTTTATCAGCCAAGATTAGTCTTGTAATAAAGTCTCGAAGTCAATTTCACAAAATAAATAAATTCCATGTTGGCTGACATTAATTACTTTAATCCCATGACTCTTTATTGATCAAGTTTCGTCTGTAGCAGTGCACCCTTTTGTTTTGTTGATCAATATCAAACTCACAGGCTCCCAATTACTCAAATTCTCATTTTTCATGTGAAAATATTAATTTTTATTTTGTCCTTTTGAACATAGAGTGATCCAAGATTTTCAGAATGTTATTGCTGCAATCCATCATATCGCTAGGCCAAATATTAAAACTCAACACAAATATCTCACATTCACAAAATATGAAAACAGGACCTGCTTAAAGCAAAGGCAGAACAGTCTTTCTTATTAAATATCTCTACTTTTCTGTATAATTAACAATCTATTGTACCTTAATAGAGCCTCAAAAATCAGCAGAGGAGTTTGTTTTTCTGTGTGCCTTTTTTTGTTAAGTGTCAGACTACTAGTTTTCACTACCTAGGAAGATGTTGTTTTAGAAGTTATTCCCCAAAATTACTTCCATGTGATGTTTAAAATTCTTCTTAAAACTGATTTAGTTTGATGGATGGTTTAGACTTACAACAATGTACATTAAATGCAAAAATACAACTCTTTACACAATAAATACAAGGTTATGATCACACACACACACAAATGTACTGCATTTCAGTTTAATGAAGCTTTTCCCCTCTTATCGTACAGAGCTCCTTCATATGAGATAGTTTTGTAGGATTAGAAATTAATCTGTTGTTTTTTAAAAATAGTGAGGAATTTTCACTCTGTCAACATTGTCTATAAATCTGTCTCAAATTTTAAAATGTGTTAGTATATTGAATTTTTTATCTACAACACACACACACATACACATTAGAGTACAACAAACACATTCTGTTAGTTAATTTTTAGACTATTTAAAATACTTAAAGTAATTTTACTTCCAAGGTATCAAACGCAGAGAAACTGAAAATGTGGTATTGATAGAGACTTTATGTTTCCTTTTTTTTTGCCATCCTGATCCCAAATATCTTATAATTAGCTATATAATAACTGCCTTTAAAATAGAATTTATGAATATTTATAACACTGAAGTAATTTGAATTACTTGGTTGTTTTCACTACAAAAATTATTTTAATTTTGTAATGTGTTTCCAGAAAATAAAAAACTATCTCCTGCTTTAGGTCCAACAATGACTTTGAAATGTTAATCTTCCTAATGTAGAAGTGCTCAGGTAGAATAATTAATGTTAATTCAAGAAGATAATATATAAACACACACATTTTTCCACACCTTTGAGTCATTTAATGTTATGTAGGTTGTGCACCTCATGCATAAACTGAATTTTTACAAATATTTGATCTGCTCTTTAAAAATTCAAGGTCCACATAGGATGAAACTGGTTTTTAACACTCAAACTATTAATTGACTGCAGTCCTTCTGCTATACATCCTCTGAAATCTCAACTGAACAATGATTACTTATTTCAGTTCTTATTTATCTGGATGGAACATCTCTTTGCCTTGTGTTGAAAATATAAGACTGGAGCCATTGAGAGAATATCAGTCCTTCACATATGAAATTTCATTTAGCTCAGCTTTAAAAACCTATCAGAAAATAATAACAATATATTACAAATTACAGTATTATGACAGCTAAGGAAAGAAAATTATGTTTCTGAGAGCTGATTAGTAACAACAATAGTTCCAAAACATTTTTTAAGCAAGTACCACTTGAGGAAATTGTAGTCTTCTGCATTTTATGAAACTGCAGACCGAGCATGACTGTTCTTTAATGGTACTGCTCTAGGTCACCTGTCAAACACCTTGGTACATAAGTGACCAACACCAGGTACTATTCAAGAAGGAGCTGTATTGTTCTGTAGGCCCTAAACTGAAATGAGTATTTCCTGCAGAAACAATGTAATATTTTACAGACCTTGTCATTTTTATGCCTTCCATTTTTAATGTCTTTACAAGCCACAGAAGACATCAACAAGTTTTAGCTACAAAATTAGGGCACAGGATGCAAGAAGGTACTTCAATGGCCTGGCACCAGCCTCTTCGTGTTTATGTAAAATATTCACTGCTCTGCACTGCCTGCAGCACAGTGCCTGCACATAAATGGGTGCTCTTGCTACTGTCACACTGCACAACACTGTCAACACTGAGATTGTGCTGGGTTGACCTTGGATGGATACCAGGTACCCACCAAAACTGCTCTGTCATTCCCCTCTTCAAGTGGATAGGGGAGAGAAAATATAACAAAAGGCTCATGGGTCAAGATACTGGCAGGGAGAGATCATACAAACTAGGCTCAACTCAGGGAAATTAGTTTAATTTAGTTTAATTTATTACCAATCAAATCAGAGTAGGATAACGAGCAATAAAACCAAATATTAAAACTTCTTCACATCACTCCTCCCTTTTTCCCAGGCTCAACTTTCCTCCCAATTTTCCCCACCTCCTTCCCTCCAGTGACACATGGGGATGGGAAATGGGGGTTTATGGTTTGCAGTCAGTTTATCACACAGTGTCTCTGCTGCTCTTTCCTGCATAGGGAGAGGACTTCCCTTCCCACATGTTATCATTTTCCAAATGTTTATAGCCCTCTTTAAAGTCCAGTGCTACTGCAATGGATCCCACATGCTATAAAGTTTACAGCATCAGGATGTTTAACTTTTTCATAAACAGTGTTGGAGGTGACAGTGACACTTCAACAAGTCCCTTTTATAACAGAGATGTGCACAAGTTCAAGTCCAGATGAAACTGGGGACTGGTTACTAGCGCTATTCCTTGGGGCCTGATACTGGGACAATACAAATATCTTTATTAACAACCTGAGAAAGGAGAAATACCCTCAGAAAACTAGTAGATGATAACAAATCAACAAGTATCCAGTCAATATGCTCAAGGGTCCAACAGTAACTTAGAAGGATGCTGAAAGCTTGGAGAAAGGAGCTGAGAGAAACTTTGTGGTCTATAACAAACATAAACACAGAATCCTGCATCAGGGACAGAACTACCCTGGGCAGCAGCAGTCCATGCTGATGCTGAAATACAGAAAACACCTTTAGAGAGAAGGACCTTCTGGAGTGAGCATGAGTCAGCAGTGGGGAGCAGTGGAGAAAAGGAATTCAACAGAGCTGTATCAGTACAGAAATAGTGCTTATTACAGATAATTTAGGGATTATTCCCCTGTATTTGGCCCTTCAGAGAAAACTCCAGAGTACTGATTTTAGCTTTGGGCTCCCCAGTATAACACAAAGGAGAACAGGAGGAAGCCACTAGAGGGCTGCTAAGACGGTGTGAGAGAACTTGGCTTGTTCAGCCCAAATTACAGAAGATAGAAGGTGGGGAAGGGTTAATTAATGGCCAAAGAGAAGAATATATTGGACTTTTCTTGCAGGGCTTTCTGTTGGCCTTTCTTCTTTTCCCAGTGCAAGAGGGATTAAGGGAAATGTTGATGAAATATTATGAAAAAAATCCCCATACAAGGTGATACTCATTAGAATTGTCTTCCTCAGAGAGCCTGTGAAATCTCCCTTCTTGGAGATATTCAAAACTTAGCTGGACAAGGCCCTGCACTACCTAATATAACTAACCTGGTCCCACTTTCAGCAAGGTGTTGGACCCTATGACATCTATCTATCTATTTCATTCAGACTTAATTATTCTGTCATTCTAAGCTATATTTATCTGCTGGACCCCAGTAATATCTACAGTTAACAAAGAACCAGATGAACACTCTAATGAGTTAAATGAGCATTAGTGATATATTTTGCTACCCTTCACATAAGTAGCATGCTTTGCAATGCAGACAATGAAACCATCCAAAAAATTGTGTAAATATCCATGACATAATCTGTCCCTAGAAGACTAAATAGGAAAACAGATCATAAGCTGTTCCAGAAAGAGTATATATCCCCAACAAGATATCAAAAGAAGTTCTGTATGCAACCAATGCACAAGTAAATTTTGTTGTCAAATTGCACAAGCAACTTGCACTCCAGATTCAGGAAATTGCCTTTCTTTTTTATGAAAGATTTGAAGATTTATGGTTATACTATTAGAAATAATGTTTCATTGGAGGAAATTCACTGTCAAAGACAGATGCAGTGATTTGAGCTGCTTCCAGATCCTTCAATGTGGTAATGAATAAAATAAAATAAATAAAATAAAATATAAAAAACTCTAAAACTGCTTGATGCAACAGCTACTAAAAATGAATAATGTCCCACCATCCAAATCAATGATATGCAATACTTTGAAGTAGAAGGGACATATGCTTTGGCATCTGTACACACAGCTGCTTTGTCATTCATCAGGAACCTACCAGATTACCAGACAAGGTAAATGATGCTTAAAAAAATGTAAAAGATTTTTTGAAGAGGTCTTAAATATTACAGCATTACTGAATGTAATGAGCCACTCTAAAAATAAAATTGTTGATAGCCAGGTACTTGCCATGAGAAAAAAAAAAGTGATGTCCTCACAGGAAGGGTGGAGGAAAATAGACAAAAGATATAGAAATAGCATGAGAAAGCTCATATCATAAAAGAAAATTCTTCGTTTTAGAGATTACAGATTTACAGATTCTCAGGTCATTCAAATACCTAGATGTTTTTCCTATTTACAGGAAAATGCTGTCTTCATGGATTATCTCAAATAACACCTGCCCAAGTTTCTCTACAATAATGAGCTCTAAAAAAGCTGAGACAAAACCAATTCTGAAAAATGAAATATAAAAGCCCAAATTACAATTGAAAACACATCTGAATTTTTATGGTAATATGCAAATTTTATTAATTTTAAATCATATATATATATAACTAGATACTATTATTGTCTTTACCTTCCAGAGGTCAGGTGTTCCTTCAACAAGTTTGGCATTTGTTTTACAGTATTTCAGAGCCAGATGCAAACATTCAGTTCCATAATCCAGGTCATAGTCTGTACACTGTAGTAATTAAAAAAGAAAAAATATACTAAATTAGTCTTACATCTTCTAAGCAATAACACATTTTCTTTCATTAATGAAACCCCACATCTCAACAGTCCTATCCACAGTAATACATCTGTATTAGGCACACAGGTTCAGCGTGGATCAGAAATAAAACCGTTCCAAGAAGCTTATGCCAAATTGTGGCTATTCAGCAAAGTCCTACAGAAGTAAATAAACACTTCATAAGCACAGATTTATCCAGTTAGGTGTTGCAAGTACCTTGCTAAACCTTTACATCGTTAAATAAATTAATGAGAAGTTATAAAAAATTCTTGCTGAAGTTGAAAGAGGCCTCACTAATAGACACCACTGACCTTCCAGTGACAAACCTTTAGAGTACAGGAACAATTCAATAGATGCAGAAATGTGACTCTTCAAGTGCTGTTTTGGTTATTGCAGCATCAAAAAAGGGATGGTAGTAACTAAGAACCTCCATATTCCTTATGTGATTCCCTCTATCTTTTTCTCCAGTTATCTGCACAGAAAATAGCAGTCCCATGCTGCTACATGAGCCTTACTGATTTAAAAAAACAAAACAAAACAAAACAAAACAAAACAAAACACCTAACCATACCAAAAAAGGTTTATCTACCTTTTAACCATCTAGAAAAGATATTATTCTCTTGACACACCCTTCCCAAGCAGTTTGGCTTCCTATTGATACTGATTATAAGAACCTCATTAAGGAAAAACTGAGTAGGGAGAAGAATATTCTGAGCCAAAACATAGGTGAAAAAGCAGGAACTGGGAGCTCATCAGTCAGGACTACCTCAAGATGAATTAGCCTAGGATAAAAAAGTTCTACTCTATTTTCATATTGCTAAATTAGTAGTCCATGTAACAAGGACAACTTAAGATAACATCTTTTATTTTTAAAAAAAGAGGTATTTGAGAAGATCACAGGCTGGCTAGCCCATTATCCAGTCTCTATTTCAGAGTGAATTGTCAACAATAAGTAATAATGAACAAGGCATTAATATGTTCTTACTTTCCCAGAATGCTCCCTTTACCTCATATAAAGCTATTATTCTGGCTTCAGAAATCCCTATAATAAAAAGTCCCCAAGGGACACACTGAACCAGAAGCAACTGCCCTAACAGCACTCAGTGAATTACAGGAAAACTAAATTTACCCAATTATTTTTTGAATAGCAGTGTTTTTTAGCAACTGCAGCAGGGAGTATCTCATTCATCACTCTTTTCATCACATGCTCTGTTATTCTGACAGAAAAACCACCTTCTCAACTCTTCAAAATATTCCACCACATCTCTTCTCACATCTTTCCACAGACAAAGAGATGAATATCTATTCAGTCATTTTATGTGTGGAAACTGCTTTAAAACTTCGATCGACCCTTTTTGCCCTCCACTTATCTACACTTACCTATGAATTTTACAATAATATCCTTCTGTAAACCTTCTCAGTTAGCCCTCATCACTATTATGCAGAAAATAAAATGCACACATCCACTACCTGTTTCAAATTGTTTATGAACAAAATAACTGCAGAGGTCTCAGTACAGACCATCATTAAACACCAGTGGTGATTTACTGCAATGAAAACTGGTCATGCACTTGACCTTGTCTCATATCTTCTAACAAATAATCTACTCTAGTAAGCCCCAAATCTTTAAATTTCCTTCAAGAGTCTTCAGTAAAAGCTTCTGTGAAACATTTTATTAATGCACTTAGGTTGTTATCACCTCAATCAACCTCAAACAAGATGCCAGTGAAGTCCTTAAAGAATGACAATTAGCTCTGCAATACATAACCTTTCCTTTACAAACAATTCCACCGTGTCAAATTTAACCACGTGTCTACAAATTCATGTTTCAAAGATACTGTGCTCAGTAGTTTCCAGTCCCCTCCAGGATTTGAGAAATCAAAATTGTCAAGCATGTAAAAATTTCAGTGGATTAAAGAACCAAAAGAGAGTACTGCAATACAACCTGTCATTCTTTTTATTAACTTCCTGAAGAAGTTTATTAAAACAGATGAAGAAAACTTTTAGTTTCTATTCTTGTTTTATAATGTATCAGTGAAATTCAAGGAATTCATTGGCACTACACATCTGAATTGCATACTCATACACACAGACATCCTAGAAAAAAAACATTACTATCACTTTTATATTATTTAAATCAGTGAATTCTGACATTTTAGTTTGCCAGCCAATTTAGAAAGGTACTTTAAATGTTATTGCTCTTTACAGTTTTTTAGCTTGAGTTACAAAACAAAATATACACAAGAACATAGAGTAACTTAAAAAGCAAAGGATTTCAAAAAAACACTTTGGAACGGTGGTTCCAAATATTTTTATATTAAGCAGAAATTTAAATAAACGAGATACAAAAAAGGTCAATAAAGAAGACAAAGGAATAGGAAACTCTATCTCCAAAATACACAAAAATGCAGTGATCTCTCAAGTAAAGAAGTAAAGAGATAAAGTGTCAGTAAAACCAGAAATGGCCCAGTAACTTTTAATTCCAAATATACATTACCAAAATATTTCCTTCTTTCTTTTTTTTTTTAAAGGAAAATTTTCTGGTAGAACACAAAAAATTTTCCACTAATGTGAACAACATACAGATTAAAAAAAACATGTATTTTTATTTTTGGTTCAGAATTGAAGAGAAAATTTCAGAAATAAATTCAGCGGTGAAAGAATTTACTTGAAATATAACATTTTTAAATATATGGGTAATTAATGCAACTAAGACAAAACTAAGCAATTCCAACTTTTTAGCAAAGTATTAATCACAGATAATTAGTAGGGAGTGCAGAAGATCCACAAATGGGCTAAGGCATCTTGAGCGTATTGCTTGCTTCAAGGGATGAAATATGACACAAAGTAATAATTAAAAACATATTTCACTAACACTTGTATATCATGACATTTACTACTCTAATTATCTGTAATTGTTTCAACCTAAACATATTGTCAGAGTGTACTGTTCTCCAAGTCTGATAACACTGATGTCAGAGGAGAACAATGAAATGAATTAGCAGCACAAGGCCAGTTGTTTATATACCATCTCATGCTACAGATCTTCACATGTGAAATTTTAAATCCATATTTAAAGTGCAGAATTCAAAAGCTTCTATACTGCCCTAAGAAATACAGTTAAAAAATTAAGCATTATTAGAGAACACCTATAAAAAAGTCCTGTATCAGGCACAGCATCACCAGCCAGTCAAGGGCAGGGATTGTCCCGCTCTGCTCTGCTCTGCACTGGGGAGGCCTCACCTCGAGTGCTGGGGGCAGTGTTAGGGCACCTCAATATAAAAAAGACACTAAACTATGAAAAAATGTCCAAAGGAGGGCAACAAAGATGGTGAGGGGCCTTGAGGGGAAGCCATATCAGGAGGTCCTGAGGTCACTTGGTCTGGTCAGCCTGGAGAAGAGGAGACTGAAGGGAGATTTCATTGCAGTTACAACTTCCTTATATGAGGAAGCAGAGGGGCAAGCACTGATCCCTTCTGAGTGTTGATCAGTGACAAGACCCAAGGGAATGGCCTGAAGCTGTATCACTGCAGCTTTAGGTTGGATAGTAGGAAGTGGTTCTTCATCCAGAGGAAGGAGCAGGCTCCCCAAGGAGCATCCAGCACCAAGCCTGGCAGAGTTCAAAAAACATTTTGACAATGCTCTTCGGTGGTG
Organism: Geospiza fortis; assembly: GCF_000277835.1. Classification (NCBI taxonomy): domain Eukaryota; kingdom Metazoa; phylum Chordata; class Aves; order Passeriformes; family Thraupidae; genus Geospiza; species Geospiza fortis. The sequence continues at coordinate 1,237,618 of NW_005054307.1, read as the reverse complement.
GGACTACTGGGGATGCCCTCTGCAGGCCCAGGAGTTGGATTCAGTGATCCTTATGGTCCCTTCCAACTCAGGATATTCTATGATTCTACAAGAAATCCAGAACATTTGTGAAGAAAATTCTTACTGACCCAGGTGCACAACCATTCTCATTCTAAGTCTTCTGTATGTAATTCAGTGTACATCTAGATTCAACTAACAGTACAAAAATCTGTTTAAAACTCTTACTCTTTCTAAAGTCCCTTTATTACTGAAAGCCTTTTTAACATAAGTTCGACAGTGTACAGTTAACAGAACTTGACATGCACACATAGCTTTGTGAAACAATAGACATAGTTTAAGTTTCAGACCACAGATTTGAAATGATGGAAATAGCTGGAAATATTGGCACAAAACATATCCACAAAAGAAAGAAAATATAATAGTTTAGTTCTTTAAATGACACAGAAGGAAATATGTTACTTAAAAATGCTTTTGTACTGTTGAATATTCAAAGGCATTCTAATAGGTAGTTTTGGAGACATTTTTTTGTGGGTAGTTTTTTTTGTTTGTTTTCCAAGAGTGGATGTTTGAATAAAGTGCTACGAGTGGAATGAGATACATATTTTAGCATTACACAAGGTCTTTTTCCTCTTCCCCCCAAATTTGTTTGAAAACATTTTGAAAAATACTACTACTTCCTAAAATGCAAGGTGTAAACATAGAATAAGAGATTAGAGAAAAGAGCAGCTATGCAGCCTGTGTCTCCCTGGTATTTGCTAATAATCCATATACTTACATGCTCCTGATACAATACTTTGAACACTAATTTACTGTATCTTTATAAGGGAACTGGCAGCCATACAACAGAACCAGCACAGATTAAGAAAAGGTTCAGTATGGGACTGTTATTTTCTTATATTTTCATAATTCCTCAGTTTATAATGACACAAAACAATATACTTTTATGCACGAACTGTAAGAAAATTTTCAGATATGCTCCTTTACACAGGTATCTTTAAAGCCTGTGTAGAGACAGCATTTTCACTTCCCTAATCCTTGACTGTGTAATCTTTAGCACTTTTTCCACTGTCAGCAGTGTATCCATTTTATTCTCCCATGTAAATCCATTCAGTAACAATATCAGAACACTTGCCCTTAAAATGCATAACTAATCAACAATAGGAGAGCTTTAGGATTTCTCCAGATCCTGGCAAATCAAGTTTCCACAGCTGAAATGCCAGAATACATCATGAACACTCACCATCAGGAACATTTTACTGAGTTAAGAAAAGAAGTAGACACAAACTGTCACTGAACCTGAATTGGCCTATTTATATATTTTATAAAGATTTTTTTGCCATGCTCATTACCATTGAAACCAAAAATTGCTGAATCCAACAGTGGATTTGCAGAAAGTACTCAGCCTACATCAATATGCCACAGCTAAATGAGAGACAGCAGAAGCAGCAAACAGAAGGAGGAAACATGAATGAGGAAACATTGAGATCAACATAAACCAGATTATCTCATCTCTGAAACTATTTTTACTGTAGTTAATTATTAAAACTGTTGTGACAAACATCCAGATGCACTAGTAGTGAGGAGAACAAAGATACAGCAATTTACCCCCTAACAGAATGATGCATGATTTTTTTATACAGATCTAGATCTATATCCCAAAATCTTTCAGTGCAGTAACTTCAAGTGCCTTCTCCGTGCATGCCATGATTTCCTGGCAATCGGCCATTAAACCCCTGAACACTTCCTGATTGCTCATTGCAATATTTTGGTATTCATGCTGCTTCCAAGTACACTAAATATATACACCCATATTTTAGTTACAACATGAAGAAATAAGAAAATGGCAATAATCCATGTGACAAGAGTAGTAGTCAAAACACTGTGTTCAGACTCATTGTTTACACCTTTTAAATTATCTTGCAAATTGGAAAAATACTTGGGAAAGAATTATTTGGACAAGACAAAGACAAGAGAAGTCTTGCCCTCATGTAGAAAATACAGATTATTTAGGTAATTCTAAGAATATTTGAAGATGTAATTGTTCACATTCTCCTAATAAAGAGATTTCTAAATACATCACATTATAAAATTAAGAAACCAACAGATAATTTAATCAAGGTTGGAAGCAAAGGTGAGCCAAATTCAGGCCAAGCTAAAATGCATTTTTAAATTTTAAATTTTTTTAACAGATAAGATTGTTCTTGGAACAATTTACTTCAGAAAAATCACCTCTTGAATTATGCAAGATCATAAATGGTCCTTTTCCTTGCCTTTCAATATACCAAATTGTCAATAACAAGATATTAAAACCTCTAGCTTCACTACCTTATCTTCTCTGTTACTCTCAGAACAAGCAGCAGATGACAATTTAGGTGGGTGGTCTCCCATATACAGGGTACCAGGATTCTCACTCAGTATTCAGCATTTTCTGAGCCTGTGCCAAACAGGTGATTCTCATGGATACAGGACACTTACCAGGGTAAAGCCAGTAACACAACAGTATTCTCATAATCCAATCTAACTTCCAACTTGAATATTTGCATTCTGTCTTCTTAACATACACCTTCCAAATTATATCTGAAGACAAAATGTCTTTTCACTGCCACAGAGATGCCAAATTTCACCCATAGAGTGGAAGCTTTGCACCACTGCAGCAAACAGTTCCAAGAGCTAATATGTGAATTTGCAAAGTTCTTTGAGATCCTACAGGATGAGGAGTGACATAAAATGGAAGTAATTATCCCATTAGCAAAAACCCTTTTTTTTTTCTTGTGCAAGGCATTAGAATCTCTCCAAACATTCTTGTGGTAGAATTTAATTACGGCAAGGTGGGGATTCAGACAATATCCTGGCTCTACCATTGTGCCAAAGAACTAATCAAGTACAGAGCTATCTAAACTAGCATAGTTTTCTCCAGACCACCAATCTAGCTTCACTTTTTGAATAAAAGAAAGCATTACTAACAAAATTTCTTTTAGCATATTTACCCTGAAAAGTATTCTTTAGAATTGGGTAGGCTTTAAGGATAGGAAAAATTATTTATTACTCCCTGCTCCTCAGGGTAAAGTTGTCAGGTTAAAAAGATGCTAGATGGCATAGCACATCTCTTTGGAAAATATCTCAGTGTTACAACCTGCAGAATATAAAAATTAAGATACTCATTTAGGTGAGGTTGACAGCACTGTAGTTGAACAACAGTCTGCATGCATCAGCCTGACAATGAATGGAGAAAGGCAGAACCTCTGCAAAACTGCCTTATTAAAAAATTAGCGCCATAGCAATTTTGCATCAAAACAAGAAAAAAATTACCAGCTTTCAGTATGCATTAAATGGAACAGAACTCAGGTTCTACTGTGTGACAGCTGTCACAAGGGTTCTTGGGTGAAGGAAGAGACGAGATGGTTAACTCTATTATCAGAAGGCTTGATTTATTATTTTATGATATATGCATATGCTATGACTATACTAAAAAGAAAAAGCAGGAGAGCTTTTCAGAAGCTGCTGCTAAGCTAAGAATAGAAAAGTAAAGAATGATAACAAGGCAACTCTCTCCGACCCTGTCTGAGAGAGTTCCGTCCCTGGATTGGCTATCAACTATAAACATCTAAACTGGGCCAATCCAGATGGACTTGTTGCATTCCACAGCAGCAGATAACCTATTGTTTATATCTTGTTGCTGAACTTCTCAGCTTCAGCAGG
>NW_005054307.1:1202388-1233900 GCF_000277835.1 Geospiza fortis | reverse complement strand
GCAGGAAAAATCTTAAAAGAAGATTTTTCACAAAAGATGTCTCCGACACTACTGAAGTTCCAAATAAACAGGTTGTTTTAAATGTGACTAAAACAAGTCATAAAATCAAAGCTGAAATGGACCACAACAATGAAAGGGTGCTGTTGATAATGTGAAATTTCTTATGTAAGAAGAAATAGATTATCTTCTAACATTTTGTAGTACACAGATTTCCTCGTCAAACCATTATATCTAAAATCCTAATGACCTATGAAAAATCAGAAAGGCCTCATTTTGTTAGATTACTTCATATGCTTAGATTGTACATTGGAAAAGTCACAGATATTTGCCATCTTCATACAAGTAGTACACCTATAATTAAAACCAGGGCTAGGAATTTCAAAAAACTGTTGAGTATCCAGCTTACTTGGACCAACCAAGTAGGCAGTTACACTAAAACTGTAATTACCTGTTATACAGACAGATGGAAGAATGCCGCCTTTAAGACTCCATTCAAAGAAGAACATTGGTTTGTAGTACTGCCTTCATACAAATCATACTACAAGATTACTACTAGTCTAGCCAGCTCTTGCCTAATTTACAAACCACTTCTTGATTCAGTACTTCAGAATACCTTTAATGAGAAGGAAGAATACCTATAGACACAAACCAGAATGCAGAATTAGGACAAATACAATAATGGTGTTACATGGCATGTATTTATAAGACCTGAACACATAACTATAAACTACAAAAGTAAAGTGGGTGACCAAAGCCTCGGGATGTGGAAAAGTAAGTGGACCTACACACACACACAGCATACAGAAACTGCAAAATCCATTTGAATAAGAATGAATTTTGAATATAAATTATCATCCTTACAACACAATACACTTAATAAAAGATTCCTGATGCTTTTTTAAAAAAGACAAAGGCCAAGAAACAACACAGTACAACTTACAATAAAACATACATTCTGTGCACTATTTGTCATATGTTTCAAACAATGGTGATCTCTTTTTCAGAGCTTTTACACTACAAAAATGAACAGCTCTGACCCATACCACTAACTCAGGATGGAAGAGAATCAGACAAAAAATGATCCCCAACTGAATGCTTACAGGAGATAAAATATTAAGTTGGTAAATCTTGGTGACAACTTATATGCCTTGATATACACAAAGTTTCAAAAAATAAAAGTTGAGGTGCCTTGAAGATTCAGATATCATTAGTCTTGGCAAACAGATGAGCAGTGGTTTTTTCATGATTCCAGCACTTGAATTAAATGCCCAAATTTTGTCTCACTTATATCTCGATCCTTCAGTCCTTTTTCTGAATCTGACCCTTTCTCCCAAAGTTGCCAAGGTTTTAGTCAACAATTTGTCTACTACCGTTCATCTAATCGCTTCTTGCTCCTGACAATAATAATTTGACAGACATTGATGTTTTTAACAAAGAATGAAGCCACAGGAAAATCCCCAAATCAGTCTAGACATTTTGCCTCGAAGGACTTTGCCTGACCTATGCCAAAATATTGCTAAACTGCTACAGCTGACTCCACTTCCCTGCTACAGAGAATATTAAAATGCTTCACACATGTTTGAAAAAGAATGCCAGTAATGTTGTGCCCTTTCAAAAAGTACTTTAGAAGTTTACAAAATCCACATGGAATACACTCCCTATTATTTACATACAGAAAAGACAATACTTTGAGCAAATACTTTTACAATGGCCCAAACAACAGCCAACTTCCTTTCTTAGTCTGGCAAGGTCTTCCCTGAACATTTCTAGGGGTTTGTTAGAAGAGAACCATTTTAGGATTTCCTTTTCTTCCACTAATGACCAGGTTGGACAGTTCGCAGACTACCTCTTTTCCCCATCTCCACCCAATCCAAGAACATCTTGCAATGATTTTTTTGGGGAGTGGAAGAACATCTGCCTCCCAGAATTCAGCATCAAAGTATGTGAATGATTCTCTCTGACACACTATTGTTTTGTATCTTGTCATTACTATGTTTATATATAGCCATTCTCTCCTATGCAGGCAGATGTTGTAATGGCCCATAAATAAATGTAATTGCTTAATATTCAAAGAATGGTTAATGTTGGCTATGAACAGATACACTAAATCAGTGTAGCCTCAAAAAGTACTAATCTCTACATATTTTCTACACAGATTGCATAGAATGCCTAAGATCACACTGATCTGTGTGGATATCTGCAAGGAGGTTACAGACATGAATCAGAGAAATGTCTCTAAACATGTTGAAGCTCATTCCCCTTCAATGAGTATTCCTGCTTCCTGTTCCTATTTTTTTTTCACTTCAGCTTCATTGTTCTGATTAGCTAAATATAAACTTCCATGCTTTGCAAAAGGTCTACTATCGACAGATGATTAAACTAACTATATATGTAATACAAACACCCCACCCTCCCCCGAAAGTAATTCTTACAATAAATTTCCACAGGTATAGCAGATCTTGAGGAAAATTGTAAGATAATGTATTAATGATTAGCAGAACAAAAATGTGTATTTTTTAATAAGATTCTTAAAAAGCTAACCCTTAATTTTGAATTAGTGATCAGACTTTGCCATACCACTCACATATGAAGGATTCCTGCAGAATAGCATTCTAACATATCCTGCTCTTTTTTCAGCTGTTGGTAGTTATTCCCTCTCACAAGGTTCTTGGCTTCCCTGGACTGGTGGCACTGGTGAGCAACTCTCTGGTATTCCCCACATTCATTGCTGACAACTCCTTAAACATTGCGTCATCTTAGCAGGGCTGTTTGTTTGCATATCTGACATAAAAGTGGTCAGAATCTCCCACCTACCCCACTCCTCTTCCACTTCCATTTTTGGCTATTTTTCTTCCGGATCATGAAAGCGTAATGCTTTTTAAATGTTCCTGTTACCTTTCTTTCTTTAGCAGATACATTTCAAGTGTTCAACGCTTTGAGTATTTCAGCCTTTATGTACTGTGGGTGTGTTACTTTGTATGTAACACATTACATGACACAACAAGATGCTTTGTGTTAAAGACCAAAAAAACCTTTGAGATCCTTGTGCATTTCACAATTGTCAAAAACAAGTATTACAAAAATCAGTCTCAGCCTACTCTGATTAAAGGAAAATGGTAGTCTACCTGACTTCCTGATACTCTAATTCTTTTAAAAGGTACTGCTCCAGGGAACACTTGACTTCTGGTAAGTGAAGTCTTTCCCCCACCCACCTCCTCCCAGGCTTGCAGGATCATACTCCACATTTGTTCCTATTTAAATTAAGAAGTGGAACAGAAACATGAAACTACCTTAAGCAAAAATGAACAAGTCTGGTCTAAGGAATCTATCCCTTATTTGCTATCTTTGTAAAGGAGGGATTTTTAAATTAACACTTAAACTTTCCTGATTTTCCTTGGGATTAATAAAAATAGAAAAGAAACAGGTATTTTTAAAGATTAGGAATTTGTTATTAACATAATAAAATAAAAACTATTTTTAAAAAGTTCAATTGGTTGATTTTGCCCCAGATAGTTCAGAATTGAAGTAAATCATCGATTCTGCCATTTTTACAACTTTTTCAGATGTTTTACTAGTTATTAGAGATTTGCATTTTTGATTTTAAAATTTTTTAATTTGTCCATTTACTGTGGTTCATTACATTGTGCAGGAAAAGAGAACTCACAAATTAGGACATAGCAGAACTAAGAGTAGTGATGCAACACCACATTTATTCCCTTAACAAATTTATACATCCTTTTAGGTAAAATCCCAAGGAAAATCTCTGGCTAACATAAGGCCTCCCACCTGCAAGACCCACACACACTATAAATACAGTTCTTTCTCCCCTTGCAGTTGTTAGCATTGGTCACTTGTCCACCCTGAGGCAGATACCCATTGTACAAATAAAATTTGTAAATTTTATAAATTTTATAAAGCTTATAAATTTGAAAGTTAATAGTTACGAAGTCAGATGTCTTGACATCATAACAGTTAAACCAGAAAGTAATATATATCTGAACAAAGATCTGTTTGGAATACTTCTTTTAGGCAACAGGGAAGATGTAAGACCAAAAACTAAACTAAAAGCATCACAATGAAATGCAGGTGAACAACCTGGCTGAATTCCTCAAAATCTGTCCTGGATTTTTGGTGCCAAATGTGAAGGGGATTCCCTGTAGTACATATATATTTTAAGATACTATTGTAAATCAATCTTTTGATATTTGTACATAAAACTAATTAGAGGAGATTCAACAGGGCATGTATTTTTCCCCAAGTCACTACTATCCTTTTTTTATTTGAGCTAGAAATGGAAAACGTTTTCTAAGAAAATTACTTAATTTGGTAAAGATCATACAAATATATTTTTCCATATATTGTGTTAATACCTTACTCTGTTCTAGTTCTAGATAAACTTAAAACAGCTATAAAAGGAGAAGCACCTCTAGACTGCTCTTCCTAGATTGCTATCAGAGAAGAAGAGCCAAAAAACTGCAGATAGCAAACCAGTGAGGGTCAGGTAACTGACCTTTAACTGAATTTCGCAACTTTGTGGTAAATATATTCAGAGATCTTACATTTACAAACACATCTGGAAGTCAACACTCTGAACCTACCTACTCACATCTGACAGTGCACTTAAATAGAGATGGAGTTTGAAAGCAGTATTCCACATTACCCACTGTGCAACTGAAAAACCTATGCTACTCAAAGCACTAATTCAAATGGACAGTTTCTTTCCAAGGAATGCATGTTTGACTGTTGTTTTTCCCCACACTGTTGCTGCATAAAGGTCACAACTGTATAAAATACACAGGCATGGGATCATGATCCCAGGCAGAGTCAGCCAAAAGGAATTCCATTCCCAGCTTTGTGAATGACTTGCAACATGAGTAACAAAATTATTTTCTCTTCTTTGTTCATCAGTACAATGGTACTTACCTTCACCAGGCTATGGGAATTGATTATGGATATGTTAATATTTAGAAAGCATCATAAGCTGCATCCATTCCTACAAAAATCTATCCTACAGTAGCTTGACTAGGTTTTTCAGGACAACGATTATCTGTCTTTTTTTATTTGTTTGTACAGTTCCCAGAACAATAGGGTTTTAATCCTTGACTTGGACAGCTAGACACCATTGAAACATAAATTATTAGGAAACAATATGAGTTGAGAGATTTTAGCAAAGTGTTATACTTCCCAAGGGTCCAGGCACAGAGCATTAAAATGACCAGAATTTAGCCAAAGCAAAGGAAACTGGGGACAAGAAACCATAGCCTTGGTTGCTTCTAACAACTTTGGTGGCTTGTTCTTGAAAGAGCAGGGATACAAAAAAGAAGACTGATGGAATGCATATGTGAGAAAAACACTCTATTCAGAGGAGCATAGGAACTGCAAATATAGTTGTCTTTTGAGTGAGCCATTTAGGACAAGAGCTTTTTATGTATTTGCCAGCTCTACCGTATTTGCAAATTATAAACAAACATGGTAGAAAAACAAACATGGGTTGTTTGGGGAGTGGGGGGGAAGACGGTTGCAAGAAACAGCACATAAACATGGAATTTGCCAAAAGATACACACATCAAACAGGGTTGTATAACCAACAGTAGCAGTGGTCTCTTGAGATGTGTTCTTATGCACATAGAGGATACATTTCTTATGAGTATACCCACTACATTCAAGGTAGAATCTCAGAAGTGTCAGCTGTATGTCATATACTAAGAAGAACCCCCTGCCTCCTGTCAGAAGCAAAAAAGTTGAAGCCAGTCCAATCACTTGAGTAGCTCTTGATTTTAGATAGTCCTTCATCTTCAGCATTTAATATCTTCAAGTATCAAGCATGAAGGGTATGACATAGAATTTGTGCCAACATTTCTAAGGAAAACAATTACTGAACAATTAAGTAACAGCTTCTCCATTGCCTATCCTCACATTTTTCTGTTGTTAGTGACTTCCAAGCTTTGTACTCTCTGAAAGTGAGTATCAGAAACTCGGGCTTGTTTAGAATTGAAAGACTGATGGGAAGCATGACTGTCAGCATGAACATGAAAAATAATTGCTTCCAAGTGACAAATGAAGAAATGCTCTGCTTCCAGTCAGTCTGCAAGATACCTGGACAGGCAATTTCCACAAGGTGATGAATGAAAAGGAAGCAGTGCTGAGACGAAAGGCTGGAATGTGTCCAGTAAACTGTGAATGCAGGGTGGGGCAAATGAAAGCAGTCTTCAGGGCAAATTAAGGCAAAAGAGTCAGGGTTTAATACATTACCCACAACTTTAATTTTCCTGAATAAAGTTAATTTCAAAGTAATATATTAGGAAAAAATAAAAAAGTTACACCAGAGACAAGTAAACATTATTTTCAGCCACTGATCAAAGTATGCATAATACACATGCAACAAGAAACAGAATAAACATTTACCTAGATGTAGGAAGTTATATTATCTTAGTATTTTAGAACAGCCTATATCCCACTAAATTACTATAAAATGTCATTATTACACTATGCATCCAAAACCCTTTGATACTCTCAGTTAACAATGCTTTATACAGACACCTAACTTGAAACATATAAAACCACTCATTTAAGTAATTTATTTAATGCACAGTAGTGTCTTTCCAGCCATTTAGACCTATCATCCCCTCTTGTTTTTAAAAGTTAACTAATCAAAAATTTGAATAAATTAGAATGATAAGGTGTCCTGGTTTCTCCTGTCAACCCATGACATAAGGCATTTTTAAAAGACTCAGAATAGGCATACACTTTGATGTAATCTGAAATAGATTCTGAAGCTCTATTCTCGAAAGAAGAGAAATAAAGTTACCTTTTTCTTTTTTTAACTATAGTAAATGCAAAAAAGGTCTTAGAAAGCCTTAATATCTTACCTGTTGGTATGCTTCATAGATTATATCAAACAAGAAAGCCTGAGGCATTTCACTTGCTCTGTACCTGGCACGTTCCAGTGAGTGGTCCAAGCAGCCATCAGCAGCAGAGGCAATAACAGTAGAAACTAAAGGACGAATTGCTCCTGCTGCCTGTGGAACAAAACACAATGAGAGACCTAAATGTTATCAATGTTCATTTATATCACAAAGCTTTAGTCAAAAATGCTTGAAAATTGGGTTTTTTCCTTCTTTATCGTTTCTATTTGTCATAATCTCTAAGTCATGCTGCTTAGTCTGTCTGAGACTTTCAAGATTAATGTAGCAATAGAAGACTGTATAAGAACACTTCAAGGGACAATTTAGCAAAAAAAGAAAGAAATCATAAGCCCTTCATAAACATCTAAGATGTTCATTCTTCAGACTTTCTTCTCTATACACTGTAGGCAGTTTCTTTAAAGACAGGTCTAGGCCTATTCAGAGAGCAATCAGCAGCAGACACAGCTGAGAAGTCTTGACAATCCACAACACCTACTGCTTTCACAGATCTCAACTTGATCTAAACAGATCTGAATTGATCAGAACTAAGCTGCAAGAAAAGTTTCAGAAATTGAGCTTGTTCCTCTGTGCTGAACCCTGTGAAATACTGAGTAATCACACCTACCAGTGAAATCAGAGGGAACACAGCAGATACATCTGCAAGTACTCAACATCCAGCAGCACAGTGCTGCAGAACAGATATTTAAATGCTTATATTTAAGTTGGCTTAGGTTTGAAACCAGTTAAACATATACCTTTGATTTTTTCATCAATATATAGTATTAAAGATCTGTAGCATCTCTGAAACAGAACTCTTCTACGTGGCTTTGGGCATTTTGATAGCAGAAAGTTACCCACACTTCATCTGTAACTTATCAAATGCTCACATGCTTTGGATGTAGCTTAAGACACTTGGGACGAGAGTAGTCCATAAAATAATGGACTGAATTGTAGCTTAAGACACTTGGGACGAGAGTGGTTCATAAAATAATGAAGAATGCAATGGCTTACCAAGTCACGGGGCAAAAAAGCATGTTCTCCATCAATGCTAACCACTGAGAACTGCATCTTCACACTATACTGCTTATTATGAATTTTTAAGACAAATAAAAAAAGAATAATTGATGCTGTTTCAAAATATGTGGAATTACCCAACATCTTAAAACAGTATACCTAGAAAATCATTCCCAGGGGTGAATTCTGACACTTTTACTGCAGACACAGATTTTCTGAGGTTTAGTGAATTTTGACACAGAAAAATATAGGTCCCTTATTACAAATGACCAATTTTACTTACCATTGTTGGCAAATCCTACCCTAACACAAGTCTTGTCCATTCTTAGAAGATTTCTGACCTCAGATAATCATAAAATGGCAGAAGAAGACAAAAAAGGTTTTGCAATCTCAGAAGAGAAAGAACAAGTCCTCTTCCCTCCCCCTTTTACACTTCTAAACAATAAAACAAAGGCAAATGCAGTTAGCATGTTGAGCACTTTATGAGCTCCACACTACAGTTTCTCAGTTCATTTTTTTACAGAATTAATACAGAGATGTGAACCAATTTCTCATGCCCAAAGAGTTCTGATATGCATAATCAACCAGGGCAGGGTGAAGGAAGAGTCAAGATTCAAAAGATAGATGTGAGAAGAGAAATATCTGAACTACTTTCTCAAAATCTGAAAAGCACTTTTCCTTTCTAATACATGGAAAGAGATACCAATACAAAAGCTACACAGAGCAAAACACTATCATCCAAAGACAAAATGTGGTACAGAAAGGTCAGTAAAAAGCAGGCAATCACATTAGAACTGTCTGTAAAGAATCTCAAGAAGTCATCTAGGCCACCTTTCTGTCCTAGCCAGGATGAATTTTATTTCTCTAATAGAAAAGGCAAATGAGAAAACTAAACACCACTATAATTTTAGTAATATGTCAGTGTATTAAATGAGGTGTAAATTTAACAGATGTACTTAGAGCAAAAGCTGTGCATAGCAGAAGTAGAGACTAAATTATCTGCAACTTGTCCCCTCTCTATTTCCTATGATTCAAGGACATGGATTATTACATCTATATCCCAGCTGCTGGGCATTTGGACTATGTTATTTTGCTCTGCTGTCATATTTTAATTGGTCACACACACATACACATAAAATTATAAAATTAGAAGGTCATGGGAAAAGAGAGAGAGCCGCATGCTACCCACAGTTTTTCTGTAATTAGCTATATATTTGAATTTTTTTTTTCTGGAACAGTTACCATTCTAGAAAGCCATTTAGCAAAAGGGGGTTCCTTAGGCTGATCCAATATTTTATTACAGTTTTTAACAATCCTGTCATGTTACATTTTCAGCATAAAACAGGCTGCAAGAATACAATGTGACTTGCGTAATCAAATCTCACAAGTGAAACATGCACTCTGAGGAACAAAAACCAAACTGCAATTCTAAATAAAATTGAATACTCCGAATTATGTTCTTAAAAGAACTCTGAAACACATTGTTTTCTTGCCATCTGGTTTATTGCACAATAAAAAATTATGAATATCTGTATTGGTATCTTTGTGACAATACTGAACCACAACTCCTGCTCTGCTGAGGCCTAGCTCTTCCAAACAATTCAGAATGACCTAATTTCTACTAAATCCAAATGCAATATTTTTTTAAAACTCTGCAATTAACTTCTCAAGTAATTGAAAGCTTCACGGCACTTAACATTTAACAAGTGCATTTTTTAAACAACTAGAGTTTTATTTTACAATACCCCATAACTGAGTCCAGCGCAGCAGGGTGAGTTTTTCCCCCTGCAGCAGGTCCACTCCGACTATACCTGACACTGATTGAAAACATGAAATTTAATACAAAGAATAAGATTCATGGCTGACTTCTGATCATGCAAAGGAGAGAAATTCTGTGTATGCAGAAAGAGGATAATAAGTAGTCATTTGATTTAAAAAGAAAGCCCTAATTTTTACTCCAGAAAAGGACAACTCAGTCCGTGACTGAAAGCAGAATGGAGAGCTCTGGTACTTAGCAAAGCCAAGAAGTTTCAACTGCTCAGAAAAGCTTCAGATGATAAGGAACTGCAGTCCAAAACCCCAGAAGCTGAGCTTGAGCATACTTAGTAAGTTGCAGCACTGAGTCAAAACCTTAAAATCCAGAGACAAGATACAGAAACTGATTCTGTCTTGTTCACTACTGGCTCGCTTTCCACAGGACCTTTCTCTGATTCACAAACACACACGAGGTCTCTCAACCAGATGATGTGACCCACCACAGGGCTGCATTTGCCACCTCACTGACACATAAATTACATTAATTCCTAAGGCCACTTTCAGACTGTGTGAAATTGGGACCAAGCAAGCGAAAACACTGGCCTGTGGCCCTGCACTGTTTTCATAAGGCACAAGAGAGCTGAGTCCCAAACACAGGAAACTTTGCATCTGCAGTACTGCTGGCAACACCCCTGAGCTGGTATAAGCCAACAGAGCTGCCAAACCCATGCTGGCTTACACAGACCTCACCACTCATGCTTCTGCTTCCAAAACTGGCTTATTGCATCTTCATTCATGGTCTAGGCATAACATTTGGCATGGGAAATCAAAAGAATTGAGCTGTGAGTTTTGTCTTATATACAGGTCAAAGAGGAGCGTGCTTTTAAGATGTATGGCTCATTCTGCAGTACTTCTTTCTGGTTAGCACAAACCTTCCCCCCACTCTGAAAAGCACAAAGCCTTTCCGAATTCCACCTAGCAGCCTTGCAATGAACTGAATGGGGAATTTAGGAATTTAAGGCAGGGCTATAAACTACATTTTTTCATTCAGAAACTTAAATATTAGGGCACAGTAGGGACAATATTACAATAAGGCAGTATTGTAGCTAAAGGGACTTTTGTCCCTGATAATTGTGGGGTGTAAGTGAAGAACACAATCATTCAGCTAGTCCACATCGATTCAGTTACAACAGCAAGCATTTTAATCTTTGCAAAGGATTCCCATGTTGGGTTTTGCAGTTATAAACCAGGTTCAACTGCTTTTTCAATGCCTATTTATGGAAATAAAAAATTATTTCCATATTAGCAAAAGAGAGGATATATTGAGCTTCAAGTATTTGAATTTTATTTGTTCTAATTTCAGAAGTATTGACTTGCTCTTTATGTCAAGAATGCACAAGTATTTGGCCTGGCTCTCAGATGAGGACTTGAGTTCGGACATGAACTTAAAAATTAACAAAACAAAGAAAACCTATCCTCATTTAATATTATAAGTACTTGCTAAAGTCACTGTAGTTCTAAAAGTCTTTTTTGCACTTTGAATTACCATAGCACAAAATACAAATCCTGTGAGTCTAAAGCAAGTGCCTGGGTCTTATACTGACATTTCCCTCCTCAAGAGTACTTGTCTTCCAATTTCTAATAATTTTAAGCCAGACCTCAAGTAGGTTTGCTTTCAAAATCCTATCAAAAATGCATCACATGCCCTTCCTGAAGGTGAAGTGGATAGTTAAACTGGATTTCTTTAAATGTCCACTTTACAACCTTCAAGCCACCCTACTTCAAACACATTCAAGTACTAACCTTGGCATGTCCAGGAAATGCATTTCTTTTCCTCATTTTTGCATGTTTTGTTAAATAAATCAGTTAAAGTATCTAAATATGAGTGACCAAGCTCTTAAAATACTGTTTCATAGCATAACAGACATTGAAACAAATACCACTAACTGGTTATTTTTCTTTTGCAAATAAAATATTGGAAGAAAAAACAACCTTCTAAACTATAACTTCCTTAAAGCCATGCTAAAATGTCCTAAGAATGCAGAATTCTATCAATTTCAGGGGAAGGGACAGACTTCTGTCCCTCAGAGGCAAGCTCATCCATTGATCTGGTGAAACTGAACCCACTTCCAGATGCTTTTAGAAACAACAGGCGTCTCTTATGACTCATTTTAAACTGCACAAATAAAAAACATTTATAAAAAGGTTCTGAGTCTTGTGTTAATTTTTTTGCATAATTGCCTAAACCATAACATGCATTCAAGAATTAAAGATTCAATGGTGACTGAAAAAAGGTAGAGAATTAAGTGCATGAGGAAGGTCAGTATAACAAGGCACCACAAGTGTTTCTAGTGGATCCAAGGTGTACTAACCCACCTTTTCACTAAACAGTAACATATTGTTCTCAGTTTATCATACTTCCACTCTAACAAGATGTTGTTTAGATGTGTGTATTCAGTGAATCCATAACCAGGGTGAGCTTTAAGTTCACACAGCACAATCAGTTCAAGGACTGCTGAATCCAAAAAGTATTAATGACATCTTTTATTACAAAATTAAATACGAATTTTTAGATCACAGAAGCTGACACACAACATAACAATTTGGCTAACATAACGCAGTACAGCTTACTTTGACTGAAAATTCATAAATAATTAAAATCCTCATTTTATTTATAATAAGGTTATATTGGGTAGTAAAATCCAAACAGAACCCATTAAAATTTTCATAAGGATTAGGGAGGGAGATGGAACTTTTATCACAAGCAACAAATTATCCAGTTTACAGATATCCAAAACACAGCGCAGTATTCACCAGGGACCAACACTCCCCACTTACAGCACAACACACCAAGAACAAGTTATCATAGAGCCAAAAGCTCCCAAAGAGCATGAAAACCAACACACATCACTGATTTGGTCATTTTGGGTAGTCAGCGCTGAAACAGAACAATGGTAAATAGCTGCAAATCTCAACAAGTTGAATGACATGGACTAGGAATAAAAAAAAAAGTTGTAGTGGCACAAAATCCTTACAAAAAATGTCAGAACTACAATTCCTTTTGTTTTAGAACAGTGTGGTAACAACTCCAGACAACAACAGATCCTCCACTCTGGCCTACTAAAACAAAAGTATGCAATGTCTTTGGCATACTTACCTTGTCCCCAGTAAGCCCCAAGTACTAACACAGACCCACAAAGTCCACTCACACAGCCAGCCTGGAACCCTCAACTTCAAGAGTGGGAATGACAGCTTACAACTTTACAGAGTCCAGTCATAAATGAGCAAAGCCTTCCATCTCTCTAACATGACTTCTTTTCACTTTTTAATTACACCAACAATACTTTTCTTCATTCATAGCCTCTGCCCACCCTGAAATTAATTTTCCCTACGCTATCTTCTCAGCTGTCTAGTAGCATTAAGTAAGTGTATATTTTATGTTTTATTTCATTAATATTTAAATCATCCCAACTAACAATTCAATATTTTAATATTACTTAGGAATAGGCCTGAGACATAGAAAAACAAGCCTTTGAGTGCTAAGTTTAAAAGAATGTTCCTATTCTTAAGCTTTTACATGTTTTCTCAATATTCATATTTATAAATTTTAATTCTTTATTCAGACTTGTTTTCAACTCTGACAAGCATAACAGAACTGAAGCAAGACTCACAAATAATTTAGCCACCCTGCCTCAGAAAATAAATTTGGCTTGCATATATACACTGAAAATAGAAGTACATTAGAAATACATTTTCATAATTTCAAAGCAGCTAACTTCTTTGAAACTGTATGCTAGAGATGGTGGGGCTTGTCACACTTAGCAGGGCAACGATATCCATCTTGGAACACCATTAAAGTCAGTTTTAAAACTGTGAACTTGGTAAACATACGAGCAATTTTATCTTGCTTTGCCGTGAAGACAAGGATTGCATTAGGACACTGGTGAACTACGTAACAATAACAATCAATGTTAATTTAGACAAGCTAGGTATCTAACAGTTTACAAATATGTCCTGGAATGGTTTTTGTTGGGTGAAAGACTGTTTATATGTTTCCAAACACTACCATCTCATAAGGATTTCAGTCTAAATTAGGTCTGGCAATGAACCAGCAAAAGAAGCTCAGAATAACTATGATTAATTTCTTCTCATTTTTTTCCATCAAACTGTTTCCACATGTTACTACAGGGAGAGTATTCTTTTACAGAGATCAAACTACTTTCCAGGAAGGGCATTCATAGCCATCTACAGTATGAAAAAAAATACAGAAATAAACACAGTATCTCTGATACATGAAACAGGTAGGAACCTGCACTTCTATTCAGACATTTGCATTCAAACTAATTGTATCTACAGTAATCAACATACTTCAGACACACTCAGTAATTACCATTTAAGTTAGAAGAATTGTCTCTACTGAAAGATTTCCAATTTCAAATTTTTCAAATAGAACCTTCAAAGCAAAATTCAAAAAGTTAATTATAAGATTAAAATATTTCACATATTTAAGAGGATGTTCTTTTCAGATTCCTTCTATATCTAATAAAACAAAGGCATATAACCTTTTTTTGTAAAATAAAGCAATTAGAGAATTACTTCTAATAAACATTTAAGGTATATCATTAAAATACCATATTTTAACCTTATCTTCTTACGTTTCTTTTTTTCGCTTTTCATTTTCTGTATTTTGTATCCAGCTCTTATCTAGGGCTACATCTTTTTTTTCCTATAATCAAAATTCTTAATCTATGAGAAGTTTTATGATTCCAGTGCAGAGATGGAAGATTTAGGGTATTTCCTCTTCCAATCTATAGAAATCCTAGCAAAACAACTCTATTTCAAGGGACAAGATGGAGGCAGAAACAAAGTCATGACACAAGCCATAAACCACCACGCCTATACAGAAGTGCAGTTGAAAACAACTGCTCAACCACGCGAGCAAAGTTTTCTAAACTTAGATGTGAACACTTGTTCAAGCCCAAACTAGCCAAGCTTCCAAACTGAACTAATACAAGCCTGCACATAGTCCTCAGAGTTCATAACCTCATTCTGCAGCCAGAACCCACCTACTTTCTGGATAGCAAGGCAAGGCAGCAGCTTGGTTGCATGGTTTCAACTCAAACCTGTCACCATCTGGCCCCATAACTCATTCTGGAAATGTTGTGTCCAAAAGACCCCCCAAGCCAGCTGTACGCTTCTCTTGAAGGACCAGATACAGCATGGAGTCAGTCAGGACTACAGGACAAGCAAGATGACTCAGTGAAGAACAGTGCACCACAATAAAGGTAGTGGTGCTCTCATTAGCATGCAGAAACATAAATTTGAGTCCAGGGCATAGCATACTTTCACCCACACTCACACCCAGACTCTCCCATGTAGCATAGACATAACTTAGGTGACTGTGCTGTGGTGGGGCCAGGATTCCTTCTACTGACAAACAAGCACAATCTGCAACCTGGGCTGTGTATCCATTAGAAATTAAGTCTGAAGAAAAACGATTACCTTCTTTCTGCAAGGGTATCTTCTTTAACAGAAAGAGTAATTCTTAAATTAACTTATTTTGAATTTTGTTGGGGAAAAGAAAAAACCAAAAGACAAAATTCATAATCCTTATGGCTATGGCATGTTTGAGTCTCATTTGTGAGCACTAGAATTTCCTTTATGTAGGCAGTATCACCAGCCAGTGCAATTACAGCTAACTTGACACATTTGCACTGGCAGCTTTTAATTGCCCAAGGACAGAACTGGTTGAAATGTTAAACAAGCCTAGTCTTACACAGATATTAAACCAAATCATCAGCCAGACAACAAGAAGGTTAATTAGAACACATGTAAGGAGTTTTGAACACTAGGAAAAAAAGGCTTGTATGCTAAACTTCACCTAATTTCCTTAAAGTCTGTTTACCCAGCTGGCTAAAAGCAACAGTCAAACTCACTAAAATTGGGCACATGTTAATCTTAAACCAACACCAGGAAGGAAGAAGTTATAATTGTGTTTATTCCTAGCTGAAAGAGAGGGGATGTTTAATCAGAAATTTAATATACACTTTGATCCAATGTTAATGAGCTGACACTATGTTGTACATTGAAATGACTTCAAAGACATAGGATGCCTTAAACAAATGTAATGTATATTTATGACACTGTTTAGAAGAAGAAAATATTTCTTCTAATGAGGTCACCTTTATCAGAATATACATCTGAGTAATTGGTGACAGCACATGTACATCAAGACATGTCAGAGCCCCAATTAGCTAGAGCAAACTAAGAAAGATAACAGCAACTGTTGCTCAAAGATTAGGATTGCACATGTTCTTTTTTACTTTACATAATTTCTGTTCTTTTGTATTTAAAGCATTTACTTCTAAGCATCAGTAAATATTGTTTTGGCCTGATCAACCACATGCTAAATTCTAAATGTTATTCTGTGGAACAAATAAGATTTATCAGAGAAAATAGAAAATATTCCCCTCAAAAAGACAGAATAATAGGAATACATAATTTTTTTTTTAAATATTATAGATATTTAAAGCAGAGGAAAGAAGCAGAACTAGTGTATAACAGGCTACAATTTTTCAACACACAGCACTGAAAACAAGCTCAAAAATGTACCATAAGTGGAAAAGAAGAAAACTAAGTACATATGCACTAAGGAAAAGGGAAGAGTGGTGCTGCAAACAATGATGCAACAGTTATGTGAACATTTGATTTCATATCAAAATTGGATTTTTTTTTAAACAGACTGAAAGTAAGTCATAAGAATGTCATTTATGTTGTTCTTGTATCATGAATTACTGACAAATTTTTAAAACAATAAAGCATAAAATACAAAAGTTCACAGGATTAAACCAATAGATACATTTTTAATGTGTCATACAAATTACATAGCATTTCTTCTAGTGCATTCTTTATCTGTGCATTCCTTGTGAGAATCCAAGAATGGTCAAGGAAGTTAGTGTTTTCCATTGATACAATAGCACAGTACATTACATAAAATACTTTTTGTCACATTATTAGCCAAAAAAAGGTCTTACTGCCTTAGTCAACATATTTAATTTTTTCTTTTAGTCACAGTGCATTAACTGAAAATGTTTAACAACATGCTCTCACTTAATAAGTGTTTTTTCTTCTAGATAATTTTTTTTTAATATTTTAAAGTTTGGCATAGAGTCTCTATAACGTTACTAACAATTTATATTAAGTATATGATATCCACCACACATGGCATCCCTCACCTAAAGAGCAGCACATGATAGTGCAGAGTTTCAAGATTCTTGTGACCTATTTATTCTTTTCAGTTGTCAGCAATAGTTGTACATTAAACACAATCACAATGGATTCCATAAGATGTATAATTCGGCCTAAGCAATTCAAATATTTCAAAGCAAATCACATGGCCAGTAACCTTCCATCAGTTTTCAATATTTTTTGAAGCATTTTAAATCATACTTACAGCTTTACATTTTGGCATTCATTCAACATAACTGACAATAAGATAAGCTACCAGCACTTTATTGTCTTAACTTGTGCTATACTGCAAATCTAGGTGGCAAAACTTAAACAAAACATATGCTCTAAAAATTAATGAAACACAAATTCAATAATTTTGCCACTAAAATTAACAAGACTGTTTATTTTATTTTGACTGCACAGTATTACCTTGCACTTAACAAGTAATGAAGCACAACTTACAGTCAGCAAGATATCTTTCATATCCCAAATACTGATTTACATTGCTAAAAGCAATCAGTGAGCATGCACTCTGCAATATAAGGACAAGTTAGCACTTATATTCAGTGGAGCAGAAATCTTGATGCAACTGCCACAGGAGTTAAAATTTTTTTTAGGGAGTTTATACTTTAAGAAGGTATTTTACCTCCAGACAGCGTGCATCATTACAAAATCAACATCATTATGTGAAGGATACTGATCCACTGCATATCATTTAACACATGATTTGCATCATTTTACGTAGAAGAAAAAAAAGCTCAACATGTTGTAGGAAGACTCTTGCACAATTTAATCAACCAAATGCAAAACTGCAATGTTTAATTAACAACTCTTTTCCCACGCATACAGTCCTGAGCAACCAAACCCCACGGGCACTAAAGTTTGTGGTCACACAGTGCCCTCAGCAACTCTGCACATGCTTATCAAATGTCTTTGCCTCATGAACTTGCTCAGCTGCTTCTCTTAGAACTTCTTGTGCCTCTCCTTGCAGCAAACCTTGGATTCAAGTTTCTTTCCCTTACAATCCACTAAATTCAAAATTTCAAATCACCTCTTTATGCAGGCTTCATCTAACACTTTCTGTTACCAAGGGCCTTATAATATGGATCTATTACTACACCTTGCCATGTCAATTTGGCTCAAATAGTGACTTTAATATATGTATGTGTGGATTTGATACCTCACAAATTCTCTCCTACATGCTCCAGGGCTCCTCAAGGCAATTTTAGTTCTTTCTGTACTACAGCCCACTGACTTCTTGGAAACAGGAGGATAAGCACAGAACCAGTCCAGCAAACTATTACAGCATATGAAACAGGCCAAGTTGGCTTTCAGAAGCTCCACCTAACCTGCAGGGCTGGTGTTGTCCTTGCCACAACCACCTAGATTACAAACTCAGCCATAATGCAGCTGAGAACATATCTGCTTCAAAACTCAAGATAATCTTTCTTTTCAATGCAATATTTGGTGAAAAGGAGTAACATTTACATGCCTAATCTTAGTAAGAGAAGTATAGCTAAGAACATCTTCCACATCTTGGCGTGTAGGAGTTGCTAAAATGATCCAGGGCCCTTATTCAGGTTCTCACAGATGCTGGACAAGATAAGATTTCCCTTATTTTAAGAAACTATTCTTTAAACCTTTTATCTGCTGCAGGAAGGGGAAATCTGAGTGCTAAATAGACTTATCTTTGCTAAAGGCTGCTTCATTTCCCAAATGTAATATTGTTTTCTCAGATAAAGCATACAGATTTTAACCAGCCTCAAATAAACAGCAGTACCATATATGTTGTTTCTCTAAATTTAAAGGGGGTACATTTTATAGACATTACAAAAAAAATGACCCAAACAACCACTTAAGTACAGGAAACTATGCTCAGAATTTATTTTCAGAATAAACTAACCCCATTAAAAAAAAAAATGTGCATAGACTTCCAGAAACTAAAAAGTGGTGGATTAAGCCAACTTTTAGAAATACTGGTTGTGTTAGTACTAGGCTGGTTCTATTAGTACAACACACAAATGATGCCAAGAAAAAAGGGAGACTGTAATTTGAGTTTCTGCCTATGATTTATGTATTTCAGTTGGGTGAGTCGCATCCTTTGTAATAAATGTGATTAATTATCTAAAGCACTTAAATTGAAACTGGGAAATGACAGAGATGTTTTTCCCCTACCAATGCCCTCCCACCATCAAACATTACATCTTGGTAGGACTAAGACTACAAGTATTTACTAACAATGCATTAGTTCTCCATTCAACAAGGAAAACAATTAACAACTCGTCTGAGAAGGTTTTAATTTCTATGGGACCAAAAATGCCATAAGCTATGGAAACATCACTATGCTTTCAATAGTTATCCATTACAGGCATTGTATACCTGTTTTTTGTACAGCAGCAAAACCACACTTCATTTCTTCACACATTCAGGGCTGCTAAGGAACTCCTGATCTTTACAATAATGTAGAATCATAAAATAGTTTGTCTTGCAAGGAGCCTTCAAGGGTCATGTAGTCCAACCCTGCTGCAATGAGCACAGATGTCTTAAACTGTGAGTGAGATCAGGTTGCTCAGCCTTGTTCAGCTGGACTTGGACTGTTTCAAGGGACGGGGCATCTGTCATCTCTTTAGGAAAACTCTTCCTGTGTTTCACCACCTCCCTGCAAAAAAATATTTGTCTCTATCTAGTCTGAATCTACTCTTTTTTAGTTTAAAATAATTACCACTTGTCCTATTTCAACAGACCCTGCTACACAGTTTGTCACCACCTTTCATATAAGCCCCCTTCAAGTACTCAGAGGCCACAATAAGGTCTCTCTGGAGCTCTTTTGTCCAGGCTAATCAACCCTAAGTCTCTCAGCCTTTCATTGTAGGAGATCAATCTATCTGATCATTTCTGTGGCCCTCTGGTGGACCTGCTCCAATAGGTCCACATCTTTCTTGGGCTGATAGCCCCAGTGCCAGATGCAGTACACCAGATGGGTTCCCATGAAAGTTGAGTAGAGGCACATAAACACCTCCCTGGACCTGCTGGCCACAACTCTCCTGGCCCAGAACACAGGAGGCTTTCTGGCTGTAAGTGCATACTGTCAGCTCATGACCAGCTTTTCATGCACAAGTACCCACTTTTATGAAATGTCCCCTCAGTCCTTTCATTCCTCAGCCTTTACTGATCAGGAGCTGGCACTTGGCCATGTTGAACCTCAATGTTCACACAGGACCACTGTTGAGCTTGTCCAGGTCCCTGTGCATGACATCCACCCCTCAGGCATATCAACCACACCACTCACCTTGGTGTCATCTATCCATTTGCTCAGGGTGCATCTGATGCCAATGTGTCTGCATCAATGATGAAGGTATGTAAGAGTACTGGTCCCAGCAGGAACCCCCAGGGACACCACTTGTCACTCATCTAGAGCTAGACATTGAGGCGTTAACCATTACTCTCTGAATGCAGCCATCCAACCAATTCCTCCTCCACTGAACAGTCCGCCCATCAAATCATTCTCCAATTTTAAGAGAAGGAGATTGTGGACGACTGTGTCAAAGGCCTTAGAGAAGACCAGAGAGGCAACATCCATAGCTCTTCCTTGTGCCACTGATGTAGTCACTCCATCATGGAAGGCCACTAAGCTGGGGGACTAGGACTTGCCCTTGGTAAAGCCATAATGGCATTCTCTAATCCCCTTCCTGTCCTCCATGTGTTTCAGTAGGCTAAGAGCATGTAGGTCTTTAAATGCTATTTTATTCTTAAATTGATGAGTAACACCCCTACAATTCATTAATAATTATTTTTACACTGATGTTAGTCACTCTCCTAAAGTACAAAACTCATTCCATTGATGTCAAGATGGTAATAGTAGTATGTCATCAGTTCTTAATTCTGTTTTTGCACAGGGGTCTGATAGGACAGTGAGAGCACTGCAAAGCACTAAGCATACAATGAAAGCAGAACTTCTGAGAACACAGGGTAACTTCAGATGACCCAGTGTATAAATATGAATCAAAAACAATCTTGTCACTGACGCAGCCTTTGCAGCTGGCTAAAATCAGTCTTTGAATATAACAAAGAGGACAAAGACCACGTGTAAAAATATTCTATATATGGCAAATCCATAGGAGATAAGAAAACAAAAAGATGTAAGAGCAAAAGTGCAAAGAAAGGTCAGAGGGGGCAAAACCACTCCAGCATTCTGTCCCCATTCAAGTGCACTACACCAGATAATCTTATTTATCCACCCAAATCTTCCTTTACTGTCAGTGAAGAAAAAGAGGTGGTTTTTGGTTTGCCACCCACTATGTTTTGCTAATGTAACTCAGCAACCATAGATAGCAAATTCAGGGGGTGAAACAGGATCCACAAGGGTCCATGTTTTCTGCTCCAGCCTTCTGCTACAGTAAGAGTGAGGAACAGACTGAGCACAATACATAGTGTTTTCTGTCTGGGGGTATTACCTTCACCAACTGCCTCTGAGTAGGAGTCCATGAGACTGAGTAGCACTGCACAGCTGTATTGGCATGTAAGCTTTGCTCAGGTCATTGCTAAAGCTCAGAATAAAGTAATGATGTTAGACAGCTTCCAGAAACCAGCTTTTAAGAATGCCATTTTAACTTAGTCCTTTCAACATAACATATTGTATTTTCAAATCTAGTTTATGTTAACCAGAGAAAAAAAAAAGTCTTTGGATGTGCCTACTTTTTGTAAACTCTCAATAGCAGAACTGACAAGTTCCCCCCCACCTTCCTGATTTCTTTTTCATGTAAGCATTTTTCATTTTAGTTTTGTTTAAAATGCAATGTTGGCAATGAGATACTGCTAGAGGCTTTGGACTGATGCCTTCTGAAGCTTCCACTTTTCCCAACTTTTACTGGCTGCAAAGAATTTGTTTCTAGAAACATATAATTTTAATTGCAAAATTACCCCAAAAACATAAATGGAATTTAATTGCTTACAAAGTAATATTTTGACATAATCAAGGAGTTGTTTGGGGGTTTAAGGCATAATTTATTAGTTCTGGTTAAGGTACACATTTTTATTCCCACAGGCAAATAACAAACCGATTAGTAAGTGTAATAAAGCAGTTTATTTGTCTGACAATTGGCAGCTAGAAGCGAATAACTTACTTGATCAATTGCCATTTTAAAGAACATTAAAGCTTCTCATAATTATGTTATCTATATGGTATGCAGACATATAACAATACAGCATTACCCCTATTAACATAAGTCATTTAATGTGATGTTTCTGCCAGATTTTGTACCTTTCTACATAATGCAAGAGGAAGTAATTACTTTTTGTACTGAAAGATTGAAGAACTGACATCCTTTTAGATATGCAAAGAATTTGACCACAGGAAGAACTAAACATGATAGCTGCTCTCGATCAATTTTTTTCTGATATTCAAAAACATGCACACCAGTTTTGAGAAAGTCACAGCTTTCCATTTAGTTCCTCAGAATTCTGCAGTTCTCAAGTGGAAATAGCCACCTGTCTCTGGGAAGGTCGTTTTCCAACTTGTCACATAAAATGAAATTCTCCTTGTGTTCCTTAATTCAACTACTTTGTCACATAATATCAATAGCAGGCAGCTTTTAGAGACTTTGAGCACACATCTCTCTGATGGCCCAGCCTCGCTGAAGGCAAGGGATCTCAGCCAAAACAGAAAGCCACCACACACATTTCAGTCAAATGTTATGCAATGGAATAGACCCTTATACATGTACACAATCACCTCTTGAGATCAAATGACACTTCAGTGATCCAGGTTAGGAAATATTTACTGGTCAGAAGTTCAGAAAAACTAGAATATTGACTTGAGAAGGTCCATGGAGACTGCCTTGGTTCCCCCTACTTTTTTACTTTAAATACCTTACATTCAATTAAAAAGAAAACCAGGAGTAAATATTATACTAAATTCACAAAACTTTCAAGAAAAATTGAACAAGTTAAATTCAAATGAGATATGATATACCTTAACATGCAAAGACAACACAAACACATTCAGAAAAGTTATTCTCATTTCAAGCCAAAACCAGTACAATTAACTGCATTCTTCTACCACACTCAAACAATTACATTTAAAACTGATTTACAAAGAGGATTTAATTTGAAGTCTTTGACAGAGAATCAATTCTGAAATGCTATTGTTTGCTATTCGAGAAAGGTCAAAAATCTTTTTAAAATTCTAACAGAATTTAAGTTTTAATTACTGGAAATCTATGTTCTAGATCACTGAAAACTACAGCGCAGAGTTTCTCTTTTATTGCCATTTCTTATCAAGTCTATCTAAAAAACCACAGGCCTACTAAGGAGAGGCTCAATATATTAGATTTGCGACACAATATTCTGAGAGACTTGATGTAATTTGATTTTCATAAAGATACTTAAGGCATCAATAATAAATATTTTAACAAGCTATATATTCCTCTTCTACACTATGAAGGTGTAGGAGCACTAAGGAAACACCGCAGTTCATTCTCTGGACTCATTATTCCACTGTCCAAGTTGTGAACCACCTGCCAACTATTTTTTACCACATTTTCTGGAGAAGACAAGCAGTGGTACATTTTCCTAGTTTTCTAGTACCCAAACAATCTGCTGTCACTAATGACTTCTACCTCAAACCATGTCCTTGAAGCAGGGAAGCATTATGCATCTCATTAATGGAGAATTCAGGAACAAATTAAAGACAATTAAATTTTGCAAACAAGTCTGTGGCTAAGTCATGATTTCTTACATCTCTGACTTGGGCAGTTCATCTAACAGTTCCTCTTGTTGCTAGTGCATACCTCTCCTATCTCTTTGCATAACACAGCTTCTTACCAGCTCTTCTCCTTCATATATCTTACTTTGTCAGAAATTTTTTTGGTTTCTGCGAGTAATCCCAGTCCTCAGATGCAGTGTTAAACAGGAGACTATCCAATCTACAGCTGGAGGCTTCCTACATACTCTGTTTTCCAGCAGTCTGCAATGCTTACACGTTCTAGAACAATTTAGCATTAATACAGAGACAGCTCTTTTGCTGTTTATTCAGGATTTGCATACAAGCTTGAGATGAAAGCACAAAGTCTGCAGAAGTACTGCAAGTCAACCAATGCAGTACACACACTCTTTGGCTACTATTAGTAAACACTAACAGAACCGCTTTAGCATTTAGAGATAATTCTGCATGGAAAAAGGGGTAAACTATCATTACATAACCTACCTTTCAACTAACAAATTGCTGATTGATTCAATTGCTTACTGACAGTCTCCATGGCAACAATTATTCCCTGTACCAAATAATACCTGCAGCATTTAAAAATGTCAACCTCCCCCACCTGACCTCTCTGCATAATAGGGAATCTGGATCTGTTCTACTTTCAAAAAAAAACTCATCACACATTAATAAAATCACTAGAAAATTCCTGATTTATCAATCATGATTTTAAGCTGTACAGTATAAAGCACATTAGAGAGTTCCATTGCTGTATGGTACATACCCCATGTTCTTTAGCAGCCATAACCACTTTTGAAACAATATCTTCTTCAACAAAAGGCCTCACAGCATCATGGATAATCACTACTTCTGGCTTCTGAAGCAAATGGCTGGAAAATTCATTCTCTGCAAACACTTTCAGTCCATTGAATATTGACCGGTGACGGGTTATTCCACCTTCCACTACTGTAACTCTTTTGTGGCCATATTTTTCAATGATAGTCTTCATTGTTTCAATATTTTCAGGAGAGACCACCACAATAATGTCAGATATCCAACTTATCCTAGAAAAATCAGTACAAAACCAGAAAAAGCAGACATGAATGACTAAATGAAAGTGGAGATATGTGAAACAAAGAAATTCATAACAATAAAAAAATCAAGATGGCTAAATAAAGCACTTCTCAATATACCCAAGTCCATGTTTTGGAACTCCACTCCTTAAAGGAGAGCTATAACAAAAGATTTATACCAGTGACACTGGAGTTCTGGGAAGGGACTTGCTTCCAACCACTTTGGAGAGGGGCACATTCTGATAACTCTTCAAAAGCCTTGAAAGCATTTCTTATTCCAGCATCATTCTTAACTTCAAATAGAACTCCTAAATCAAACAGGGAGAGTTTTCTAATCAGTTTCTAACAAACTGGTAAATCCTGCGGCCTGGAATATTCCATGTTCCAGTGAAGGACAGTGTACAAGGGAATAAGACAATCAAGAAAAAGTCTGAAACAAAGATCACTATCAAGACAGGCATGAGCAGTATTTGACAGAATGGTAATGAATGAAAACTGTAACACTTTAATATTGACAGGAAACATTACACTGGATGTTTGAAAAAAAAAATATATATATTTATAAACACAAAGGTTTCTCCTGTAGAAAGCTAGGAAAATGTAAAAACATAGCTGTGCTAGTCAATAATAACATATCAAAAACATATTTTTAGAGATCTCCAAGATTTTACTGTTGGCATCAGTCCTGCTCTAGAACTGAAGGGTTGTGTGGGAGGAAGTGAATGACCCACAGACCACAAGATTAACACAAATCACAACTGAAGCTAGGTTGAAATCATATGTCTGTCAAAGTATCTAGGAATACAAATTCTAGTAATATGTGGCTTACTGTAATTCAAAATAACAGATATATCACAATTCAAATCCATTGCAGTGTCCTATTTTCTAAATACATAGAGAACATTAAACAAAGTAATTGTGTTCCCTTTCTGTGTCCCCACAGATGGGAGAAGAGTGTTTTAGCATGTCAGACAAGAAACTCATCAAATGAGCAATGATTAAAAGAAAAATTACTATGTTAAAATTACCCATGTGTAGCTTACACACCCAACTAGGGAGAGAGAGAGACAAGGACAATACACTGACTAAAACTAGTAAAGCTACTGGAACTCATATTGCAGACACAAGAAGAATGAAGGTACTAAGAACTAAATATTTGCAGTTAGAAAAATAAAAGTATGAAATTCGCAGTTCAGAAATACACAGGCTCAATGTACTGATTTCTGCAATGACACATGAGAAGACATTGCCTGGGAACCATTCTTACTTCAAAAGCAAAATTAATCTGTGTTACAAAGCAGTTGCCTAGAACTACGTGAAACAACAGAGCATCTTCCACCTTATTAATGGGGGTGGGGGTTGTAATTCATAATACTGCACGGAAAACTGTTTCAATTAATCATAAAAGAACTATTTAAAATAAAGTTCTATTAGCATTCTTCAAAAGAAAAATACTTGTCCTTATGTTCATTTTACTATTAGCAAAGGCAGAAAATACAGCCAAACCAACATATCCTCAGCATTCTTTAAGTATTGAAGTTGACCAAAAGTAAAATCTGGAATCATGCGGTTTCAAGTTTCATTTCAACTTGTCACTCACCACAGGTCCATCAAAAGGTTTAAAAATCTCTCCTACGATTTCTGGCATACTCTTATATTTAACTACAAAACACAGCACTTCCGTATGACTTCAATTTGGAACTAGGGCAAACTAATTGAATTCATCTCAGTTATTATTTTAAATACAGAGTCAGTCATTTAAGAAAGCAAAATTCAGAAAGAGCTGTTTCACACTTAATTGAGAAGAAGAGCTCTGCATTTCGATTTGCAGAAAGACTGTAGCCTTACACAGCATCCAGAAACTGGACAGTCTGCACAGTTACTGTGACTGTGTCAGAAGAGCACTGACATTGGCCTTTCTGGAGTCAAAGGAAACAGATTATGAGGCAACTGGGTAGCACACAGCATCCTCTGAGAAGCAGGGAGGAGAACACAAGTACTGGCCAGCCTGTGATAAATCTCTGCACAGAGGGGGTGGAATGGCTCAAGGCCTCCAGTGGTGCAATACACCAAAAGTGACAGGATGCGGTCACAGCTCCACCCTGTGTCTGCATAAACACATTTGTAAACTTGAGTATGTCCTCCTTAAACTCATTCTGGACCCACATTCTATAATTAGAGCTGGGATTTAGGGATGTAACATATTCATATAAGAGCATAAAGGTATCCTCCAGATTGAATACATACAGAACAGCTTGGGGTTTGTCCCACTAAAACTCATGAAAAGTACTAATCCAGCAAAGTATGTTACAATTTAATGATTGAGAGCTGTGCACCACTCAGGTTGCTAGCTCTTCTGAAGATCTGCTTATGGAACTGTTGCAAAATGTTTTAAAGAAGTAGAAAGAAATAGTATACACTCAATCTGGCAATAAATGAATCCTTTTTCCCTCCCTTAATTTGCCACATCCTTTCCTTCAGAAACATTTCACACTAAAATAACAATCTCTGCGTAGATTTCAGTTTACTGGATTTTCCAGTCTACTGCTCAAATCCAGTTTAACAACACCATTTCAAACACCATTTCAATTTCATAACTGCAATATTGGATCAAGCTTCAGAAAGAATCAGCATGACCCATGAAAAAGATCACAATGCTGTACTCCAAAGTGCTTTAACAACACACAAGTCTATTGCTTCCATACAACACAGGCTGTGGTTCTAAAGTGGAAAATCAAGTCTGACCAAATGCCCAGTTACAATCACTTTACCACTGCCTTGGGAGGACCCCAATACTAGCAGAAAGCAAACAGTGAAGCAGAAAGGACTATATGTTTCTTTCCTGCAGCTATCCTTCTCCTCATCGCCTACATATAGACTTACTGCCTAGTAAAATATAGTATTGTTCCAGTAAATTTCAAACAGAAGTGCACACTTAACAGTAGCTGAGCCAGAACTGAAACTAGGGGAGCTCATTAACTCTGCAGCAGATTAAGCTATTCCTTCAAAACACAGGCTGCAGAGGAAATGAACCAAGGCCACTTTGAAACTGTATCACCTAAATGGCATGCTGAGGTAAAAAATGTGACCCAGATTTAACCCTCTACCACTTGACTCCCATAGAAACCAGCGCTGAAATCTGATATAAGACTAAAATACCCATATTCAATCTCTTACAACTCTTACACTGCCACTAAAAACTCTTCATATAACCTACTGAGACCAGAAAACCAAGCCCAGAACCAGGCAGTCACTGCTGAGATGGCTTTAGCAGTGTTAGACAGGAACTTGCACTGTCACAGAAACTTTCAGAGGTGCAAGATAAATCATTGCATTACTTTTGCTAACCTTATTAAAAGCCAAATGAGAAAAAGAAGCATCAAGAACAAAATCCATTTGCCGGATGCAAATGTAACTTCCTTTTGCTCCATAAAAGCTTTGTTATGAATTTATTGATATATGAAAAAACATATTCGTACAAATGTATCTCTTACAGTATAAAAATAGAAGCAGGAAGCTTTTACAGTAGAATAAGAAAGTTTGGAGGATCTCATGTACAGAAACCGCTCAATTTTTTCCAGAAATAAAATGCTCCTTAAGAGTCAGACATGATAAAAAAGATACCTCCATAAAATTTGCTGTAACTAATTTTTGCTCATAAGCTATTTAAAAAAAAAAAGCTAATGACAACTGGCCAGAAAGAAGTATCAGAGTAGATCCATTTAACAAAACTGTAATTGTGTGACCTGTAGAGCCAGTGAATATGCATCAGTCAATGGAGAAAAACACTTGGCAAATAACTATGCAAGACACTTCCAAAGAGGTGCTTCTTTGGGACCTTGCCCAGGGGATTTTAAAATACCTCCCTCTGTTTTAAGATACTACAATAAAGAAAACAAAGCTGACTGAAACCTTTATGGAAAATTTTAATTCTGACAGTGAAGATATGAGCTCTGCTTTCCTCTTTTATAACCACTCATTGTACTTGCAACAACTGGTGAAATATGAGCACAGCAAGAACCACAACTACTTTAAAATCAATCTTTACCTTAGGTTTTTTTCCTCCCTACAGATCAGTAAAATATGCATGCATGTGTGCATACAGAGCTAGGATTCCTCCCTGCCTCAGAAAAAGAATTGAAAAGGTTCCATTCTAATAAACACACACCAAAAAGAAATCAAATTAAGGAAAAACTTTGCTAGTTGTTATAGAAGCAAAAACAAGGAATGCCATTCTAAATCAGTGGAACTTGTTGCAAAAGCCTTGCACAGTTCAACAAAAGCAGGAACAAATTCAATGGGAAAAAGAGACATTTAAGTTTTCTAAGGCATTTTAATTTTAGCCTGAAGGTAGGGCCTGACCTTCCTATCAGTGCCACTGCAGTGATAATTAAAACTAACAATTTCTTTTTTCCCTAGTTTTGTTCATCTCCTCTTCCTCAGAGTATCATCTGTGATTATTATTGGCAGGCCAATGTTCTACATGTTATTATCCTACACAACAGGATGCAGTGCTTCTTCATTCATGTCTGCTCTTGTCTCAGCTGCCCATTTTTCCCACATTGATATTTAAAAGTTTCACTACTTTCAGCTGAACAGCATAAAAATATTCTTCTACTGATCTTTAAAAAGCATATGCAACGAGAGCTGCACACCCTTGAACTGCTCGTGTATTTGTCTATACACTGCTACCTCTTTTCTAGATTTAAAAAAGCTCCAAAATAATCACACCAGCTGAGATGTCCAATTCAACAAAAGTTATTACAGGCTAATGAGTCAATGACCCATTCAGTTACATCAGGTAAACAACAAAACTAAGATATGGTATCAAGCTAAACACAAAATCTGTCATTTCTGGGTAGATTATATGATAAGCTACAGTTCCTCAATATTACATGCTTGTGCTTACATATGCACAAAGTAAGAACAAGGTATATCCTTCACAGTTTCAGAGCCAGAAGTAAAAGTGTTGAGATGAAAATGAAAGCCATCCCAAGCTTTGGAGTGCATCTGTTCCAGCTGCTCATACGCATCTATACCAATCAACACTCCAATTCAGCAGAGGTGGCAGGAAGCTCTGCCTGACAGAGCACTGGCAGGGGTTATTGAGCTTCTGAGCAAAAGCACCAAGTTGTTACTGTCACAATCAACTTGGCTGAACTGCACAGCAAGAAATCAACCTAATTTTTTGCATCTTCAGGACAAATATAATACTGCTGCTCAAAGTATGGCTATTTTCTCAGAGCTTATTGGCAGTACAAATAAAGATTTTTTTTAGATGCATAACATTTCCTTCCCAAACCTCACTCTGTTCTCTTTTCCAGGTCTCCAATACACTGAGTGAGGATATAATTCTTCTCTGTAGATTCCCATGACATTTTGGCAGAAATTACAGCTGTGGCAAGCTTTGGATTGGATGCTTTGTACTGATGTGCTTAGCTTTGCAACTGGCTGCTGTTGAAAATTAAATAAAGAAAACAAGCAGTATTTCTTTCATAAATTAACAAGTGACCTGAGGGAAGCCTCCCTGGGTGGGAATGGAAAAAGAGTCCCAATTTTGAAGTTGTACAAGTTTCCATGTGTTAAGAACTTTGGGACATGCTGGCAATTTTACTTCTTTTACCAACCTCCAATCCCTCCTATTTATTCTCTCCAAAAATCTAAAGGTTTGTTTTCCTACAGGTTACTGAAACACATCTAGAATTCCCCTTGACACTCCGCTCCAACCTGTAGTGTTTCAAGTGACACTAGATACAAGACTTACATTATGTTAACATTTGACAATAATATATCAACTGTCAGTCACATGCCTAGAACTCAACAGTCTTATGGAAAGGAAAAGCCTGGCTGCTAAGAAATCCCATTACTTTAATCCTTTCTTCCGACATAGAATCATAGATTGTTAAGGGTTGGAAGACACCCTAAAGATCATTTAGCCCCAGTCTCCCTGCCATGGGCAGGGATACTTCCCAGTAGACCAGATTGCTCAAGGCCTTAACTAACCTAGCCTCAAATGCTACCTGGGTCGGGGCATCCACAACCTCCTGGGGAAACCTGTTCTGGCTCCTCACCACCCTAACGGTAACCTAACCTAAATTTCTCATCTTCCAATCTGTACCCATTACTCCTTGAGGTGTCACTACAACATAAACATGGAAAAGTTACCCTTGCACCTTCACACTACATAAGCCATCAGCTTCCAGTCCAGCAACTATCACTTAAACATTTTTCTTTCAAACTTCCCGCTGATGCAAGGTGTTTTCCCATGGGCAAAAGTGGAGCATAATGCAGTGCTGCACATCAGTGAGTTCATTCATCCCATCATGAGGAGTGGATCATTTTTCGAAGCCTTTGGACATTATAAAGACCACCTCCAGTGGCAGAATAGATCTCTTTTCAGGTCTGATGGATAGTCAGTCCTGTGACTGTCCCCAACAGCTGCGGTGGGCTCATAGCTCACCAAACCAGCCACTGCAGCTGCACAAACCCTCGAGCTTCGAGGCTGAGTAGGCTCGAACAGCTGATCTCCAAGAGCCAAGGAATGCGGCACAGCCTCAAAGCATGGCCAGGGCTGGGGAAGGAGGGCGGAGAGCCACCCGGGATGGCGGCGCTAGGGCCAGGCTGGGGTGGGGGAAGCGCCCAGGTCCCGCCCGGGACTTGGTCCCAGGTGAGGGGGCCCAGGCACACCTCGGTCCCTTCCCGGTGTGACCGGCCGGGGAGGGACGGAGAGTCACCGCAAGGCAAACTAGACCAGCTCTAGTGCCCAGGGCCTGAGGCGAGGGCAGCGGGGCCTGTCTGCGGCTCTCCGGGGCCCGGGGGTCGGCAGGAGCCCGCGGGG
>NW_005054307.1:1185951-1201862 GCF_000277835.1 Geospiza fortis | reverse complement strand
GGGCGCCTGTGTCAGCGGGGGGATAAACCCAGCGCCAGTGGGGCCCAGGGAAAAGCTGACGGGACCTTGGGCCCTGCGGGTTCGCGAGAGCCCGAGAGGCTGGCTGGGTCTTAAGTCATCGAGTCCAATCGTTAACCCAGCGTGGCCGTATTCACTGTTTAACTACATTTCCCAAGTGTTACATCCACACACCTTTGGGACACTTCGAACGGCTGATCGGGACTCTGCTGCTTCCCTGGGCATCCCGTTCTAGTGTCAGCCCTTTCAGTGAAGAATATTTTCTTAATATCCAACATAAACCTCCCCTGGTGCAACTTGAGCCAATTTCCTTTTCTATCCCTCGCTACCCGGGAGAAGAGGCCGATTCCCACCGGAATCCAGCCTCCTTTCAGGCAGTGTAGAGTGACGGGGTCTCCCTCGAGCCTGCTTTTCTCCAGGCTGAGCAGCCCCAGCTCTCTCAGACACTCATCACAGGACTTGTGCTCCAGACCCTTCCCCAGCCTCTTCATCCTTCTTTGGACTCACTCCAGCACCTCAATGTCTTTCTTGAAGTGAAGGGTCCAAAACTGGACACAGCACTCTAGGTGTGGCCTCACCGGTGCCAAGAATAGCAAGACTACCATGCGCTATTTCTGATACAAGCCAACATGCCATTGGCCTCCTTGGCTGCCTGGCTCATCTTCAGCCACTATCAACCAGCACCCACAGGTAAAACTCAGTGATAGTCAAATTCACTGCAAGGATCTGGGATGTTCCAGCTCTTCTCATGGTGTTACTGTAAGCAGTGATGGCTGAGACATGTTTGGGAAATTCCCAGGGCTGATACCCATTAAATGGCAGAGGAGGCAGAGCCTGGTGATCAATTGTCAGGACCTTAGTGAGGTGGCAGGTGCGAGGGCAAGCCAGGAAGCTGAGCCAGTGGGTGCAGGTCAAGGTCAGGGAGGCATCAAACCAGGTGCAGACATAGGAGGCCAACAGTAAAGACTGCTTAAAAGAAGCTCCCAAAGCACAACAAGGAAAGGAGGGTTGAGAAGAGGGCTGCTTCTAGCTTTTTTATAACAGCTTTTACTAGTGGAAGGACTGTGTTTGTATTTGACAAGTTGGACTCCATAACTCAGTCATCCAAGCTTGAAGGTGGGGGTACTCAGTGCCCTGGCCCTTGCCTCTTTGATGTTATTTTAGGAAAAAATTCAGTGTCTTATATGCAGGCTATCCTAAAATGATCAAAGTCTTTAGAGTCTGCAAAATGTCTTTTTATCTTTGAGAAGATAGCTTATTTACAGCTTTTCAGGTTTCTCCTAGTTGTGTTAAGAGGAACCTAAGAAAAACACATACAGAGACCTTTCTGAGGAGTAAGCATGAAAGTTTATGTGCCAGCTGGGCTGCTTTGCCAGTGCCAGCTGTGGACTGGAGTAAAATGATCATATGGGCTTGCAGAGGCATCAAAAGTAGGAGTCATACAATAGGAGTGCAGCGATCCCTCCTAGCAAAGGCAAGACTCCACAGGTATTCTTGGTACCTGCAGTAGCAGGAAAGTCATGCACAGCACAGGCACTTTACATGCTGAAGTGTCAAGCTTTTGGAATGGAGACTTTTCACCAGAGAAGGAATTAGCCAGGAATTGAACTGCCTTCCTCCCAGTGAGTGCTGGCCTCATTGTCTTCACGACAGTTTAGCATGTGGGATTTTTTTTTTAAATCCACTGGTTCAGCAACTATATTAAACTGTTTATGTTCTTTTTTAGCAGGTCTTTTATTTTCTTTTCTTGGAAAGCATTTCACTACCTAATTCCTGACTGATGACATATATTTGTCTGTTGTCTCTTTCAGGACTTCCAAGCTTGAACTGTGAATCAGCATCACTTCATTATTATTAGATGCCCAAAATTAATTTTTCTTCTTAAGCTCTAATATCCACGATCATCTTAGATTCTGATTTTTTCTTGCAGCAGTTCTATACAAATGCGTTCATGGAAGCTTATTCTGCAGCATTCCCATTTTTCTGATTTTTTTTTGGTGTAACATATTCTGAATTCCTGCTTCAGGTCTTCACGTATTTGTTCATAAAAACCACACCTCTTGTTTGCCTTTCTACAAGGAACAAAATAAGTTATTTTTAGTTCCATGGATTCTCACACGGTTCATGAGTTCTGAGGAGTAGGTAAGTAAGACATTCCCAACACCAAAACAGCCTTCAGAACTACTTTCCCCTTCCTCCTTGACATTGTGGTTTTGTATGTCATCACCTATACCCACAATCTGTTGTGCCCAGTACCTTCTTTCTTGTCCAGCCAGTGTTTCCCCACTTCATCTCATTCATTAATATTAATTTCTGTGAAGGAACATGTGCCAATTTTGTTGTGTTCTTGCTCTGAAGTCCATTTCCCTTACTATGATAGGGATATTACACTTGATTAATCCAGAATAAATTATATTTGATGGATGGACTTTGGTGGATACAGGCTTCAGTGTCATCAAATCTGTTGTATATCATGGTAAGATTTTACAATCCAGCCAAAAAGCACTTTGAAGCTGCTTTTGGCTACACTTGAACATGAAATGTTTCTGAAATTCTCATCCTTTCCACAGTCCCTGTGGAGTCAAAAGATTCTTGACTTGTGTTGATAGCCCCTGGTAATTTCTCCAAAAGCCCATCAGATTCTTGGCATCTTGGTTATACTGAACTTGCTACTGCTATTTCTCCTTTTTTTTTCTATTTTCTTAGACAATGACGTGGAAGGAAGAGCATATTTAACATTCTTATATATTTATATTATGTTTTACCATGAATTAAGAAAACTGGAATTTGGGGGCTTACATTTTTTTAATATTTATTTGTTATTAACATGCAGTGAAGCACTTTGTGAATGCAGCAACACTTTGTGAATATATAATTTATCTTTGGTTCCATTCCATTATACATTTTGTATTTAATCAATATAATATTTTAGTTGCTGTGCATATATATGCATGCTCATGCATAAACATTGGAAGTGGATAAAATGTAAATTCACACATATTGGAAGAACAATTTTGCAGGTTTTTTCTGGATAAAAAGGGACAGAGGCAGCATTTACCTCAAAGCAAGTAAAGAGCAGGCTCATCTATCATTTCTGTGCAGGGGTATAACATCTGAAACCACAGTTGTAGTTTGCAATTATGCAGTAAATATGCCAATCATATGTTTGAAAAGAAAAGTGGGGTTTTTTTTTTCCTTTTTTTTTATTGGAGAGAGAAGATATGTACAAATTGGAATCAAATTACAGTAGTGAAATGCACCTGACAATTTGACTGCTGGGGGGAAAAAGATCATCTGTTTCTATGACTGAAATTCATAATAGGGTTTTTAGAGAACATTAAGTTATGGGAGTGGTAGATATCATTCTGAAAGGCTTTTGTGGAAAAAATAGTGAAAGAATAAAATTTCTTAATTTAAAATTGCAGTTGAGTCTTCTGTAGATGGGGTATAGCTGAGAAATTGTCCTTTTTTCAAAACTCTTGAAGCATTTTATTTTTAATGGAGGCAAAATAAGATTAATTTGCCTTTTCCTGAGAAGCAGCAAGGTTCACTAGTGTTTTAAAGAGAAATACATGCAATTGAAGAATATTTTGCAAGTTAAAGTAAATTGTAAAAGCAAAATTACAAAAACCCCACAATATACTGTGGAGGTGCAAGATCTTTTCTAAAAAACAGCATAAAGATAAAAATATTACAAATCCGAGAGCTCTTCTTGAAGCTAACATAGCATCTGTAGCATTCTGAGCAGTTGTGCAGGCTTTTAACCAGAACCTTGTGTTTGCAGGATTGTATTTCACTAATTTTATCCAGATATATAATTTTTTACTTCAGTGGTGGCAAGCCATAAAATGAACATCCAGAGCTGTAAGGAAGGAAGTGGAATGCCAGTTCTCTTTAGACAGTTTTTGTGTTCAAGTAGGATAGTAATCTTGGCTCTCCTGAAGTCACCAATAACTGCCTCAAATCCTAGAAGTCACTGTTTACAGAAACTGACACAGGTTCCTTGCCTATCTAAAGAGATTAGGAAGCCCCCCAATGGATAGAATTTCAGTTTTTATCTTGCATGTCTGTTCCTGTTTGTAGCACTTTGCACAAGATCTCCAAGTCTTAGGCTTCATGGAAAGCATGCTTATTTTTTTCCACATATTTTATTTCAGTTCTGATTGATCACTAGAAAAAATAATCGTGTGCCAATTTATTTTATGCTCTTCACAATTTTCTAGGTGTTGCCTGAGTCTGAGGGCTGATCAGTCCTCCACGTGGTCCTTTTAGACTGACTTACATCTCCACTATTTCAGTCTTTGTTGCACAGCAGCTGCCTTGAAGTATTTGCTCTGTGGTGACAGTGGTTTCCAAGCCAATATAGTGTCATAGGGAACACAGAGCTTGAGGCAGTATAATAGATGGGGCAATGTTGAAAAAGGCAAAAATATTCTCTTTCCAAAGCATATTTAGCACCTTTAGGGAAATCTTATCTAATTTCACATTAGCATGTATTTATATTTGTATTTTTACAAATATGACTGCAAAGGGTAATTTCTTGGTCTAACATTCTTTGATGAAAGATGCTATAGATGTGTGGAATACTTAGATAAAGTGTTGTGCTATTGATTTACTCCTATTGGTATGTGGAACTGAGATCAAAACAGCATGCACAGCAAGGGAGTTACACACATGCATAACTTAAATTATGTGAATGTTGACTATCAAATATCAAAGACTTACATGCCTTATATACAATGTGTGTAGAGCCACCTATAGATCAGATCCCTAAGGGGAATTCTGAGTGCTATTTCTTTCATAGGCAATTCTGCAAAATATATATTTTTAATAGTTGAAGTGTAAATAGAGAATATTAATGCTAGAAATGTAAAGGAAATGTGGCCTTTGAACACAGAGGAGTGTTTTCATGCTTGTGTGTCATTGTAGGTACGTTGAAAAATATGCATTGCATTTCACCTGTTGTGTCCTGTGTGCTTTACATGTGTAAATCCATTTGACATTGTTTTACAAGGTTTTGATAGCTAAATTTCTTCTATGAATACCTGAGACAGAGAGGAAGCATCTTGCTTGTGTGCTGTACAAGTGCTAGAAAAAAATTGACATACACTGATTTTGATGCTTGGCATGTATTTTAAAGCTTCACCCTAAAATGTTATATTTCCCCTGAAGTGTTTATCCATTCTCTATCTGATAATCATCTAGGCCTGTGGGATGAGGAAGGTTATTTCAGGAGCTGGTTAGTATTTTGTGTACACAAAGTAAAAGAATTTAAAGATAAGAGAATTACCCTATAGTATGTAATCCAATAATTCATGAGAGTGAAATTCCCTGACTGCAGGAGAATTTTTGAAATTCAGAAATGTTAAACATTTGAAAAAAGACTGCTACTGCTTTGGGGAGTGCTTTGGCAAGCAGGCAATGAGATGGAGCCCTTGTAATTTTTCATTAGAAATGGCTGACTAGTCTTAGACACTTGGCTCTGGAAGGGTCTTTGTAGGTTGTAGGTGTGTTGGTCACATGCTCAGTAATGCCAGGCTTGGGTGGGCCTATCTCACCTTTAACATCATCATGTGGTGTGCTGTGTATAGGAACTGTGGGTTAGGGTCTTTGGCTGCCACAGTGCCTGGATGGTGACACTAATGAAGACATGCAAGCTGAGGGGTAGAAATCGCTGTGGCTGTTTTCCTCTGTCACTGGCACATAAGAGCCACACCAGCCATTAGGATAGTGCCCTGTCATGTCAGTAAAAAGGGAAATGTTTATTTTTGACAGATGTCCAGTCATGACTGAAGAAACAGTTACCTCTAAGGACAGACTAATGGTAGTTTCCTTTCCCCAAGATGATTCAAAGCAGACAAAGTCTATGAACTGGTTAAGTGGTGTTGAGCCACAGATGTCAAGATGCCAGTGATATAGAATGATGTAATGAAACATTAGAAAATATATAAGACTTGAAGTAAGATTTGGAATAAAGTTGGGATTTTCATGGCTCAGAATCTTTGTTTTAATTTTGATGTGTGTATAATATCATGCTGTGTTTTATTCTTTACCATCTTCTGTGTTATTTCCATGGAATGTTTGTGAAGGAATATAAAACAATTCACCAAACTTTAAGTGACTGAGACAATCAAATAACACCAAGGACAATTTGCAGATTTGTTATTTATATGTATACAAGTTTTACTATTTATTGCTGCACTGAAAGTGTTTTTTCTGCATCCCTTGTCATGTTAATAATGGTCCTTACTTTAAGAATACCAGGAATGTTATTCATTGGCCCTATGTCTAAGAAATATAGGTGAAATCAGTTTGCCAGGGTTCATATAGGAGAGATTCTGTCCATGTCAGTTTTTACTCAGTAACTGAAGACTGGTTCTGACTACTCCATTGGGGACTGAAGTTGCAGCAGGCAAGGCAAGGTACAATCCAACACGAAAACTGGACTTAGTCTTCATTGCCTCTTTATATGGTATACGTTAGATAAAACAATCATGTGCAAGTAGTTCTTTTTCTCCTCTTCTTTTTATTTTTTCAGTGCTACTTCTAACCCTTTTGGTAGTTGGTAAAGGGATGTGCCTTAAATGCAGTCTGCCTTGTGGTGATGTTTGTGAATCATTTTTCTCTTTCCAAACAGTTGCTTTATAGTGAACAAAACATGCAGGATGGTAGTTCCTAAAAACAGTAGTCCTAGTCCTTTGCCTTATCCTTTGCTGACTTTTGCAGTTCTAGCATGAAAATGTCAGATTGGAAAGGGTCAATCCTTTGATCCTGTTCAATTTTTAGAAAGCTCAAGGTTACAGATTTTTCCCAACTGCAGAAATGTGGCTGCCTGTTGTCCAACAATTTATACAGAGACTCAGCTTGTTTAGCATACAGTGCTG
This sequence comes from Geospiza fortis, assembly GCF_000277835.1. Classification (NCBI taxonomy): domain Eukaryota; kingdom Metazoa; phylum Chordata; class Aves; order Passeriformes; family Thraupidae; genus Geospiza; species Geospiza fortis. The sequence continues at coordinate 1,194,960 of NW_005054307.1, read as the reverse complement.
AGCAACCATCAAAGGTTAACCATTTTCCAACATACCAATCTAGCTGGATGCAAACCAACTACTTGATGAAAAATGCTCTGTATCCTGCTACTGTTTTTCTGAGTATTGCAGTCCAACTAATTTTATTTTAAAAATTCTTCCTGGAACTCACCTGTGCCAATACCTTTGATTTTTTCATATTTTGTTTTCTTCAGTATTGAATGCTTCAGAAAATGGATTAAGTAATGCATCTTTCTGTGCCTGTGTGTGTGGTGTGTGTATGAAAAGGAATTGTGGGACAGGTAACGTAAATATTGTAAAGAAACGAGCCTGGTCATTTAAACACCATGGGAAAGAGGATTTGATTTTGCTAGAGCCAGAAGTTTCAAAGGGAAGGGCAGAAATGAACAGATTTGCAAGGGACTGCAGTATTTGAGATAAGACTACCACAAAGTACTATGTTCTTAAGATTCAGACAGTGGCCTGAACCGTGTGTCTAATGTGGGCTTTTATGGAAGACTATGCCAAGAAGTATTAAATCAAGCAAACAAAAATGGAAATCCTTAATATTTACCTTATTCTTGGCAAAAGATGTTGCAAACATTTTCTTCTGGAAGAGATGTCAAGATTCATAACTGATTACAAAAAGATAAAAACAAAATATGGGGACAGTAGTTGCATAACACCTAGAAGAGGTTTTATGTGTAACTCGCTAGTGTATTCTTGATGGTCTTGTTTACAGAATCAGATTACTGTAATTTTATACATGTATATGATATTTGATGTATTTTATCTAGGTGGTAAGCAAGATTTTGAGCCAAATTCTTCAACAAGGAAATCCAGGCATGTGGCAGACTGATAGCTTTCTAAGAAACCTGTGCATGAATCTTGTCAGCTTAGGCAGTATTCATTCTCCTCAGAAATAGGAGGCTGTGGTCACTCACCATCAGAAGATATGGACAGTGCAGTGGAATGTACATTTCTGGGAAGATGGCAGATTCTAAAGTCTCCCTGGCTCAGTGTGGAACAGGACAGACACACTGTGCTGTGCATTCTTCCCTTTGCATGGGAAGTGAAGGCACAGAGACAGTCAGACCTGGTTTTCTGCCATATGTATTTAGACTTGACAGTCTGCTACATCCCAGGGGTAGCAATGTTCATGGGCTAGTGGGCTTGGCAATCTGCAGATGGAGTAAGTCTTTTGAAGTCTCATGAAAAGTTGTGAGGACAGAAGAAAATGAAGAACACACAGCATATGCAGTCCTCCACGTGCCATTTTGTTCCTTTATTTTGATCCATCTTCTCTTCTTTCTCCTCTTCTAGACATACTCAGGTTCAGGCATTTCAATATCTGAAAACAGATGCAGTGCAGTGATACAACCAGTTCCCAGGTGCTATAAGCTGTTCTGGCTAGTGTCATAAAAATTGCAATAAAGATGCACAAAAGCAGAATTTCAGCAGGCTTTTTCAATGAAGACAACAAAAATACACCAAAAGCAAGTGTTCCTTGCTAAAACCAAAATTTTTGCAGCTTTGCATTTTAGAAACACTCAGACCTCTGTTCTCCATCCCAAATTAATGGCCATAGGGAGTCTAAGAAGGGTTTCTCCAACCCATCCCAAAGTAAATGAATAAATAAATAAGCAAATAAATAAAATAATAATCTAACAAGCCACAGATGCTTAAACTTGCTTCAGCTGCAATTCAAACAAAGTCTTTGTGCTGCAGAGTGTTTTTGAATGGTCACTCTACTTCTCAGTGGCTGTTCTTGTGGTAGGGCTAGGCAAGTACTTTTCTCCTTAGGCCCTCTCTCAATTCTCCACTGTTTTATGTAAAAGAGTTTTAATGACTGTGCCTGGATAGCTCTTCTTTATCCAACCAAACACCAGACTTCACAGAATAGTTTATGCTTTTATTAAGTTGCTTTACAGCTTCTTCACTAAGTCACTTCTCACTGGGCGCAACAAAACAAATTAAATGTGGAACTCCTAAGCCAAGTCAGCATTGCTTTTCTTCTCAGTAGTCAAAATTAAAAAATAATGCATCCAGATATTCTAAAAAGAGATTTTAAATATTTATGTATCAAAAAGTAAGTGTGCTGTAGTAATGTAATTCAGAACAGCTAAGAGTTTAAACAATGAGACAATTATACGCTATTGTACAACTACTAAAATAGAGCAGGGGACAAGAAATAAACAAAGTGTTCAAAACAAAGTGTTTTGTGATTTAGTATTTTTTACTTAAGCAGATAGTAGTAAAAATCACTTTTTGACAGGAATTGCCATTGCAGTTTAGTAAACAGAACTATATTATCATTTCAGGGGATTTTGATTTAGGCCTCTCTTCTGATAGCTGAATTATTTTATTTTATTTTATTTCATTTTCCATTACATTCAAGAAATACCATATTCCACAATCATCCCTATTAAAGAAGCTGTCCAGATTTTCATTTCTAGTAAGACATCCTCTGTATTTCTTTGTGGTTGCAAAGAAGCATTAAGAAAGCCTGAACTTCAGGTAATGTAACATCACCTCTTTTCACTTTTCATGTCAAACCAAAGGGAGGTAAGAAAATGCCAACTCCCAAAATGGATTTAGAGTCCAGTGTTTCTAAAGATTTCTCTTGGCAATTAGTAGATACTATTTATTTTCAAGGCATGTTGTTCAATAAGCCTTAATTAAAAATTAAGAGTATTTTCTTGTCATGGAAGTACTGAGTAAGGTAGATGTTTGAATATTAACTCAGTGGTAGGCAATATCTCTTGTAAATCACACTTTCCTAGTGTGTCAGTCCACATAACTCACAGAAGGAGTGAGCTGAAAGGCTGGATGTCTTTCAGAAAGATGCATGGACAGGCTTTTTGTTGTGGGGGCGACGTTCAGGCAAAATTAGCAAATCCAGTGACAGAATGTCTGCTTAGCTCATAAATCTCTAGAGAATTTTCAGGTTTAGCCTGGAGTGATGTTTATATGTATGTCAATGAACTTAAAATCAAAGCCCCTTGCCTGGCCTCCGGGAAAGGAAATGCATCATGAGAATAGGATACCTTCCAACTCTAAGGATTCCTTATAATTTTCAACTGAACACCTCCAGGTTAATACTGTAGCAACAAGACTCTCACAGTGGAATGTATTGAACAGTCCTTTCTTGATTAATGTTATACTTCTTCAGGAAGGATATAAAGGTCAAGGTTAGAAGGACTAAAGTGATTTATTAGCAGAAATCTGTTAGGTATTTTGAAGGCTGTTATTCAAATGTCTGCTTTATTTCCAAACAAATGACTGAGCTTGGATTGGGTGATTTTGATTCCAAGGCTGTTGGAAAGGTGAGAGCAGCAGATTTGTTACTATTATTAAATAACTGAATAAATAAACTTGTTAAGGGCCTTTCTAGTCTAGATTGCAAATGTCAGGCCCTTATGACTTCCACAGTTGATAAATGTCTTAATGACACATACTATCTCCCACTGCCTCTAAGAAGTGTGCCTCTGAGTGCCTCCATGCTATCAAAACAATCAGCATCTGGCTAAGTTTGTTTCTAGTAATGTCTAAGAAAAATTGATTTCCACTCATTATAAAACAATTTACCCCTTAGCTGGGAGCAGATTTCATCAACTCAAAAGTAATGAAATAGTGATGGCAGATTAACAGACTATTTCTAATTTATTCACTTTTAGTTTTCTAAAGAAGCAAGTATGAGAAATGATAGAATTATTAGGTTAGCATGTTTGTCTTTCCTTTTTAACTCGGAAGCAAACTTGAGACGTATCTTGTCTAAAATTATTTCAGTTTAAGAAATACTGTTCCACTGAGTCTTTGAGAAACTTTGGCCACTGACCTCCACAAGAACAATGGCCCATATCCTGCCCACTGCAACTTTACATGTTAGACATTCTCCACAAGAAAACAGTTAGATGTACTTGTGTAATGCCTTTTGTCTGGATCCTTGGACAGACCCCTGTGGGTTCACATGTAGCAGGATGAAACAGAAGGCAGACTGTATAGGCCACATTGAAGCATTCAGAGCTACAAGCTGCATCCCAGATTAACATTATTCCTTCAGAAAATTCTACATTAACATATTTCTAGTGCTGCTTTCCTGCAGATCTCTTCCACAAAAGGCCACTCATGGCCAAAGAAGAGACCTTAACTAACTCAGGTGGCACATCAAAATTAAATTGCTGCTGATGGACATAGCTCCTGCTGGTTCCCCTCATGTTCCCTCAAATATGCCAGACTTAGAAATGGGCCCCATGGTCTTTCCATAGCATGTCCAGCAAAATTTCACAAAGTCATTTTAGCAGAAGTGTGTCAGATTATTCCCCTTTGGGTAATTCTGCAAAAAAGGACAATCTAGAAGTTATTATCCCTATTTCTAAATGTAAACTGATACTAAACATGTATTTTGTTCCTACAGACCAACTTCATTGACTGAAGAAGAGTTATGAGCAAGATATGCAGTTTTTTTACCCTTCTTATTTCTGGAAGTTAAACACAGAACAGGTAGAACAGCTTTACTGATTTTTAGTGACTGTTGGCATTGAAATTGGTTATATTTCAATCCATTATCTCAATATTTTGTGTTTTATGATCTTGAATAAGTAGCTGGATAGCAATTTTAAAATAAATAGATGTTTGGCACTTGGAAAAAAAAATTCTGTCATGAAATGATTGAACGAGTTGGAAATGTCTGTTAAAATAATAAAAAGAAAATCTCTATGTCTGCTGAACTGATATGCCCAGCAGCAATGTCATTTCAGTTCTCTCCCTGCTAACTCCTTTATTCATCATCTCTCCTTTTATGCTTAAAAGAAGCACCTTTAAGATCAGAGAATTTAAGAATAAATGGTCTCTGGTCTCATAATTTTGATATTTTCAAAGTCAAAATTGAATTTGAAACAACTAGTTCATTAATGCCATGGGGGTTTTTAACTGTACTACCATGTGGATCACGTAAAATTGAATAAAAAATCTCTCTTTTACATATGGCAAATTTTAAAGTGAATTCTTGAAAGTAACTTTGAGGAAAAATCATTACATTTTGTCAATAAAAATTAGGATTCAGTAAGTCAAGTCAAGCAGCAGCAGTGATTTTCAAACAGTTCTACATTAATGACCAAGATCTCTGCCAAGAACTTCATGGTGAATCTTTTGGCATTAAAATGCAAAATAGGATGAGATAAAAAGAAGGTCAAAGAGAACTTGGGTGAGACCTTATCAGGTAAGATTTTTCATTACTCTCCTCTTGTGTAATTTTTACTTTGGGTGCAAATGGATTGTAAAAGTTAATGATTTAAGAACAGTAGAATCCCATGATGAAATCTTGCCCACAGTGTTTAAATACAGCTTGAAAGATTAAGAACAGGTGATTCATGCACTATGTGTTGAAAAGTAGATTAATTCCTAGTTTTCTGATACATTCTGTAATAATTTATGAATAAAAGTGCAGGACTCCATTGGTTCTATAGAAAAAATGAATGTAATTTATACCATTATACTGACTTGATCATTACTAATGAAAAGAAAAAAAATGGTGGTGTCTCACTAGCTAGTAAAATTTCTCAAATAGACACTTCTTCTGAAATCTAGAGCTTGAGAATTGTTAAATAAGAACCTGACTTGGACCATTAATAAGCACCATCTGTTAAATGGTCATATAAGATTTTTACATTGAGAAAGATTGTTTCATTGTTAAATTTTATGGATAGACTTTTTAAACCAAATAATATTCTCCCTTTTTTTTTTAAGTTTAAGTGTTGTGACTGGTTGAAATGTATGCATTTTCATACAGAGATCCAGACAATACCATTTTTAGCAGTGTTTATTTTTGTAAAAAAAAAAAAGAAACCAATGAATTTGAAAGGAAGTCATCTGTCTTTTGATTGCACACTTTTTAAACAAAAATAATACAAGATGAAGAATGAAAAATACAGGTTGTATGTTGCTATGTCAAAATAACACCTAAGTCTATGAATGTTCAAAATTAAAATATATATACCTAAATGCTAAAATGTCTATTTTACATTATCTACAAAATGTATGTTCTAATCCAGCCCCAAATTATAGGAAAATACTTTGATACATATGAAAAGCTATAAACATAAGGAAATTTTCAAGGGAAATACACATAAAAGCTCATTAAATAATTACAACAACAAATAAATAGTTTGTTCAGCTTTACTTTTTGATTGCTGCCATGCATATTTTAATTTTTGGTATACTGAGATAAGAGAAAGGTGAGCATGCAAAGCACTTTTTTTTAGAATTAATCTGAAAGCAGATACACAGTGTTGTATTTTAAGCTGTTGCCAGAAGATCATAAAACATGATATAAAAGGCAATAGATGTGATAAATGTTCTCAGGAAAACACACAACAAAGCATCATTTTACAAAATTGACTTCAGTGAATACTCTTGGCAAATTTTCTTTTCTTCCATGGCTGGAGAAATTGTAAAAGTTTATAGTGTGGTTTTGGAAGGCTTGTATTATTCCACATCTTGAGCATTTGGAAAATCACCCAAAAAGTCCATATGCTGAGAATGCCCCTTTTGATTTTGGTCAAAGCAATAAGCATGTAGTGTCAACTGAGAACACAGCAATGGCAGACTTGTCTTTAAGCAGTCAGAATGGTAAAGCAAATGGTTACAGGTGAGTTCAATTTTGGCACAAGGAGAGGGAGATGAGAGAGCAGAAGATGTTTGACTTCTAACTTGTACTATGCTTGCTGGATTTACTGGCTCTTTTCCTTTCTTTGTGGTGCTGGATGGGTTTTGCTTGAGAGGTTCCCTCGAAGTTGTGGCTGGACTCATTGTGCTGCCTGGTGTATCGCTTGCACTTGCAGGCTGTGACCACAGTTATTTTGTAGGTTCTTATACTTCCATCCTGGCACTGCAGCTGGATCCTCTGAGTGCGAGTTTTGTCATTGACACATCTCCACTCCTGCGAGCTCCGCCTGCTCCAGTACTTGGTTCCGTAACCTCCTCCAATCCAGTTGGGCAGCAGTGGCAAAGGGAGGCATTCTCCAGCACACACCAGTTCTTTCAGGGGGTTAATGCTGGTGCACTGGCCATCTGAGATGTACTTGGTGGATCTCAGCTCTCGACAGCCAACTTGAACGCGATCTGCAGAATGCACAGAACAAGAAACACTGAGATCAGAATGGAGTGAATTCCTTAACCAGTCATTTTCACATTAACCAGGTATGTTTTACAGAAGTTAAAGCAGGCTGTAATCTTTACAGGACATCTCTTTACTGCTGTGTCCCCCAACACAAGGGCCTCAAGTGCTGATGGTATCTCTGGATAATACCACAGCATAAAGAAATCCCAATGACATGCACTCCAGCAGTTGTGGTAGAAGAGGCAATTTTATTCTCTGTACTTCTTCTCAGGGACATACCTTTTAGAAGAGAAAAAATGCCCCAAGGGAAGAAATGTTTCCTGCCCGTTCTCAGTCTAGGGAATCTGCTCTGTGATGTTTACAATAATTATGTTGGATCATTAGCAAGGGGGAAAACACTGCTTTGGAAACAGTTGAAATGCTTTTAAATTAATTTCAAACAGTGTGTTTCTTCTTGTTCCATTGTTACAGTGGACTGAACTCTCCCATGAACTCTGCGGCTCTGAGCAGACACTGCAGAAGTGGTAACAGCTGAAGTTACCACAGAATGGGGTTCTGCCTATGAAGCTTGAATGATTAGCAGTAACAATTTCAGAGGAGTCCTTTTGCCCTCAAGAGAACACCATCTTTGTAACTGTAGTAGTCTGTATATTATATGTAACATAGAGGATCCTGCAAATTCTCTCAAGCAGCTGACAGAGCCAACATGCAGAACTTCTCACACAGGCATGTTTGTACCCGTCTCTGTGTGCGGCTCTGCGCCCTGCAATAAACACAACTGTTTATTTCAGTAATTATACTTTGAAATAAACGCCCACAGTGTGCTTAATTTTAATAAGCAATCTTTACTGTCTGTGCTCTCCCTCTTTCCGAAGGACAATTACGGCACAGATTCTACACACAATGCAATTAACTAACGCTTTTAAAATAGAAGTAATTACTAGAAACATTTCAGAATGAATCATAAAAGGCTTTGAAGGTACATCTACATATCACAGCTACAGGCTGCTTCTGTTTCTACTTGGATTTTTGGAAGCAAGTTCTAAACTGAGGCACTGCGTTAAGATTGCTTCACCCTGTCCTCTGTGTCTCAGGGTGGGCAGGAAGAGGGGACTGTAAATCTGCAGGCTGATCCCAGGGAATATTGACAGGGCTGCTCTACTGCCTGCTTTGCAGAAAAGATCCAAGCTTGCCTTCCTGCAGCTGCACTCAGGAATGTACCTGGAAGCATCTGGTCACAGATATGAGTTTGTCTTTCCTTCTGTTTTTCTGTCTTCCCCAGCTCAGCTTTTCACCAGTGACAGCTCAGTGACAATGAATACCTACTGGTCTGTCCCAGTAATCTCATAATGATGAGATGTTTCCTGTGCATTAAAACCCTCTAGCATTCATAAAAGCTGACACACCTGGCTTAGCTGAAAGGTATCGGTGTCACTTGTTGCCTTCACTTTCCAGGGATGACTCTATTTTTATCAAGTTGCTGTGGGTGGGTTGGTGTGTGTGTATGTTTCTCTATCTGGATTTCTTTCATTTTAAGGAGGTGTGCAGGGTAGGAAACAGATAAAGTCAGCAGGTTTCCACATTGCCACATATCTGACTTATATACATAAAACTCAGAAGGAAAAGACTGGATATAAAAAAGGCAAGTTAGAGCAGAGATCATAGGTAAATTACGAGCTGATTTGTTTACTTTTGCTGGAGGTGTTAAGCGGGTAAGTGCTACGGCAGGAAGTAAAACTAAACAGCGGGAACAAAATTCAGAGTTTTTTATTGCACTTGAAAAGTAGCCCAGACACCTCCCCTGCCCGCAGTGGGAGGTGAGTCAAAAAAGCGAGCGCTCTGGAAATGCCTCTCTCTCCTTTTTCTTTATCTCGCTTCCCTGCCGGATAGATGCCATAGAACCCGGCATT
>NW_005054307.1:1184199-1185811 GCF_000277835.1 Geospiza fortis | reverse complement strand
CGGCTGCGGTGGAAGTGCCGCCGGTGGGATACTCACTGTTACGGTCGGATCCAGCGCTGCTGTAGTGCCTGCCTCCGTTCCTAGCTTGATTCAACGTGCTGTTGCTACTTGGGCTCGCCGCAGCGGGTTTAACAACGTGAGAATAAAGTATCTCTGTGGCATCGTTCTTGAAAGCCAAGTAGCTTCTCGTGGAGATGCAAGCCAGGAGAAAGCCGTAGAAGTGAATGGCAGGGAGAAGCATGGCTGGTTCAGGCTGTCTGACAAAGCTGGATGAAATCTTTTCCTTCTGCTTCTTCTGTGTAACTGAAATTGCTCTTGCAGGTTTCCTTTATATATTCAGAGAGGTTTGGCATTCATTCAGGTGTAAAGTTGTGGATAGCTTCAGAATGAAAACCCACAAAAGGGGTGGGGTCCCTACATGAGCTGCGAAGACCTTTCACCAATAGGAGAGAAGACTGCAGTAAAGGAGGAGTTAGATGCACTAATTGCAGGATTCCTATTTGGGGCTTTTGAGGGTATCAGAAAACTCTTAGGAACCAGCACACAGCAGCATTCAGGCTGAGACCTAGAGACTGCCGGCTCTGCCCTACCATTGCCTATGGTCCTGCATGCCTGGCACTGTGGCATAATGTGACTAATGCAGTGTCAGAATGAGTCTCTCCTGCCCAACTTATGCAAAGTTATGTACCCTCTTCTCAAACTGAGATGAGTTCTATACAGATGCAAAATTTATAAAACTTACAGAAGGCTGCTAGTTACACAAATACTGTCTGCAATATACCAAAATTATTTTTAAAAAATATTGTGAATAATTTAAAGCTGCCTCAAGATGCTTTAAATTACGCAGCTTTGATCAACAGGGAGTACTGCAAGGGAAATTACTTGGTTTAGGGGAATATTCTCTCCCTGGTGTGCAGAGTTATAAGTCTGTATTTCTGTATCACCACACATAAAAAGTGTCTCCTCTAGGCTCCTTAGTGCAAACGTATCCATATTCATAGCCTCTCACCATGCTCGTTCACCAAACTAGTCTTTTTTAGTTTTGCACATTGCCTAGAGCATTCTATATTTTAATGTATTTTTTCATGTGATAAAGGAAACAAAGAGAAAACTTGCAAATCTTTTTTTCAAAATTTTGGAAGAATAATGCTTACTTTGGCATAGTTTTTTGTTGTGGTATGCATTTACTTGATTTTACATAAAATTGCATGGCCCAGATACAAACACCAGTGTAAACTGAGATATTGCCAGTACGCCAGTGCTTGTCTGCATCATGGTGAATGCTCTGTAGATTTTCAAAATAAATAAAATACCAGTGATCAACACTGAAAACTCTAGTGTTCTAACTAGAAAGGAAATCCTTTTCTTGGGAAAAAGCACAGCCTTGCAGAAGGCCATATTATGTAAAGATTAGACTGTAATCTCATTTACACTCTAACTGAGGTGGTATCTAAAGTCACACTGAATTTTATTGCTGTAATAAAATCATAAGTGGAACACAGGTTAGTTCCATCTATTGCCAGGATCAAAATCTGTCATTCAGAGAAGACAACTTTGTTTCACCCTAGTCACAAGCAGACATTTGTCTATTTTAGCAACACTTTCCTCTTGC
>NW_005054307.1:1155818-1184165 GCF_000277835.1 Geospiza fortis | reverse complement strand
ACCTCCTCAGTGAGTGCCAAACTGATAGCTTTTGCTTAAAGGACACAGGAAAAACAGGAGTGTTGCAAGGTGAAGAGAGTTTTACTGGCAGAGCTGTGTGTGGGGAAGTTGAGTTGATTGCCTGCATCTATTATGACTAGCCCAACCCAGTTCTGGAATAACAAGAATGTTGCAAGGCAGAGTGAGATCTTTCAGCAGGGTAATGTATGGAGGAGTGGGATCACTGCTAACCCCTTACAAAATGCCACGTTCCACTCTCATGGAGAATCTAATCTAACCCCAACAGCAAAGATGTACATTTTACCTTCCCTTAAAAAAACAAGTGTTCTTAAGCAAATAATTAAAAAGATATGTACATTGCAGATCATTAATATTTGAGCTTTTTTTTTTCAACAGCAGTGAACCTTGTAGATGTTGAAGTCCTACTTAATTTTTTTTTCACAGTCACAGATCATACAGATCTTTACACATCTCACCTACCCTGCAGGATAGTCTCTGTGCTGAACTGAGCCACTGTAATTAAAAGCATGGAACCAATTTTCCAGTTATCCACAGTACCTGTGTATACCAGTCAGGATACCTCTTCCTTGTAGAGAGATTTTCCCACATTAGACAAGTCTTTAAAAAGTCAGAGGTTACCTTGAGAGGTGTTTTCTTTGAAATCACATTTCTTGGAAAGGCATATAATCTTCTCACAGAGAAAATGAATGGGACTTTGGAGTTGTTATAGGGCTGGGTCTACAAGCAGCTTGCTAGGCCTCAACCTTTTCAGCTTTCAATGAAAGCTTTCAATGAAAGCATCCTTTCAAATTTAGTCTAGATTAAACCATTAAGTTTGTCACATACATCTCTTGGTCTTGTCACTTAGAGAAGGAAGACCTCAAGAAAAGCCTTTCTGCCTTTTTAAAGGAAAAGTTTGGCCCTGAACTTGCCACAGGAAAGATAATGCAGACTACCTCATTTTTCTGTGCACTAGACACAGAGTGGACATTGTTTTAATTTTATTTATGTTTTCCACTTGTTACATATATTGTATGCAAATATTGTGACTTCAGTTTCTTGGTCAGTAGCATCAGCCTCCCTGCTTTGAAAGGTAAGCAGGCTTCTGAGGAGTTTGTCAGTTAGTTTGAGTCATACTTTCTTTATCAAACCTAGAGCTTGCAGTCTTTCACTCTTTCTGAGTCTTCCTGAGAGAGATTAGAAGTTGCTTGAAGGAATTCTGATCAGATAAATTTGGTTATTCTTCCTCAGTGAACTTCAGAATAAAAAGGTGTTTCTTGTTGCTTAAGTCAGAATGAGTTTCCAGACTTAAAATACATTTTGCTATCATTAGTTAAATGTTGTGATAAGTTCTCAAAGGTGAAGGCTCTAAGTTATCCTCGTAGCCTCCAAAACAAACTTATACAGAGTTCTGTTCTGTTCCCATTCTAGTCAGATTTGATGGCTTGTGTCGAACATTGCTCTGCTTAATCTGTAATATTGGCCATAAGGAATATATTACACAAGGTCTTTGAAGTCTGTGCTGGCTTCCTTTTTGCCCCTGGGCATAACTCAGGATGTTCTTATTGATCTATAAAACTCTATGAGCTTTGAGTCCTAGGCAGTAAATTCTCTCTCCTTTATCTTCCATTATGATGCTTAAGATTAGCTGGGGCATACTGACTATACCTGAGTGTCTGGAGAGGTTGAGTGATCAGTGTGAAGGATCCAGGAGTCTGGATTTCACTGCTCCCAAGGATACAAGAGAGCTTCATTCTGCTGCTTGGCATAGTGCAAAAGGCCCTTGTTTATTTAGGTACTTGAAAAGTGACTGTGGGGAAGACACAGGGCAGAAACCCATTAACCAGATTAATTTAAATGTTTGTACATGTAGCCAGGGATAAAGTGCTGCATTTAACTACATGCTTTTTTCAACTTAACTGCTCCTCATATATTAACAGCCTTGCTTCTGAGTGAACCTAAAAAGAGTGGTAAAGCCATCCATCACTCTTCAGAGAGAATGGTATCCAGAGTTATCTGCACCTCAAATCTTGCTTTTTGCATTTTCTGTGATGGAGAAACCACACTCTCAACGGATGTGGAATAATATAAGGCATACGTTCCATAATGATCCCAAAAGAGAATTCCCTTCTTCATGGTCATTTATAAGTCTGTCAGGATCCCATTCTCCATGTTTCTTAGACACTCTAATGATGTCCAAAGGGCAAAGTTTTGTGCAGAGTGCACACACCTGTCTAGCAGCACAAAACAGCCACAGGGAATAGAAGAGTATGCACTGACAAGTACAAATGAGTGCCAGAGAGCCTTGCAAACCACATGATCACTGAATGTGCACCAAAAAAAAGAAGGAATCCTCAATTTTTCCTAAAACTTAGGCCTGCCCAGTTTTAATAATGACAGAAAATGGCCAGAATTAGAATGAAGATGTCATGGAAAGAAAGGTTCAAAATTTGTGTTTAGATTTTTATTGTTAGTTCCAAGAAGAAGACCACTGCACTTTTGACTTATTTTGAAGCCAGATACTTTGAGAGTAAGCACAGGCTCAGATAAATGATTGCAAAAAATAAGCTGACATTTATTACTTTGCACCTTAAAACAGAAAGGACTGTCAGGATATTTTCTGTTAAGCAATAAGTATATTAGTAATGTACTTCAAAGCTGCCTAAAATGTGATTTGGAGCTTGATAAGAGAACTTGTCTGAAAGTGAGGTAAAACTGTAATAAATGCAACTGTTGAGAACTTGTAAGCTGTTGTGCAACATTAGCATAGTTTTAAAGCTCATGCAGAAAACATGTTAGCGAACCAAGATGCCCTCCCATGCTGCAAATTCTAAAACCAAAGATTTTTTGAATACTGAGGTTTTTCTGTGCTGACACTTTTTAATTTTCTCAGTAAATTACATTTGAGATATTCAATGGAAAACATAACATATATTCTCATTAATAAGAATTACTAATTAGTTCTGATTTATGTCTTCTTCATCTCCCTGAATGCCATATTACAATTTTTTTTTCTGCTTGCTCTTATACATAATGTAGACAAAATAATTTAGGTCAGGCTGTGGCTTCAAAGGAGATAAATTATACTTTTATCAAAAAAGACATTAAATAGACTGAAAAGGGGGGATTTTTTTTTAATTCTAGGAAAATTTACAGTAGAGTGAAGAACCCTTCTTGAACATTTGCAGTAAGATTTTAAGACAAGTTTGAAGACAATGTGGCTTATCATCCAAACCATATTTTATGATTTCTGCATGTGTTGAAGAAGAAAAATTACCAAAACATTTTACAAATTAAAAAACAATGAGAATAACAGTCTTTTCATTGGTTATAACATTTTCAGAAACTCTTAGATGACACTGAAATGTAGCACTTCTGTTTTCAGGAAATTTAGGACATGAAAGGTGTTTTTTTTTTTTTTTTACTACACATAGACACTGAAGTGAACTGGACTTTGGTATCTACATATTTTGTAAAGTGTTGCCCTAAGGAGTGAAAGTCCTACTGATTTTCAGTGAGCCAGTCACTTAAATGCTTTTGAAAATTTTACCCTCAGGTTAAAATTCTGAAACTCCTACTCAGTGTTAAACAGGCGAAATCCCATCAGCATGCCCCAGTTGCAAATAAAACAGAAACTGAGTAAAGGTTTTGAAGTCTGACTTGTTTCTTTATGTGTAATTAACTGAACTCTTAATATATCACTATGTTTCAGTGAACTGCTTTGTGTTTCTAATTATGTGGTCTGAAATGATTACAGTGTATTTAAAAAATGCACACTCTACTACAAACCAGCAAAAAAATTTTGGCACGGTGTCAGGATTTCCAAGGCAAACACTTGCCAAACCTGTTGTTAGATCCAAAGTCATAATTTAAAAACAAGCCTACAAGGTATCTGGAAGAAGATCCCTCTTTCCTTCCTTCTGCTCCATCTCCCACTCCCTTTACAAGGAAATCACTTTACGTTATCAAAACAGAACACTTGCTGACATTTGTCTCCTGGTAGGAAACTTGTCCCTGCTACATTTGGATTTTAGTTTCAACTAGTGCACATTCTTGTTAAAGAAAAAAGTTACCTTCACCAAGAATGATAGTGTCCAAATTCTTCAATCAGATAAACATGCACAACTCCCTGCTGAAATTAAGGAAGCTCCTGAGGGTAAAACCTGGCCCCAAATTAGAATTTTAATAATTGTAATACTGTATAATCCTTTCCCTGCCAAGAGACAAAAATGGCCCATCCTGCACAAAAAATTCACAGGTTTACCACACACTCAGTCAGGGTTTCCACCCATGAACTGCAATACACTTGATCAAAGTCTATAGAGCTTATCTTATTAAAATTAATCCGTCCAATATGATGGTGCCTTTGGACAGTACTGAGAATTTTTTATTTGCAGATGTGGGATCTGCTACAATTCAGCACATGCTTTCACATTATCACCCCAGACACAGTTTTAAACTCTGGGAAGGAACATTAATAAAAATTGAAATCTGTCTCTTTCTTAAAGGATCTATCTTGATGTGTTGCTTTTAACTCCTGGCTACTGAGAGTATTTCCTTCCTATCAGAAATTAGTTTTACCTAATTATTTTAGTTTCATCTAATTTTTTTTAGTCACAAGCTGTTTCATGCAATAAATGAATGAATCAGTCTGAATGAAATTAAGACACAAGGCTAAGTATCATCTGACTACACAGACACTACTGCCCATTCCAGACTTCTGTTCTGGTAATTTTCATTACCTTGAATTCACATGTAAAAAGAAAACATAACAGGGAGAGTTGATTGAGATCTCAGTGGAATGCTCTAAAATCTCTTTTAAAATTACATTTTTACTGAACTAAAGCTTAATAAAACTTATTTTGGCTACAAAACCTTACCTAATAGAGTAGAAAAATGCACACTGAGAGTTAAGTTTCCAAAATTCTAGGGCTAAATGCCTAATAGTTTTTAGGCATTTTTACAGTGAAAACATTTTGTTGTTGCAGTTGAGTCATGCCAGTCGCAAATATAACACATAGAAACACATGCGCAGTCTGTTTGGTGAAGAGTGTGAAAAATGTTATTGACATGAAGTAGAGAGGTGGGAATGAATATTCAGTACATTCCACCCATTCTCCAGGTTCTATGTAAAATTTAATATCAAAACACTTCAGGGAAGAACAAGAATGGCAATTCTTCGCAGCCATAAATGTCAAGATTTCAAAATCTTTTCTTCAATCCAAGTCAGAAAAAAATCTTCACATTCTGAATCTCCTTACAGAAGAAAATTCAGAGAAAGAAGAAAATCTAGCCAGATATTACTATTTTTTATTTTTTCTTTGATTAATCTTGACTTTTAATAGTGGCAGTTCACCAGCAATAGGATAACCCTTGCCTTAGGTTTTAAAGGATTATTTATCTCATCTTATTTAAGCTTAGAAGTCACTTAGTATGCCTTCATGGTAATAAATAATTATTAGCAGTACTTGCTTCACAGAGTTTTAAGCAAAAAAATCCTCTGGCCTGAAGTGCAGTGAGATTTCAGTTTTCATCTAATGCTCTATATATCTATATGGTCACAACAGATCAGCACTTTGAATTAAAATGTAGTTAAATTTATATGGTTACAAAACAACAATGAAACCACTGTCAGCAGAGATAATCAGCAATGATTATTTTAAAATTACTACGTCGAAAATTAAACTTTGTCCATTCTGCTCAAAACTGGCCATAACAAGTAGCTCTTATCACTGTTGCACCTCACATCACGGGAACTAAACAGGCTCAACAACAAACACATGTTACACAATATTCAAAACCTTGACTCTATTTATGCCTGTAACCTTCAGGCAACTAAGACATTCTTCTTCCAATGCAAAGCATGGTTGTTGTGACCAACATTTATTTTGGGACTTCAGTCTTTACTCTTTGGAATGGCAAACTGGTTTAGATGATTTATAAACAGTATTCAAGAAAGGAAATGTCAGAACATTCTGTTTGTTCACTTGGTCTTTCTGCAATTCTTCAGAGCTTTTCAAAGGGTTGCTTTTCTAAAATGTATCCTAGCATGGAAATGTTAGACAAATAAAGCTTTCATAACTGTCAACATCTGAGTTTGTTTTTCAGGAGGAATATCTCCAATAAATTTTGACTCTGAAGAAAACCAGAGTAGTGTCCTTCCTTCTCAGAGTTTTCATCAAAAATGTAGCTCTCATCTCACGTATTCATGCCTGCCTGATTAGAACAACAAAACACTTTTTACTGTAAATGGAAAATCCTGCAGGTGGAAATTCCCAGCCTGATTGTCCCCTGATGGTAACCAGACTGGCCTCCTGTAAGTCTTGGAGATGCCCATTTACTTCGTAGGGCTGGATGTATTAAGCCGCCTTGGTACGAACAGCCAATAAGAGATGGTATTTTGCTTAATTTTTGTTTTTTTTTCTCATTACATGCTACCTTTGCTACCTCTTAGGAGGGTAAGATCATGAAATCTTGTCTTCCAGCCTCCCTTGAGAGTTTTGCCTCACAGATGCTCATTTCCATCCAGCTCTTGCACAGCTGAATGGAATTAGAGCCCTGTGCCGACTCCCTCCTTTTCTTTTTCATTGCAAACTCTGGCAAGCTGTTGGAGCATGAGAGGTGTGATAACAACTGCCTGGCATTCCTATGTCTGTCCACCTGGCTCCTCTGTGCGGGAAGCACATTTAGCAACGAGAAGAGGAGACAGATATGCTCTGGGAGCATATCTCTCCAGAGATTTTTTTCACAATTGAATTTTCAAGGAAGGAAAATCATTCGAAGTACCTATAAAAGCTGCATACTTGCACAGTGTCGGAAAGAGCCAGTAGATTAGGCAGGTCCCAGGAGGCAATCTGGGGACATATTTTATAGATTTGGTATTCTGAGGAGATTTTACAAGTTCCTATGATTCTATGAAAGTACCTGTTGCTATAGAGTTCCTTACAACAGTGAAGAAACATATTTATGATGCTTTCTTACTTTATGCAAATCACATAAAGGAAAACTAGTTAAAAATTACTTCTATATGTAAAGAAATTATAGCATAAGTTTTGTATTTTATAGGTGTAGAGGATGCCAGTAAATGTTATAGCTCAAATGCCTACCTGAACTTTGAGGTTTTGCCCTTTCTAGCTGATACAAAGTTTCATGACTGCTTCTTACTTGAACTTTATCGCATTTAAATATGTAGCCTCTTACAAATTGTGCATAGAATAGATGTCTTTTGCTCTTTCTGACAAGTAATATAGAGAACTGAAAAGAGGATCTCTTATGCAGAATAAATTCTTTTGTTCTGGTCAACCCAATCCATAATTCTTGTAGACATAGTATCAGTATAACATCTGTTAAGAAAAGAACTAAAACTGAAGTGCTGGAGTGAATTTGTTCATTAATTACTTTCTCTGTTGTAAAGTGAGGAAAGTTGTTATTTTATTACAATTAATTCAATCAACAAGTATAAACAAAACCAAAATGATATGCTGGTTACTAAGGACAGAGGAATGTATTGCCATGAAATGCATTTTATTGTACATTCTAGAAAACACTTTAAAAAATGTTTAAGTTAGATAATTTGTTTTCTAAACTGTCACAAGGAAGAGCCATCCATGCTTTTTGCTTCAGCAAGGGATCCTTGCCGAAGTCAATGGAAATCCTTCAATCATCTCACAGGGAGTTGTGTTTAGAGCCTCCATGCAGTAAAACACTCACCGAGGGAGTAGCTGGCCAAGTTCTGATGATCTGTGTTCTGAGGTTCTGAGTGTGCGCTTTAAAATAACCCAAAACATCTTTCCAATAGGTGGCACATAAGATTTCATGGTCTAAAATGTAAATACAGCTATGATATATCACCACCAGCCCAGAAAGCTCTTAGGTAACAAGTTTGGACTTAAAGGCCAATATGAACTTTAACTGTCTATATGCAGCCATCAGAATGGTCTTTTTACTAGCTTTGGCTCAATTAGCATTAGATTCACATTTCCACGTTAAAAAGAAACATTCATCGTATTTATGAATAGCATGGTTATAAAAATTTTAATTTATCCAGCTTGTTTAAATAGTTTACATCTTTTCATTGTTTCCATTACTTTATGTTTATTACTAGTGTCAGCACACTTGTGCTAATTATGTGACGGCAGTCCTTCCCAAGTACTCATTCCAAACATCTGAGGGAGGACTTTATTCATTCTTCCTCTTAGAAGTGTAGTCTGTTATGAGGTCATTAGTGAATGTATCATGTCCTTCCCCCCAAGTATGCATTGCTTCCTATGGGCACTCAACACCGAGGCTCCAATTTCAACCTCATGCCACATGCAGTAATGCCACTATATTAAAAAAAATCTGGGACTGTCCTTGAAAGAGAAGTTTGGGAATCTTCCCATTCCCATTTGGTTCTTTTTTGTATCACTTACAGTTCTTTCTTTTGATACAATAGGTAATGTAGCAGTGACTTAATACCGCGTCACCACATAAGACTTATCACACTTTGTGAAGCTACAATACCTGAAAGAACTTGAAAATATCTTAATTATCCCACACAGAAAGATTAAAGGAAGGAAGAAAGTCCCAGGAACACAGAGGGTGCTTAATGTAATCATACTTCAGGATTACTCTTGGCTAGGAGTGTTGCAGAGGATTGAAGTCAGTCATTGTTTGCCTTATTATCTTATTACTGTGTGAGGAGCAGAAACACTGAGCGTGCTCTCCAAATCTAGCCTTCAGCTTTGTGGCACACATAATCTTTGCATGGTAAAAGTTCAGACTGTATCCTGAACCTCAATTGGCTTGGGCTCCAGCATCAAAAGATGGCAGCATACTTGAAAATATCTCAATAATCTAATCTCATGATTTTGGGGCCATTATAATGCATTTTATGTCTAGGATTTGCCTCTCTACTGTCAGGCATGTGTGGATCTCTGAATATTCTCAAGACCTAACTCTCCCATAATTCACACCACAAACCCTTAAACTAATACCGAGGCGTTACTTAGATGAATGCCAGGAGGTGGAAAAACTCTCGCTCCTCTCAGAAACGTTGATTATACTCAGTGGCTTTGTGTGGGCCAAGCTTTTGTTCAGGCAGCCTGCCTGGCCCACACCCAGGCAAAATCAATCATAGTAATGGTTCATCAGCTAGTACTGGGAGGATGGTTTTCTTTGTAACAGTGTAAATTATTTAAAACCAAGCTGTGAGTGGGCTATGTACAAAAGTAGAGATGGAAAAATTGTGGGACATGTGGCTTAGGGTGCCCATATGTGCAGTCAAACCCACTTTTCAGTTTGTAGTCTAGACATGGCCTTATGGCTTGGATTTGGCAATACTGAACCTCACAGAGATGAAAGTAGGATTTAATACCCTAAGGCAGATAGATTGGAATGTGGAGAAAACCTAATAATGCAGGTTACTTTAATGTCTGCAGTATGACTGTGGTCAATCCCTCTCTTTTAAATGGGGAGGGGGAATTTCATGTCATCAAAATTTGGCAGGTACAATTCAAGACAAATTGTTTGAATCTCTAGTGCGTGTGGTTTGGAAATGAAATTAAAGTTTCTAATACATTTCTGTAAATTTTCTTTCTGAATATTCAGCTAAACACAGCTTCTCTCTTGGAGGCAGCTCTAATAATAAAATATTTTACATTTATAAAGTGCTTTTTATCCAGAAAAGTCCCAACAGACTTTGAAAACTGCATTCAATCGAAATTGCCTAAACATGACTAAACTGCATGGGGAGCAACAACCAGACATGGAGCCACAACACATACCTTGGGCTACAGAAGTTTTGGCCATGAACACTAGACTAAAACTCTACCACTATTGAATGAATACTACGGTTTTTATTTACATGAAATGGCCAGGACCCTGGATTTTTCAAAATACTCAGTTGATTGTAAATTTCACTAAGTACCTGGAAGGGTAGAAGCAGTGAAATTATTTGGTTATGATTGGAACAGTAAAAGTCTGCATGTTTTAAAGCTAATGCTTAGAGTGTTAGGCTTTGCTTGACAGATATATTTGGATAAAAATTCCTATGTTTTGCAAGCTGCTGAGAAAGTTGTTAGGTACAAAGCCTTAGTGAAGCTGCAGACAAGCAAAAGTCCTTTCCTACAGGAGAGTGAACTGAATATTAGCAGCATTCATTTGCCTGATTGGTATGCTTTGCTAAAAATAAAAAATACTAAACATAGCAGTAACTTTGAAAGAAAATAAGTACTTCATGCAAGCAGCTAATATAAGTAATAATATTGGGTGAATGTATATATTAAAATCACAGGCTTTTTCATGAAAGTGGAATTGAAATGGAGAATGTAGTGAGTGTGCTTTCTGTTTGCTTGCAGAACTGTCATGTAGCATTGTATTTTGGCATCAAGTATGCTGGAAGATCCAAAAATGCTCGACACAAGTCAGGACTGAAATGTCTGCTTCTTTAGAGGCAGGAACTCTCACACAGTTCAACTGCAATTGTGCATAAGTAAGGCAGGATCTAGCTTGCTGAAGAGCAGCTTGAAATGCTGAAATGCTGTTAGTTAAGATTGGAAAAGTTAAGGATTTACTATATGGCATCAGAAATACTAAATCAAATTGAAACTGCACTTTTGTGTATTGAGGCAAAAGTCTCAAGAAACTAAAGAATGTATTTCACCCAATGAAACAGATTTTTGGTTTATGTACTCCATGCTAGCTTACTCCTGCCAAAGGGCCCGTCCTCATCCAAGCATTTAATGTAAATTATCAATAGAACACTTAGGGACAAAACACAACTCATATGGTACAGATAATAAACACATATATAAAACATTTCAAAATATATATTTTCCTCCCTTTCGAAAAGTAAATTATAATCTACATACCTTCTTTTTTCTCTCTTTTTTTTTTTAACAAGTTTTTGGAAGTATTCTCTTAAAATTGGACCAACTTCATTTTAAAAGAAAGTAATGATTGCAATTGATGTTGCTTTTTGGGCCCTGTTATTCATGAAAACTTTTTTTAGCTTTCCACATGTGGTCTACTGGCCAAGTTGTGTATGTTCTGTGTCACAAACTGTAAATTCTTTAAGAAAAACAGAAGAGAAGTACTCTCTTTCATACAATTTGCATTGTATGAAATGCAAATTTTTGTTGTTTCTGATTTTGTGTTTGTAGGAGAAACACAAAAGGAAAATTGATGTTGGATGAAGTCTTTAAAAGAGATTAAGAAAATCAGCTGTCCACTTTAGTTGGTTCACAAGGATGGTTTATTTTCTATCATCTGGAGATTTATCTGAAAAAGACAGTCATTAAAGCAAAGCACTGTTTTTCATTACAGCCCAAAAATATGAGACTATGAAAGCCACAAAAATATATATAAATTATTAATTCTACAGGCTACAGTTATGGCAAAATACTTGATGAATCCACATAAAAATATTCAAATGTTATTTCTTAATTAGAAGAGTAAACAGAACATAGATCAAATTTTACTTCATTTCTCAAGGCTTGTTTGAGATTGAAGGGCAAGGGGATATTGCCAGCTGATTTTATACAATACATCCAGGTTCTTTTGTACTGAACTTCATTACCTGTATTGACTAAAGCACATGTTTCAGAAAGACACTGAAATGTGAAGGAAAATTTCTTCAGAGATGTGGAATCTATCCCTTCTGCTAATCTGGACCTTCTCCCTTGTTATTAAGCCTGAAAGTTTGGGATTTCATTTTTTGATCACAAAGACTTCTCAACTATAATACTACTAGAACTTTCCTCTGTAAAGGTAAAAGCACAATAGGTCTCAGAGATCTCGAAGTCTTCTTTTATTTCTCTCATTTATCACTGTTCAGTTTCTTAGACAATGCCAAACTACTTAGCTGAACACAAAGGAGTTATTTTTGCCTCTAAGAATACGGCATGAGGCATGCTATACACAGAGTACAAAACATCAAGGCATTAATGACAAAAACCTAATATAAGAGCAGTGCTGTCAAATTCTCAGCAGTGTAAGAGTGAAGAATACCTTAATAAAAATAGTTATATCTGTCTTGATCTTTTACAAGCTTTGCTTCATCATGCAGATAGGTACTTCTAGAAAATGAATTAGTTGAGGTGGACCCCCCTTGCCTCTGTTTCTTGGGTTTTTTTAAAAGATCATATAACAAGAACTGGGCCTATTTCAGGCTGGTTGCTAATTTTTCACTGGATGCTGGTAATTTGTACCTCTGCACAGTCCAATTTTGCATTCTCTCTAGAATCATCTTGCAGTATAAATTCCAGATTCATTAGACTGATCTCATTGAACTGTACTGGCTTATGAATAAGTTCTACAGACATTGTCTTCGATTCTAAAGCTGTGCACAAATTGGGAAGTTGGTGCTTTCATGGACATGAGATAAATGCCTCCCTAGAACTTGTGGGATGAAGGTTGGTGTCATTTGATGTGAATTGGGAGCAAGGTTATATGTTCAGGCGAGCACTGTGGTTTCAGACCAAAATTTCCATCCCCTAGAGGTATATTTCTATATTTCTTCTGTATTTCATCAGGCAAACACATGAATCTGCAGAAGGCCTTAGCAATTATACTGATGCCCCACATACCAGTGGAGTGTGACAGTCCAGGAGCATACCAAGGAATAAAGGCAGTGAATGCTGAATTTTAAACCACATAAGGGTACATGTAATTGCTCCTCATGCTTCATAAGTGCTATAGAAAACACTGGGAAGTAAAAACCCTGGAAATTCTACTAATAAACAAGGATTTTACACAAAGATTGGAAACTAATTAGAAAATCCAAGACAGAATATAGTGAAAAAGAGGATGGAGCATACTATTAAATAGGGTGCCAAGTAGCTGCACATCATCACTAAGCACTTTATACCAAATTAGGAGCTCTACCTCAACCATTTCATAGAAATCTTATGACTTAAAGACAAAAGAATCCTGAGTTCTTGGGCTTTTCCTTTTTTTCTTCCTCCTTTTTTTTTTTTTGTTTTTTTTCCTTTTTATGTAACTGTTATTTACTTGTCATTCTGGGCCAGTTCTCTACATAGGAGGTCACTCCCCACAAATCATGCAGCTTGAGAAGTGACTAAAAGATGGATGAGGACAGGGCATAAAGCTGTGATGGGGGAGTGTCTCTTGGGAGGACTGCACAGAGCAGGGCCAGAGGGAGGCCATGAAACAGTGAATCCACCTCCCGAACCGTGACAGCTCCAGAACCTACCTCCTCAACCAAAGCAGATGCTGGAGTGTACACCAGGAAAAGAAATGTTGATGCCCTTCAAGGTTAACTAAATCAATCACAACCATGAGTGTGGGATCTATGTGGTGTCGAGTCAATCTCTTTTTACCCATACTTATGTATCTACTTGTCCAACAAAGAAATTGCCATTGGCAACCGTTTAGTTTAGGTGACATATACATAATGAAGGACACACTACAGGAACCATAGATTCTATTTTTATTTTCTATTTGGTTTTTCCTGACTTACTGTTTTGCTAGTAGAGATTTTAAAATGATACACTATTCTTTCATAAATACAACCAGATTACACTCAAATACATACCTACGGCTCCATTCAGTAAAAAATCTTCAATTCTCATCTTGTGGTTTTCTGTGAAATTTTTTTCAGTCTGTCACATTTCCTTTCTCTATTGTTACTACAGACTCCATGGGGTACCATAAGTGAAGATTCAAGAGAATGCTCTATTGTAAGATCTTCCTTTTGTGTTGGCTTTTGTCCTGGCAGGAGATAAACCATCTTCTTCACTCTGTCTGGGACACAGATGGGTATGGGCAACATTCTTCCACTATTGAGTCATTATTCAAAAGGATCTATTTTTCCACTTTTTAGTGGCCTCCCTTTTTCAAAATTTTGTCACTGAGTAGACTGTTGAGTATTTTATATTTATATAAGCTTGGTCTTTTCCTAAACCAGCTTGAATTGATTAATTTAGTGTCAATATTCTCTAAACCATGCAAAATTTCTTCAGTTGTAATAAAATATGGACACTTTTGATCTTCCTGACTCCATTGCTTGTTGAAAGATGAAAATGGGCAAAATGTAATGCAGCAATAAAGAGCACTGTTTATCATGGGCTTTTTTTTCCCAGATATGGCAGCTTAATAAACTGTAAAATTTGTCCTTGAGAATTCAAGTGTCAAAAAATGTTTGTGAACTTCAAGAATCTGTTGTTGGTATTTGTGAAATATGCACACAACTGTTCTTTCCTTCAGGTGGGTCCCAAGGCCTATGTTGTGAGCCATCCATAAGGCGAATAAATGTACTTAAAACAAATGTTTATATTTGCAAATACATATTTTTGTACTATAAAATATGGTTTTGCTCAGGTATTTTACAGTTTTGTAGCCATATTCAATCTCGTTCTAATGATAAGAAGCAGTATTCTGATGAAAATCCTTCTCAAGCATGGCCTCTAAGTAACTCAGACTACCAGACCTTTGTGTTTAAAGCATTGATTGTAAAAAAGTTCAAATGCTGATGATACCCAAGGCAGCATTTAATCACTGAAATTTTAGCTTGTGCTTCTGCAGTATTTATCATGCTTTTTTTCACATCACAAAGCAATCTCAAAGCATAGAAACCAGGTAGCTTCTAGATAAGTTTGATCTAGAAGATATGCTCCAAAAGCACAGATCCAGGCTATCTATCTATCTAATCTAATCTAATCTATCTATCTATCTATCTATCTATCTATCTATCTATCTATCTAATCTATCTAACCTATCCATCCATCCATCCATCCATCCATCCATCCATTCCAGAAATAATTTCCTGAAATGTGTGATGTAGGTGTAGCTCATGCCAGAAATGCTTTCCCATTAGCCTGCACTGCTCACTAAAGCAGACATCACTCACATGGCTCACCTCAACCTACCTGCAGAGCAGAGATTATCAAGATGGTCTTTGCCAGTCTGACTGGAAATTTCAGCCCATCCAGCCAAGTGAACTCCAAAATGGAAACACAACTGGGGCAGGCTCTTCTATGCGCAAGGATTCATTGCATGTACCTAAGTTATGTAATGTATTAGCTAGGTAAAAAGCCCTGGATCAAAACTTTTCTCTTTAGTCAGAGTCCAGAACAATTACTTTCTTGAATATGCTTTTTTTTCACCCTTGGCATCAAAGGACAAATGTGTTGAGAGGTGTCCTTAGAAACAGAGTATTCTACTAAATTTTCTATCAGCAAAAAAAGAATTTTGAAGAATTTTGAAGACAGCATTATTGACAATGTGTGTTATGCATTTGCCTGAAAAATGCATTTTGTCTGCTATGTTTATATTTCTCATGAAGTATGCAAAGAGAGAGATACAGTGTCTTTTTTAATACTTAAAAAAAATGGAGACAGAATTGCATCTGTGTATAATTATAGCTGATGTGCTGAAATTTTGCAGATCTATTATGAGCTCATCCTCAGTAAAACCTCACACAATCACCCATTTTTGTGCCAACAGATGAGTTAAATAGCCTGGACTTTTCCACATTGCAGTAGTGTTGGGAAATATTATCAACACCACTGTATTTCTACAGAGGTATCATACATTTTTTTATGCCGGATTCTAAGTTAAACTTGGCTGTAAATTTGTAAGCACATGCAACCATGTAGTACTTTCCCATTATATGATACATTAAAGAATCTTAAAATACACAAGTTGTATATGTAAAACAAAGTAACCACAAATTCTTACTCTTCAGAAAGCAGCTATATTCCTGTAAAGGGGGGGACATAATTTACTGAAATTACTTTTATTAGGTAAGCCCAATTTTGACTTTTATGAAGCCAAGATAAGTAACATGGATTTCTTAAATTATTTTAACAACTGAACTATTCAAGCTTTACATTCATTTTTAGGATTAATAATGCTTAGCAGATTGATCCTTGCATTTACCTAAAACTCTAAATTTAACTTTAAGAATGCAAGAAAGGTTTTACTGGGTCAGACCAATGGTCTATCCAGACAAGTTTTCTGTCTTCAGCAGTGGCAATAGGAA
The DNA here is from genome assembly GCF_000277835.1 of Geospiza fortis. Lineage (NCBI taxonomy): Eukaryota > Metazoa > Chordata > Aves > Passeriformes > Thraupidae > Geospiza > Geospiza fortis. The sequence goes on along the minus strand of NW_005054307.1, from coordinate 1,168,183 downwards.
AAGTTATTCAGAGATAACAAACCCAGCTGTTCTCAGAGGTCCATTCATCTTTCTCTTTCCATGACACACCATTATTGTGTCAGGGCAGTCAGAGGTACATCCTCACCCCATTGTGGTATTGTCCATCTATTTGTCTAATTCCTTTTGGACCTTCTTCATGTCCTGAAATCCCATGTGATAGCAAGTGCCAGAAGTCCACTACTTTGTGTTTAAATAAATGCTTTTAAAATTTTGTTTTAGGCTGATATTCTATTATTTTCAAGTTTTTATATTACAAGATAGAATGAACAGAAATTTTGCTTCTACCTTATCCAGAATTTTCATGACATTGTCACTTCTCTGCCCCACTTTCTCCTTTCACTACTGAAGACTTCCTGTCTTTTTTGTCTCTTCACATAATGTATTGCTGAATTCCATGGTATTTTGTTCCCCTTAGAGCTACATGTTTTATACAGAATGCCATGACATTTTTAAATTTTTGAGAGCTTCTCATCAACTTTGTGATTCAACTGCTATACTGGCAAAAAGAAAACTGAAGCTTTTCATATTATCCATCTGATAGTTGCTTTCTAGAAAGACAGGTAACTTTTCCTTATTGTTTATGCATAGAGGTCCAAAAATTACTTTTGGAGAATACAGTTTGACTTTCTTCCTTACTAATTTCCAACAATTATTTTATATGTAATGCTATCCATTAATCTAAAATTTAATATTTAAAGAGTACCTCATTTTTGCTATGGCAGGCTAATATATTTAGCTGTGCTTCAGTAGTACTTACACTTTCCTCCAGTGTGCTATTTGCTTATTCCTTTAGTGCATTTATCTATATCTACTGCTCTTTTAATTATGTTAGGCTCTCCTGGAATGTCTTTAAAGTTTTGCTCAAAGACTCTGAATCATGTATATTCGTTACCTTCTCTGACACTCAGTATTTCTTCTGCTCTAGCAACTTGGACTGAATACTTTTCACCTTCATTTGAGGGGTGTTTTTTCCCACCTCATCTGCTACAGAGTTAATTTTGCATTACTAACAGGTATTATGTACAAGCACAGAAGCTTATGGCCACAGGTAGCTATCTTTTGCTTCTTCCCAGGAGAAAAATGCAAGCATTGTGCTGGCTGTTAGAGATTTATAGAACACAAAGGCCTCATTCATTCTCATTCCAGGGTCATCGCTGTGTGATCTTCTTTGAACAACTTGCAGATAAGCATCAAGAAGTCCTCATGAATAACAATGACTGAACTGTCATGGCAGTAATAGTATGATTGAAGAGAGCATCCTTTAAATGCAACACATAGTAAGGAATGTGGAGAAAACTTCCATGCCTTACAGTTGTGATAAAATGCCAAGTGTCATTTTTAATATAACGGGGAACTGGAATATTGATTGGAATCAAGTCTTGAACAAATGGCTTATTTAAGCAAGAAGAGAGGGGGGTTGTGTTTTGGTTAAAGCAGAGCGGTGTGCAGGAAGCTCAGAGTATACAATATCTTTCTCTGGTTCCTTTATTCCTCTGTGTGAGGCCACTTTATAGCATTCAAGGAAATGCCCTGATGGTGCTGCTGAGTTTCGTATGAGCACATTGACAGGGTGCACACTTTGGCACAATTGCCTATTTCTAATCTGAATTACAAATAGTAGTGGTGGCAAAGATCCAAACTGACCTATATTGGTGGAGTAATTCAAGTAATTATTCAGGAAACTGTAATGCAAACACATTTAGTTGTTTATTTTCCTGTGGGGTTCAAAATGCTGCAAGAATCTCATAGTATGCTGCACAATCGTGAGTTCCATGCTGCATTACTTAGATTAATAATATAGTGAGGTATCTCATGAGACCGAAACAAGAAGATTCATACAACATGGTTCTAAGGAGTGATAAACTGGGTTTCTTTAATTCCTGAATAAGTTTCATAGAAGTAGGACACATGTGAAAATTGGATGGTAAAGATTCCCATGCCCAGATCAACTAGGAATGTCATGTATACTAATTAAGCAAACAAAACCAAGAAATAACTTCCATGAAGATTTGAGGTGCATACAATTCAAAATAAGACAGGTTTCCAGTCTCAGTGCCAGATAAGCCTAGTAAAAAAAGATAATTGATTGGTTTTATGCACCATTGCACAGTGTCTAAAGGCATTCATAATCTATGGTTGATTGCATTTTGAATATTGCCAAAATGAATACAATCCCCTCACTGTTGGACAAGATCACAATATTTATATTGACAATTAAGAACTTTGAATAATACATGGTCCCATCATATTTTCTATAAAATTAAGGATCTTTTATGTCTGAAATCAAAACCAGTCCAAATAGTTAGGATTCTGACAGCATTTTTAATTACAATTGCTTATTTGTATAAGTTGTGCCTTTGTCATATAAATATGAAAATACATTCTCACAGGATGGACTTGGATTCAATTAAATTTCCAGTTTTTCTTAAATGTTCTTATAGTAAGCTGTCTGCCCTTACAAAATGAGATATAAAGGAAGTTCTTAGTTTGTGAAACTGAGAGAAAAAAGCAATCTTCCTATTTAAAAATTCTGTCTCAAAAGTTAGTGTTAAATACAGAGACATCTTTCAAGAAGAGTGATTCACGTTCACTTTGCCATAGCACAAGCTGAGGGAAGAGTATGTTCTCTCTCTGAAAAATGTCCCACTTCACAGTCAAAATTTGGAATAAAAAGCTATTTAAACATTTCTGAGGGAATATGGGAACCATCACTATAACCTGTGAATGTCCCAGTCAAACAAGAATGCTGAATCACTTATAACATACCAATTGTCAGGCACTTCAAATAATTATTCTCAGGTTCAAACTTCACTGTATGTATTCAAGTGTTTTAAAAGTTTTTTAAACTATTTTATTAAAATATCTTTCAATCCACTTCCTTTTTTTCTCCCTTCTAATTGCAGGGAGCTCTACTATTTGGGCATCAAGATGAGAGTCAGTAGATCTTAATTTTGTTTCCATCATTACTATTTTGTGCTTTGAATTTCACACTGATAAAAATAAATTCTTTATTAAGCTTCAGGATTTATTGATGGAAATACCTATTCACAGAAACCAATGAGACTAATTTTGGTTGCTGGCTCCCAAGAAAGGCTCTAACTTATCTTGATATCTAGAACAAATTTGAGACCAAAAACCAAACCAAAGCCGTAAGCGTAGGATCACCATTGCAGTATATCCAGTGAACAAGCAGTTACATTCTGCTCATGGAAGCCTTGAACTGAAATTCCTGCCACAAATCTGACAGAGGAACAATTTGGGGTCCTCTATACTCATTGGACTTGGGGCATAAATTATCTTCTCAGAGGAAAGTACATACAGAAGAACTGATGGAACTGACATGTTGTGCTGATGCTGGAGAGCCTCTGAGACAAGGGGAATCCCATTGGGAACTGGTGCCACTGCCCAAAAATTACCTCTGAATGTTCTCATTCTGTACAGGAAGAGGAAGAGGGGGCTAGGGTGCTTTGGGCACCTAGCAGATGTCAGAGCTGCAAATTGCATTTTCTGTTGGCTACTCAGTGTACAATCTGCACTGCACATTGATTTCAATTAATTCCCTTCTGGACAGCTAATTTTTCCAGCATGGCAAGTTCACTGAAAATTATGAATTTCTGTAAGTGAGACAGTTTTCATGAGTCAGGCGCAGCAATACTAAGTTTTATAACTCTTATGTTTCCCTTCCATAAAAGTCTTCTGCTTGTGAGTATAAAGTTGTCACACAATTACATTTCATAATGGGATTATTAAGCCAGGGACATTTATTTCTGGTAGGTTTTATCTTATCTTTTATGTCTATTACTTTATTTTTTTCTTTCTTCTTGTCTACTTTTTCTCCAATATCCTTGTGGTACAAAATGACATGGGCTGTACAATCTAAATGGTAATGGATTGGTGATGAGAATGCATTGCTGAGAGTTAGGGTACAATGAGAAACTGCACAATTAAGAGCTTTAAACCTCCACAGTGAAGTTCTGAAAACCATCAGAGCATTGAAGACAGAGGTGTCACACCATGGTGTTATCAAGAAGGCTGCAAAGGCATTTGTCCATGTTGGCTGTTCTGCAAGGGCCATGAGGTGAGACTGCCTTGATGAGGGGGATGAGGATGCTTTGAGGTTACAGAACACTCATTTATTTTACCATGGCAAGTCTCAGGTGCCAGTTCCATAAATTAATTTGAATCACTTTTGAAATTCTGTGAGAATTATGTAGAATTGATTTCTACCTTTGTTGACACTGTTTCCAAAATATTAATTGGGACTTTGGTTCTTTTAGGCAGTATGGGAAAACATCACACAAAATTGTTCAGGACGTACTGTTTAATTTTAGCACACACATTGTATGCCAGAGTTGTTTATATATGTGGTTAGCATAGCAATAGAGAGGGGGGAAAAACCCAAAAACCCCAACAAAAACCCCAAACCAGAAAGTCAGTTGCAATGAATGGCAGTTCAGCTTGTTCTTATTTGTGGCGAATTTTTTTGCTGGTAATTATTTTGGAAAAAACCTAGTCTTCAACTACAATCCCATCTACTCTGGAATTAAATATTCAGCACTGCTTACTAGTGACCTAGCATTAGCACTAAAAAGCGTAAATATTACTGGCTGTTAAAAATGTTCTAATAGTATATGGTTTAGCCTGTTCTGAGAGCTAAGATGATATTGTGTAAAAAGCTTGCAGATTTATATCCAACTCACGCAAATTCCCAGCAACACACTGACAGACACTGGAAATCTTGTAGAAAACTATCAGAGTACAGACTAGGCAGAATTTTATTCTTGCCCTTGTTGAACAAAGTATTTTAAACATGTGAAATGCTTTTTTTTCAAAGGAGTGTTTTTGAAATCTGAAAGTTCTACTATTACAACTCTCCTTTTCATTCTGAAGTTACATGTTTCCTGGATCTCTAGGACTTTCTAAAAATGTTCAGTTTTCACAAAAAATATATTTGGGTAGCATTTTTTAGGTAAAAATCATATCACCTTGAATGAGCTAAAATAACAAAAGTCAATGCTCTGTGTGTGTGTGTTTGTGACTAGAATTCTTTTTATTGCATGAGACATGTATTTTTAATGGAAAAATATTTCAAATCCTCAATCCACACAAAATAAGGAGCTCCCTTGTATCAATAACCTTTAACTAACAGCAAATCTTCTATTCCCTCAGGGTAAACAATCAGGTAGCTCTGACACCTGCAGCTACTGTAAACAATCACCTAAGAAGGAATCAAACTAGTGGGAGCCTGGGGAAATATAAATACAGTAAATGCATCAAAAATACTTCAGCTGGTGCTTAGAGATTGTGCAATCATGAAGTACTACTTTTTTCCAATAAAACAAACCCCTATACCTCAGGGGTTTAAGAGTCAGCCTACTGTGGGGTTGGAGCAATTATCAGATACACTGAGGAGAGGAGGTGTAGTATGGATTGAAGCCATGTTCACACACCAGACTATTTGAAGGTAGAACAAATGTCTAGGATGACAATTCTTTTTAAGATCTGCTGGCATACTTACAGAACACATCTAGCACATTTTTTTTAAAAACATAGACTTTTCTGTAAAGGAGGAAATGAGATCTATTGATACGTGATTTTATAATTTGTGCTGGTCTTTTTAAAAAGAAATCACAAATTCATGCTGACAGACAAAAAGTAAAATTCTCAAACATACCAGTGTACCTAGAATTCCAATTGTCTAAATGTTCTTTATAATTGATGTTTTTTAAGAAATTCCTCTATGTTTGGCAGATTTCTAAAGGGTCCATATAGGATTCAAATTGTGTTCTGCTACACAGGCTATTACTTACTCAAGTAACAGAATTACTCTCAGTATTTTTTCTTCCCAGTGCAGTTTTGTGAACTTGAACATGTATCTTTGTTAGTCATGGGCTTAAATAATGCCAATACATATCAATATACACACCATACCCCTACACATCATTGCACAAAATCACTGTGAAAAATGAGAATATGGGCAAAAGAAAATTTTAATCTGAATTTATTAAACTGTTCCTCCGTGACAGGGAAATCATCATGCCTACCATCTGTAGAAAAACCTCCAAAATCAGTAACAATTATATAGTTTGTGAAAATCTTGAAGTCCATGAAGCTGCTCTTCAAGCATCTCCTCCAGCTTTTCACCATTCAATGTTACCTGCTCCCTTCTTTTCCAACATGAATGCAAGAAAAAAGAAACAAAATCAGAAACATAATTATGGTATTTTCATACTGCTGCTAATTGACAAAAATATGACAAATTTATGAATGTAATTACATGAATCTAAGAGGAAAATAGTGGACTTGATCCTGAAGATCCGGTCCAAGTCTAGATCCTATTTTCTGCGCAGGACAGTGCTGCAATGATGGCTTTTTCCATGTACAAAAATTTAAGAGACAACGGAATATTGATCCATTACTTGCCTTTAATGCACTGCTATGGTGTCCATAAGTCACTTGACCCTAACTTTTTTCTTAGGTTTAGCCTAGGTACAGTACTGAGTATATGGCAAGAATTGTAGAACAGTAGTAGTAACATAGCGTGTAAGTAATTCATTCACACAGTTCAGGTCAGTAGAGCTTTGACAGACTAAACAACAGTAACAGGATAACAAAATCTCAAATCAGTGAGACAGATGAGTTTCTCCCAAGGCAGAATGCAGGAAGAACCAATTTCAGGTAGCCAAGAGACATAATGTATCCCACATTTAGATTAGGATGTATAATCAGTATTATATAAATAATTTTTTTTATAATTCAGATAATAATTTTAAGAGTCCCGGTACTAAGATTGCACTCCTTTTCCCTTGAATGAATGTATATGCAAGTTCTTACATGTATAAATTCAAACTCTTCTTCAGACTTTAGTTTTATTTTGTATTGCATATAATCATTTGTATCTATTTAATATTACAGTATGAATTCAGCACAGGACATGTATTATCTTCATGGCATTAAGTGACCAACTAAGTTATTACACTTGTTATTGGGAATGCTTATGGTCTCTGAGCACTTTCTCTAAACCCACCTGGCTCCACAGAGAGTGTTTAGGGGTCAGCAATGGATATGGACCCTCCAACACCCTAGGAAATTGATTCAGAACTGCTTTTGTGCATCTCTCTGTGTTCCAGTCTTGCACCATATAAGCACAGTCTCATTGTCAACATATTAAAAAGACAGAATAATGGAAGTTTACACCTGATAACTACATTGGCAGATATCACTATTAAATATTATTTGAAAATGAAAAGTTAAGGGCTTTTTTCAGTATCTGGAGGTTACAAAACAGTTCACTGACAGAGAATTCTCTGAATTAACAGAGACACTGGATCAGTCATCAGTAAGAACAGTATTGACTTCAACTTGTAGAGAGCTCTGCAGATATTCTTCTAGAAAACAGTTATTACTTAGAGGTTAAGGTAGTCAACTTCATTAGGAACCAATATGAAAAGTTTTAAACATGCATAAATGTGTTTTTATAAAAAATACCATCAATATTAGTATCTATATATTTATATTTTTATTTATATAAATATTAAAATTATAAAGTTATAAACCATAACCATTGTGGAAGTTCACATAGAACATTTTGAAAGATCAGGATGCAAATTTCTGAGACTAGAGTACCAGGATCATTTGCCATAAGGATGTTGTTTGCAGAATGTTGTTTACATACCCATAAAATAGCTGCAGCAGACAATAATTTCTTTTCTAGCTGTTGATCAGACTTGGAAGCCAAACTGCAGGAACACTCCAGCATGCAGAATGGCCAGGGAACAAAGGCAAGAGTTGGCTATATTGAAATGAAAGATATGTCCAAATTGTGCTGACAGAACAATAAGAGAGTGTATTTATAAAGCTGTTGGACCTCCTCTCCAGAAGGCTTGTCCACATTAGTAGTGGTGGTCTTTATTCTCCAGGGCAGTATTCAGTTGTCAAGTCAGAGTGAAGCTGGATTCAAACAAGGTGGCTCATCCATATGATGTGGTCTACTGGGACAATTTTGTCATAGGTTGCATCTGGACTGTTTATCTTCTTTCTGTACACCCACCATTGTGTATCATATATTAATTTATATCACACAAAATACTAGAAAAATTTAATAATGTTTCCAGGCAGCAGCCTAACCATTGCAGTTAACCATTACCTTCAAACTGAAAATAGTCTGAACTGTTTAGATATAGGATCAACTTGTATTATTTATTGGGAAAAAAAAACATCTCCCAAAATTTTGCTCCTGAACCTGGTAAAGGGTCACTGGGACGCTATCAGTGCCATCAGCAAGATTAATAGCATGAGTGAGAGAAGTGATTCAAATTCCTGAATGCTTTAGACAGTGCTGAGTATTTGAAACATCTGCACAGGGCTTGCAGCTACTGGACCTACGGGGTTACTGCACTCTTCTGGAGCAATAGCTGGAATGCAGGTGGGATATCCTACTGATCTTTCCTCAGGCTTCTGGCTTTCACCTGATAAACACTGATAACATATTTCCGGTTACAAGAAGAAAAAAAAGAAAACACCATTTATCTGCAATATTTTGCATTTCACTTTCCAGGTGAAATGTATTTAATAACCTCAAAAACAAGTTAATCATACTAATTTCTGTGTATCATTAGTATAACACAGGCAATTTTAAATTCTCCCTGATAGTGTTTTTATTCTTTGATGGATGTTCTGTAAGTAGCAGAACTGCACAAACACGTGAGATGGAAAGTAATTCTCTAGTTGAATCTACTTTCTTTGGGAGGCTGGACTAGATGACCTCCAGAAATCCCTTCCAATGTAAATTGAGTCTATAACATGTAGATGCAGTTTTTTAAAACGCCCTTGTGGAAAAGCCATACAGCACAGTACCTTTTCTAATATCATTGGCAAAGAATAACTGAATTCTGACAATTATGAACTTTGGTGATTAAAAATATCACATATTAGGCATTGGTTTTAGTATATTTCATCTTTCACAGCCATTGAACAACAGGTTAAATTACAAAGAGCTATTGTGCTATTGGTTTTTCAGTAAAGTACTGTCAAAATCATTGAGAAGTAAAAAATGGAAGAATGATTTAGCACATCAAATCATATGGTCCAAGCGTCAGTTGCTAGACAGTGATAAAATTCTTCCACAGAAGAGTTTACCTCAGAGATGGTGAAGCATGTGGGCCGAACATGACAGCATCTAACAGAGACATATTACATTTTAAATCAGGTTTAACCTGAATGTTATTGTCCCTGGCAAATCTGTGTTTCTGTAACGTGGTTTTTAAAGCAATACAATTACAATCTCCTATATCTGTGGTGTTTGGCCAAAGCATGGACATACCAGGAGGCCTCTGAAGTAGAGAACAAAGGGTGTCATTTCCCAAGGCACCTGTAGCCTGATGATTTACAAAACCAGTAACCTCCTGTTCTGCCCTATCCCCTCTGTCAGTAAAAGTAGATCTGTCTGTGCTTTCCCCTATTTCTATGTTCTGTTACTACATACTATAAAGTCATGTTGTCTTGTTGCAACTGCTTTTCCATGCATAAGCACCTAAAATATTTTTACTACATAAATATGAAAAAATATGTATAACAAATCAGCCATCATTCTGAGTAACCCAAAGGAAAAATGATTGTTCACTTTTGGACAGCAATTCAATTCAGGAATAGTAATAAATAGGCGATAGGCTACATATTTTGGGAAAAAAAACAAAAAACAAAAAAACCCAATACCAAGCCACTGTAAAATATGGGTCACAGTTCAATCTGAATTAAAAAAATATTTATTTTCTGCCCAGATTCCTTTAAACTCATTGGCAATTTTAAGAGTCGATTTGCAAATGCAGGAAGAAATAGATATTAACTTTACTGAATTTGAGACAGTCTCTTTGTAATCATCTAGATCAAGTCTGTAGCTACCAGTTGCTAAGAGAGACAAGCACCTCAAAACCCCAAAGCATTTAAGAAAAAAAAACCCCTCACCTCACGTACATCACACCTCTGTGGGGGAATACAACAAAACACCTTCCAGAGGTTCCCTCTCTCTCTCTTTTCCCATATTTAATTACTGAATTTTCTTGTCCTATCTTGTTAATTGGACTAATTGATAAGTCACTTTCATTATTAAACGTGACTTTAATAGCTACCTTGCCTTTCACAATTCTAAACTGGTAGCTCTATCTTGTTGATTGAAAACACTGAACTTCAATGTAGAATGAAAAAAATACAGAAGTCTTGTACCAGTTTCTTCTTCTCCATTACAGTCCCTCTCTTCATGATTTTAAATACCCTAGAGATATTTTAGAAACTAAAATAAGGGATTAAAGCAATTCCTCTTGTCAGTTTTATACCTTTAACATGTCTAGTTTTCTTATTTGAGGTTTCTATTTGTTTAAAGCTACCTAGTTGAAATGGAAGCCACCCACAGAATTTTTTCTATGAAAATTAGATATTTGCAATATAATACTTGTACTGTAGTTCCATTCCTCCATCATACACACTACATCTAGCTTCAGTGGTCTGAACAAGCAGAGGCATGCACATAATTAATTCCATGAGGGACAGCTTATTCATATATTTGCACACACAACTCTTGTTCTTTGTATATCAGTTACACATAATTTACAATGACTATTTCTGCTAACTTGAGAACTCAGCGTAAATTAAATTCTAAATAAAGCTCCAAGTTTTCAGACACATTTTTGTTGTAGCTTGATCAAACAATTTCTTTTGTCCTACTTGCACATGAGTGCGTGCACACACACACACTGGAAATGGCTTTTTCTATTCTTCAGCTTGTGCTATGCAGTAAAATAGTTATAAAAATAGCAACATGGCAACAGTTGCTTGCACATGTGGATGTCATAAACATTTTGTGTTCCTTTACAGCCAAACTCAATCCAAAGCACTGTCACAGCAGTGGGCCCACTCCAGGAACCGGCATGGGAGAGGGGCTCTCAGGCACCAAGGTGATTTGCAAGTTGCAAGGGAGTAATACATACGTTGTGAATTAGCTGTAAATTAAATGCACAAGTGTTCTCTTTATAAGAGACATGTATTCTGGAGGAATTTCTTCACAGAAAGGGTGATTAGACATTGGAATGGTCTGCCCAGGGAGGTGGTGGGGTCTCAGTCCCTGAAGGTTTTCAAAGAAACACAAGATGTGGCACTTTGTGTCATGGTCTAGTGGGCATCGTGGGTTTTGGTCATAGGTTGGACTCAATTATCTCAGAGATCTCTTCCAACCTAATTAATTCTGTGATTCTGTGATATACATACATAGACATAGGATCTGTGCTTAAAAATAAACCATAGGAAAATAGTTAAAAATAAATAAATAAAAGCAAGCAAATATGGGTTGTGAGCAAATATGATCCAGGAGACAGCCCAGAGGTATGAGAGGTCTCTCCCAGTTCCCCCTACCCACTGCCCACCGGGGTCTCTCGCTGGCCCACCCAGGACCCCTCCTTGAGTCCTGCCTCCCGCTGTGGGTACCCCTCGCTCGCCATTAAGCTCCTTCCCCAAATGCTGGCTCCCGCTGTGGGTACCCCTCACTCACTATTGAGCTCCTTCCCCAAATCCTGGCTCCCGCTGTGGGTACCCCTCACTCACTATTGAGCTCCTTCCCCATGTTCTGGCTCCCGCTGTGGGTACCCCTCGCTCACCATTGAGCTCCTTCCCTAAATCCTGGCTCCCGCTGCGGGTACCCCTCGCTCGCCATTGAGCTCCTTCCCCAGGTTCTGGCTCCTGGTGTGGGTACCCCTTGCTCGCCATCGAGCTCCTTCCCCAGCATGAAGCCCTGTCTTGAGTCACGCCCAGGCTGGGGCTCCCATTTCAGTGTTACACCATTGCTACTGGGACCAGTTCTGGGACTGTCAGCTCAGGAAGGACATTGAGGTGATGGAGCACATCCAGAGAAGGGCAAGTGAGATGGGGAGGAGTCTGGAGCGCAACTCTTGTGAGAAGTGGGTGAGGGAGCTGGGGTTGTTTAGCCTGGAGGAAAGGAGGCCCAGGGCAGACCTTATCACTCGCTACAATTCCCTGAAAGGAGGCTGTGGCCAGGTGGGGGTCAGTCTCTTCTCCCAAGCAAACACTGACGGGACCAGAGGATAGTGTCAAGCTGTGCCAGAGGAAGAAATAATTTCTTCACAAAAAGGGTGATTGGAATGAGCTGCCCGGGAAGGTGGTGGAGTCACCGCCCCCGGAGATGTTTTAAGGAAAGACTAGATGTGGCACTCAGTGGCACGATCTGGTTGAGGTGGTGGTGATCAGTCATAGGTTGGACTTGATGATCTCAGAGGTACTTTCGTAAACCGATTCCGTGATTCCAGGTGCGTGCTGGGGGTCCTGGCCCCGAAACCCCA
>NW_005054307.1:1113560-1155572 GCF_000277835.1 Geospiza fortis | reverse complement strand
ATTCGAGAGAGCCGGGGCAGCCCTCCCTGTCCTTCCCAGGCAGCCACTGAGTCCGCCTGAGCCCTGCGGGCCCCGCCGCGGCCGCGCGGTGCTGTGGCGCAGGGCCGGGGCTCCAGGGTGGGGAGAGGATGAGGTCTCGCAGAACGGAATATGCGAAATACGGATCTTTGAGCACAGCCTTCCTGACTGTGGAAAGCTACCCCCTGTTTGGTGCTCTCTGCCATAGGCGTGCCTTCCCCATTGTCACGTCGGCACTCCCTGTCGCTGTGTCCCGCAGTGCCGGGACTGACTTGGGGTGTCTCGCAGCTGCTTTTCTCCAGAGATCACTTGGTGTTCCATGGGCACATTGTGCACGTGTAGTAACAAAACTATGGCCATTTGTTCCAGGCCTTTGCCCTTCCCGACATCTGCAGTGGGGAGCTGGCCGTGCCCAGTTCTGGGCAAAAGGCGGGGTCCCATAGCCGTTGTGGGGAACAGGCGGCCTGCGTGCGCCTGGCCGCCTCTGGCCAGAGACTGCCACATGTCCCACACATATGCGACTTATTTTGTGTAGGTTTAGCACACCCAGAACACACTGGAGTGGTTGTGCAGCCAATACAGGTGATTCTTGACATGCGTGTCAGTGATTCCAAGCCATTTTGTGCTTGTGAAGTTGTATCACTTTTGTGATACAACAGTGGTCATAATGATGTTGGGCACAATAGCTCACGTATTAAACCCATTTTTTCTGATATGCATTTTAGTTTTTATCAACCACTAGTAAGAGAAATCCATAACTCTTACGTTAATGGGTTTTGTTGCTTTTGCAAGTTATGACATATCAGGAATATACTCTGAAAATAAAAATCATGTCTGCATTTTTCCATGTTAAATGTACAAGCAGAGTTTTCCAGATGCATAGTTTTAAAAGGTCATGTCCATAGTTTTAAAGTAAAGCTGCATAAAATAATGTTGCAACTATAATGCCAAGTAAGCAGTATCCTTGTTCATCACAAGTACTGGGTTAGCTGACCTAGAGAATGAGCGAGAAACTCATTCTCCAGTTAACATATGTTGATTTCTCACTTCATGTCTACCAACTATGATTCTCCACAGGAAAAGAAAATTAGCATAAGTGGAGTGTAATCAGCAGACTATTTTTGTCAATTTAAAATAGAGACTGGATATGTAATACCTCTTTATCTCCCTTAGACTATGTTACAGTTTGCTGTAATAAGGTGCTCTGATGCATGTATTAATTTTGGTTACTTTAAATGCTGAGTTCACATATGTTACAATGTAATGAATCCATAGTGATGCAGCATATTATACTGACAAATGTACTGTGTACTGTCAGGCAATAGAAAAACAGCTGAAGATTTGTGGCTATAAGAGCAATGTGGATGTCGTGGCACTGTATCTGGCTAGACAGTAAGTAAAATGTTTCTAGTTTTGACTTTTACTAAAAGTAGAGCACGCAGTAAGTGGAAATCTTTCACAGTGCTTTCTGTACCAGGAACTCTGAACATCATTTATATGTGAAATTCCAGTAAATCATATTCTTACATAGTCCGTACATGTTGTGAATGAAGAAATGGTAAAAGTACACGGACACACAGCAGCACTGTGCTCACAGCTAACAGCCTCATCCCTAGATACACAATCTGTCTCCAGCAGCTCAGAGTTGCTTGAGGGTCCATGAGTTCACAGAGTTGTACATGAGTTTCTGCCATGGGGAGCAGAGGAGTGAGAGCTGATGGGCTGATCTCTGCCTGTTCTAACAGGCACATAAGGCTGGGTGGAAGGAGTATCAAGAAGGCAAATGAAAGAACATGGGACCTGCCCAGTCTAGGAACTGCCAAATTTCTGACCTCCCCGAAGAAATGTGTTACTGCAATGGCAAAACTCAGTGGTACCACCCTTGAAATTACCTGCATCTGTACTGCTAAGAACTGAAGGGAGGGCAGGGCAAGATAAAGTGAATACAAGCACAAGAACACTTGGGCAGGCAGTACTGATGAGAGAGCTGATCTCCTCTGAGAGCTTAATGAAACAGAGATGTAGGGCAGATGAGGAGAAGAAGACATGCTGAGTGAAGGAAGGCAAACTTTCATGAACCTGTGGGTGATCTAGGTTGACAGAGGTGTGTGCTGTAGTATGAACATGCTGAGAGGCTGCCATAGAGGGATGGATACATGACAGGACATACTTCAAAGTCTGGGGAAAGCGTGCTTGGAATTTCTGGCCAGGGCACAATTCCAAGTGTTGCATACCTGTCTGCAGCCTCACAACTGCATCCACTGCTCACATGGTTGATGGCATATAGAAAAACTAACATAGTTTAATAATTCAGGGACAAGGTTTTCAAGGTCTCTTGGTCCAATGAGTGAAAAAAAAAGTCTTAAGGGATTGAGGGATTTCAGTGTTGTCTAGTCTGTTTTTAGTGGAAATTATATGGTCTTGAAAATCCAAATGTTCTCACTAATATGTTTAAATTAATTATCACATTTTCTGATTTACATCAAGAAAGTATTTGATGCTTTGTGAGGTAAAACATATAGTTACTGTCAAATTTCTTAAAATGTGCCTTTTAGAAAGAAGAAAAAAGATAAAATTTAAGGGAGAAATTTCAATAATGAGAAGATTACAAGGGGCATATATACATACTTTCTAAACAATACAATTATTATACCACAGATGTAAAGAATTAAGACTGTTTATACAATCTTAATTGGCATATTTTCTGTTTTTAAATGCTTAAATGTGTGCCCTGACTGGCTTTCAAGTATTTTTTTGGTATAGAATAAAAAGAAATGCTTGCATGGCAGATACATAAGTGATCTGTCTTACCATTAAACCATTTTGGTAAAGATAATGCAAGATGGATTCTTTCATGATTGGATAGAAGTGAACTCCTTTTATTCTATATCAGTTTATATAAACTTGAACCCTAGCCAAGCTCAGTATCAGATCATGCCTCCTTTAGTGTTGGTGTGACATATTTTTCTGCTATCTGAAATAAGAAAATGGAAAAAAAATTAAAGTCAATCAAATAAGAGGGAATGAGTTTATATTTTTAAACCACTACTATTAAAGGAACATTAAACAATGTATTTTGGACACTGAAAGCTGTCATCCCAGGAAAACTGATTAACTTAGCAGTAGGTAGAAAAAGAGTGCTGCAGGCCAAAAAGGATCAGTTTATAGAAGACATGCAAAGTCTAGAAGGCATGTAGAAAAGGACAGGCTCTTTTAAAATGTTAGAGGAATTAAGCTCTACCTGGGGCAAATTAAATGCCTTAATACGTGGGGGAAAAAAAAAAAAGCAAAGTAGCAAACCAAAACCAAAAAACCAAGAGATTGAGGCTTGGAGATAGTCAAGATGAGGCTGTTACTAGACAGGGAGTAAAGCCAATTAAATGTAAAGCTGTAATCTAGTTATAGAGTGGCAGTGACCAAGAATATAAGAAATTTTGGCTTTGCTACCTGAAATGTAGTTCAGGGCTGCACAGGAGAATTTGATAGGAGCTCTGTAGGAGCTCTGTATGTCCTGTCATCAGCCATCTGCTTGTACCCATTGCAATAATGTCTTTTTCTGTTACTTGTGACAGTACACTCATTAAGTATGTATTTGCAGGGTTAGTTTCTATGGCTTATTTGAGGAAGCCAAAGAAACAGTTTAAAGTAGCAGCATGAGAGGATAATCTGATTTTCAGTAATACAAGGGACTAAAAGTATAGTCCCCAAAATAAACCTTTGTAGGGTTTGCTCTTGACAGACTTTTCATTTGCAAAAGCAAGATGAGAAAAGGCATCCACCCTCCCTTTGTCTGTACCTGGAGGGTGTGTTGGAAAAAAACCCAACAAATAAAAAGACAGCATGGAAAGATAGAGACCAGACTTCACAGCTGGAAAACAAACATGCCTTTAGCCTGATGATATGAGGTTAATTTTTATCAGTCCTGTTACCTTCTGAAACACTGGCCTTCATCTTGCACCACATTAAAATCCACAAGAAAATTTTTATTATGGCAATTAAAATTTGTCAGGTAAAAGTAATCTATAATTTTTCTAGTGGAAATTAAGAACATTTATTTATAGCAATGAAAATAAAGAAGAGCAGTTAGTTAAAATCACTTGGCAGCTCACTAATATTTTCTGGTCAGTAGGTAATTTTTTATTTATAGTACACTAGCAAGCTCGAAGTGCTAGATACACAATGGAACATAAAACCATACTAGCATATGGGAGATCATTTCAGCCTTAGTGGATGTACTAAGTTTCTATGAGAATAGGACAGGAATGGAAAAAAGGTGAAATTTCACAATATACACTAATATGAAGAATAATAAAAAATGCACATTGATGTGCTTGATGTCTGTCTTCTGTTGGCTTCTCTGGCACTGCGGCTGGACAATCGCCATTGCACCTTCAAAGCAGTTTTGCTTTTAGCTTCATGTCCCCAGGGTGCCAAACTTCTCCTCCTGTGTTCTGAGTAGGATTTCTACAAAGTGCAAAGTACATGTGACTCAGACGCATAACTCATGTTGTTATGGAAAAGCAATTAATGTATCACTTATTTTGTTCCTGTTTCTTTACCACCTGCTGCTTTGTTATGTTTGCAGGTGTGCAGAGTCCTTACACTGTCTCTTCCACCTTCTCTTTGTGTCTTTCTGTACTATAAATTCTATGAAAGTGTGCCTTTCTGGTTCTTGTCTAATACTATTTATGGAAAATATAATATTTATCAAATTAGTAAGTGCTATTAATGCTAAGAAATTTGTTCCTCTTTTTTTTTTCTCCCATCAGAGGACTAACAAGTATCCCAAGTCTATCACAGTTTCGCAGATTAAGGTATTTGTGGATTAACAACAATAAGGTAATTAGATATTCCTTTAAAGAGCAGAACAATGCATCTATACTCCCTGATTATTATTTTGTGGTCTTTTTTAGCATAAAGTATTATATCTACTGTTAAACAAATATATTCTTTTCAATTTCCAGGCTAATTTAACTGTCAAATATAACAGATTTGAAGAAAACTCTTATTTTACATTACAGAATATAAGCTAATATATTTTCCTTTAGATTCACATTAGATTTATAAATTTTATTTAAGGACCTGAGGTTTTGTGCTAATTCCTGAGCTCCCAGTGTAATTAGAGCAGGCAGTTCTTGGAACAGACTGAAGGGTGATGCAGCTGTAGGACAGGAGTGGATTGCAGGAAATACATGGCTCTTCTTTTATATTCTGGCAGACATGCATAGTTTATTTCCTGGCAGGCTGGTGGTCAAGGTGAGGCTCCTTTTTGATGTCATGCACACGAGAGTGACATAAAACTGTGAAATGAGCTTCTCCCTGTGCACAGGAAGCAGCACTGCAGTTCTAGGGATGACAGGGTATGAATATGTTACTGTACAGTAGTTTACATGACTTCCACAGTGAGCCCAAATTCTTCCATCTCCAGAATTGCTTGGTCAGGTAAATAAGTAGATCTGTGAGCAGCAGAAAAAATAAATTTGCATTCCATGTCACTTCAGAGCACATGTATATCTGCTGCCCCAGGCTAGCATCAGTTATATGGCATCTTATGTCCAATTCATCAAAAGATCTCTACTAATTATTTTTGAAAAGAGTGAATGTATAGATTTATTAAAATGTTAAACTAAAATCACTGGTATAATAGGGCTTTTCCTTGTATAGTGAAAGGACATTAAAGGAAATGAAGAAATGGCCTGATGTGTAAGCTGAACTGATCTTGCTGATCAAAAAAATTGGATTTTTTCACAACTCTCACTTTCCTACCTAAGCAGTAACAAAGAACATTCTTTTGTTTTTCTTTGTTCCATATAACTTATGTGGAGAAGTCACTCAGTGGCTTTTCATAGGAGAAGTCTTACTGAAATGGCTCAATAGGAGCACCATATTTTTTCTGCACTCAATAATTTTATCAGAAAAAAAGCAAACTTCAGATGATTCTGAAAACAATACTTGCCAAGAATAGGGAAAACCATTGTACAAGGGAGTGGAAAAACTTCTGTCTTGTGCTCTTCCTTCCAGCTTTTAGATAATGTTAGTACACAGAGCAAAACACATTTATTTTGGAATCAGTGGCAAAATTCAAGGACTGAAATAATTCCTTTCCTGACAAATTACTTTTCATCACAGAATTCACAGCGTCAGGAATACAATTCTGTTTGTTGTTCTTCCATTTAAACTAGGATAAAAACTTCAGCACCATAAGTACTCTCATTTCTCAGTGATTATAAAGGTCTGCTTGCTGTCCCACTGCAGATACTTTACCTTGCACTGGAGTCAAAAGTGTATTGGAATTGAGCTTCTCCAAACAAAGTGTGATTCCATAGGAACTGAAGATAACTCTTTATTTGAAAATCATACTGATTTTTTTTTCAATAATTGATTCTCTAAATATGATTAGATGACATTTCTCACGAATAACAACAAATTTGTGCTCTTTGAGCTTGCTGGTGAAAAAGCAATTTAAAACCAAGATGTTTGGTTTATTCAAATGGCATATTTCAGGAATATTCTTAAACCAAGAATTATTAAATATTCTTAAACATAGAATTATTATGCTCTACAAGGGTCTTTTAACAATAAAAATTATTTCAAATATGAATAGAAGGAAGAGAAAATGTGGAGACCAGTCATTCAAGGAAATCTCTTTCCAAATACAAACGTTAAATGTGTAGTTCAAAAAATTAGGTAAGGCTCTACTGCTTGTATTTGATTTGTAATTAGTACTTCTAATGAAGGTTCAGATGTCAAGAGAATCCTTAAACCAAGAGTCTTAAACAAAAATTTAAGAAACCACCTGTGGTTAAACAGTTTTCCAGAGGCCACTTTTATAATTCTCCAATACCACATTCAGAGTGACATATAACAGTTTGCCTAACTCTAATTTCAGATCCAAGATTTAACCTTCTTGATCAAAAACTATTACTTGACTGAACTCTATCTCAACAATAATGAGCTGACAGATATATCAGGTACCAGTCTTCCCTTTTTAAGTTGTTGAGCAGAGGCCTATACTTTCTTTTTTCTGTATTGGCATTCAAATTTATAAAACTGGATTACAGCAAGTAACTTATTGGTTGAAAGATCCTATGTATGTATAATTAATACATGTTAATTATTAGATGTTTAATTTTTCCAACATACTTGAGTGACAATAAGGTGATGTGTTTATTCTGGTTTAAGGGATGAAATGTCATTCACTTTATGTCAGGCAATTGTGAAATACTTTTGATCTTACATGATCATATTTAATATTGAGAATTTATAACCAGAAGTATTTTGCAAGGTTACTGCCAAATTTGGTTTATTTTAAAAATGCATCTGTCATATACTTCTATTTTAATTTTGCTTGTCCTTGCAGATTAAAATGGCTTTACCAGACTTCTAAATTTGTGAATGAACAGGCCAAAGCATAATACATTTCTAAATATTTTAGGCATTTTAAATGTTAATATTTTATTTTTTTCTGCCCCTATAAAATGCTGGATGAGAAATTATGTTGATTTGTTTCTGTGAGATTTCAAGTAGACTTTATCTTTGAAAGACATAAACATGGTTACAAGTGACAATACAGATGATAACAAAATATGGATAAACAGAAGGCTATCATTAGTAGAGAAATAAAATACTGTATATGATTTGGAAAATGAGATATCTAATCTTGATGTGTGAGTATGTGAACACAGTCTGGGTCAAAACAATATTTTGTAATAGCTTTTTAATACATCAATAATTACTTGAAACAGAACTATTTTCTAAGGAATGCACTATTTACTACTTGTGAGACAAAGGTAGTAGGGATATACTAGGGATATACTAGGGATATTCTTTGTGAGGCAAAGGTAATATTAGGTCAAGGTAAAAGGAAGTGAATTAAGATTACAGGGATATAGGAAGAATGAAAGGAGATAGAAGAGAGGTTGCAATTGAGGCTAATTTGTTGCTGCAAGGTGATTTGGACAAATGGAAAAAATTGGAATGAAAAAAAGACAGGCATGTGCTTAAAGGATGTGACTAGAAAGGTGAAAAGGATATTGAAATATCTTTAATTTATTGCTTAAATAGCATCTCATGCAATGTGTTACTAAAAGACAGGCATACGTAGATAACTAAAATACCAAATTCAGTGTACAGCATAGCAAAATAATGTTCTAATAAAGGTAGCTATGGTGAGAATGATTAATTATTTTTTCATTTTATTTCAGGTGCTCTGAAACACCTATGTTCCTTACAGATTCTGTTTCTTCACAACAACGAGTTAAAAAAACTTGGCAAAACAGTGAAGGAATTGAAAGGAATGATAAGCTTGCAGACTCTAAGTAATACCTTATTTTTATTTTGCAGAACAGCAAGTAGTAGCTTTTTAGTTTCTTATCAGGATGTTTCTTGTCTATTTCTGCATCATTTGCCAATAGCTTTTGAAGCTAATTAGCAATTTCAGCCAAATTTGACAGAAGAAAGAGATCTCTAAGACATGAAAATTCCACAAAGAGTACCTCAACTGAGGAAAAACTGCTAAGTGAGTTCAGAAGTTAACTTTTTGGCTGCTGGCTGCCAGTAGCTTGGATGAATAGCTTGGAGGGTGTCTAAGCAGTTTACAGCTGCCTCTCTGTAATGGAACACAGGAGCAGGGTGAGATTGTCATAGAGGTGAAAAGAATTGAAAAATGGGTGTTACTGCTGTTGAGACTGTGAGTGATAGCTTATAGAGCCCAAGTTCCTGCCTCATTAATTCTCTTGCTTACTGAACTTCCTTTCTGCATCTTTTTGGCAGACTAGATTTCTAGAGTCTAAGAGTAAATGTACTTTTGGTATTATTCATAACAATGTCTGTTAAAGAGCATACTTTCTGATACACTAGCTGAAAATGAAAATTGCACCATCTCTGAAATTTCAAATGAAGTTATACAAGACAGTGTTGGTGCCACTAAGTTACAATATAAGAAGGTGGGATTATATGCTATTAAGATACTGAAAATTAAAATATAAGCAGTCTTTTTCCATGATTCCTAAAGGAATGTCAGCATAGGTCATGCCAAATGCTTAGTACTTGGAGAAGACAGTAAAAAAGTTTTGTGCCTTGGTGACATGGTTAAGGATGTGAATGTCAGAATGTCACCAGGCCATAACATCTCCTTAAGCATTCAGAAAACTGAATGTGTGATTGTGGGAAAGGAAAATATGAATGAAAAATTAAGCTTTTAATTGAACTTGACTCTGAACTGAAACTAATAAAAACAAATCAAGTGTTTAGGAAGACAACATGCCAGCCAAACTATTGAAATTCTTGTCATTATATGCAAGATAGAAAAATGAGTCCATTTAAGAATGCAGTTGTTTGAAGTGATTAGGCAGCGTCTGGAGAGACATCCTATGTATGAATGGTGCAGTCACTTGAATTTAATGTTAGCTCTCCAAATTAATAAGGAGCTTCAACAAGTACAGGAAGTTTGTTGTACTTGTTGCAACCATCTGTGGGAAATACAGAGCAGATAGTTAAAGTGCTGCTGAGTTATTATAAATGGCAGTTACAAAGGCACAGTGAAAATTGTATGCAAATTGGACCAGCCACCACCACAGAAAAGGAAGTGTTTAAAAGAACAATCAAACAATATATATAATATACTGATCTACCCTAATTTTAAAAAAATTGTTGTTTAGTTCAAATATTTGTACAAGAATAAACAGTAATAAGTGGAAGAAGCTTAACAACCTTAATAATCATAACTTTGAAGTCATTCCTTCATGACCTTTGCAGTCATGAAAAAAATTGTCAACATGGTTGCTTCAAGGGGATTTTGTAATAATGAATTCTCAAATTAACAGGTCTCTATTGGGTTAATAAAATGCTCTGTCATTTTTGAAATAAATTGAATCAGTAAATGAACAAGATAAATTTTAAAAGTCATATCCTATATATTATATTACTATATAATTTATCTGCCTTCTTACAATATTAATAAATATTAAATGGGTGCAGAATTTGCACTGTGTAGCTTTGCAAAGGGCTGTGCCCATAACTCACTTTTATAAAACAAAACCAGTGAGACTTCTCACTGTTATGAGGTAGATCTTTTTTATTGCTAATCTGATTTAAAAAAAAAAATCACTTGCTAACCTTCAATAGAGCTCCTGGATGCTTAACAACATTTTATTATTTTATAGCTCCTGGGGACAATAGAACTATTAAAACACACTATTATTGTTTGATTCAGGAGTAGCACCCAGCTGCCAAAATGTTGCATTTCTCTTCCTGAAGGCTCTCTTGTGATTTTAGCCACTGCCCTGCACTGGATATGTAGCATAATGACCATCCTTCATCAGGTGTCAAGGGAAGACACTCAGCTTCAAAAGATTTACAGCACGTGCTGCCTACAACTGCAGCCTTTTGGGAGATTCAGAGTGCTGCTTTATGGGCTCACCCCGTGCTCACGTCTCCCTTTTGGAATCCAAGATTTTTGTTACGTACTCTGTAAATTGCCTTAACTGATTTATTGTCCACAGCTGATAACATCCTGCTGCTAGACTTAAGAAAACTCTCTTGTTCACTATGTTTCTGCCCCATGTGGCAGAGGCACACTGTTTTCCTAGACTCCAAATAGAGAAAACAGACAAAACTGTGGAGGAAGAAAGCATTATCCTAATTTGTACAACTAAAATTGCATGACCTTGACAAGAAAGTAGATAGCTCAGCCAGGAATTGATCCCAGATGTTTTGTAAAACAAAACCATCTTGATCTGTACAGGGGTTGAATTTATTGTAAAAATGAGTAGTGGAAAAGTGCACATTCTCTAAAACAAACCTACAAATCAGTGTTGTTGAGCAGGGACATAGTCCAAGCAGCATCCAGATTCACAAGTTTAATATTTTGTGTTTGGTGCCTTGGAAGAATCTCTCTTGAATCATTATGCTATTCCACTACCAAACATATCTGCTTTTAATGTTTCTTTCTAAAACATTTTCTCTTCGGAGTGCTTTAGTATATTTTCTTGACTCAAGAATAGACTTATCAGATACATACATCATATTCTTTCTGATTAACACTGTCTAGGAAAAAAAAAATAATTCAGTTAAAATAGAACTTTCTTTTGCTGCCACCTTGTGGGTGTTTTGCTAATTTTAAGTGCAGCAATTTAAAGAAAAATTGTTAAAAAATTAAAATAAAAAGTTCTTCTCTGAATGCATGAACAGGTGTTTTCTATGAAGAAGAAGACAAATGCTCATTCCAGCCTTGTTGCATCTTCAAAATACCTGCAAAATCCCATCAAGCATTGAGCCCTCTCAGCAGTCCTGAAAAACATGAAATTGCATCTTGTAGATTACAAATCTGTGTGGAATATTTTCCAACTTTTTTCTTCTACTATCTCTTACTTGCTTCTGTAATACCATCTTCTTCTCTCTAACTGCTAAATGACATAATTTTTTTACTGTAGAGCAAGTATTAGCCACAGCCTCTCCTCAGAAAGCGAAAAACAGATGACTGCACACTGTAGCAGTAGTTGTAAAAATGGTTAAGATTTTGTTCCCCTGCTCTCAAGGTGACAGCCTCCTGATTATTTTTACTGTCTTAGAAGATCAGCATTTGTATAAGGAGATAAAAAGCATTATTATAGTTTTTGTTTAGAAAAGAGATCCCACAACACTTGCTTGTTTATTAGCTCATCTGTGAATGAGCCAGTTTCTATTTTAATCAGCCTCAGATATCACTGTCACTAAACAAACTAATTTGGCATGTGAGCTGGGCTCATGTTCCACACCCGGCCAAGCAGCAGCACAGGGCTGATACCTGTCTCTGTGTTGCAAAGATTTGGTTAGACAGGTAATGTGAACCTGAACATAAACATTTTAGCCAAGTTGCTAATGAGCTTTTGGAGCTTGGTATTTCCAGTGTTGAGGAAAGCAACTGGAACCCAGGTTCTTAGGAATTCAGGCCCTCTGAAACATTATTCTCTTACATTTCTTGAGTTTTTAAACTCATCATCTGTCAAAATATCAGAAGGCTGTGTATTTGCATTTTATATTGTATCTGTGGAATACTGCCTCTTACCAGCTCTGATAAAGTCTTAGGTGTCCTAAAGCTCATCTGATATTAAAAACTCCTTCCACCTACAAATTTTGAGTCTTACATTTAAGCTGTCACACCTAAAAGACCATTGCTATTTAAAATAGGGATTACCTAACACTGTGTAAGAAAATCAAAGGCAAACACTTCAGTGTTTTTTGCTGTAAAGGTTTGGAGTGCATGATGACACCTTTACTCAGATCTTGCCTGTAGTATTTTGCATACTCTGCAGTAAGTCAGTTCCTGCAGTCGATGTTTAGATTAGTAATTTCACATGTGTAGTGTTTATGCAGCCTAAGAACAACTTGAATTTGATATTTTGTACAAAATCTTTGGCTCCTAGTGACCTTTAATTTTCCTGCCTTGCAAAGTTGTTGTTTTGATGGGTTTGGTTTTTTGTGACACTGGGGCGTTTTTTTCTGTGTATGTTTTGCAGACCTATTCCATAACCCTCTGGAATATGATCCAGACTACCGGCTTTATGTGATATACTTCCTTCCTTCAGTTCAGCTCCTTGACAGGAAGGGTAAGGACTGCTTTCCTCTCTCACAAAACATTGTCAGTTGCTTTTGGTTCTAACCACTTTGGAAACATAGGTGAAATTATCCTATCTGTTGTTTTACGTGCATTTGTCGATAGAGAAAGAGAACTAATGAACAAGATACCTCTCTTTTGTAAGATTTGTCAAGCAAAAAGAGTTTGCGTGGCATAAACACTTTGCCAAACATTTTATTTTTCTTTTTAAATTGTGTTGGTTTTTCTTGTATCTTGGTCTACTTGGGTAAAGATAAATACTTGTGCTTAGAACCATGTACCTACCTCTGTGCATTCAGACTGGTATATTCATATGGGTGAGTGTGCTTACTTAGGTTTGTACATGTTCCTGTACAGTTTAAGTACATATATGCACATTTCTTGATAAGGTAAATGCAGACCAAGCTTTCAAATACAATAAATATTCAGAAGCTATCAAGAGATCTTTCACAGCTTGTCTACTGTAAATTCTACAGAAATAAAAAATGTCTTAAGAATAGCCAGATTTTAAATCAGTGAATCCATAAACATGCCACAATGTACCCAGAAAATCACCTTTGGTGATTTATGTCCCTGGTGTTTGGAGAACTGTGTGACTGACAGAACTGAAAATTACTGGAGAGCACTGAGAAAGTAGCTGATTCCTACCTCAGCTCTGTAAGAAAGCAGCAAGGAAAAATCAGCACATTCCTTAAAAGGGACTGAGCAAGGCAGGTGCAGGACATGTGCAGGTGCTGGGAAGCTGTGCAGCTGTTGTGTAGGAAAGGTGCTGGGTGGGCCCAGCAGGTGCCAGGGGCTGATGAGGCGTTGCTGGATCTGACCAGGTGCCTGTTTGCTCACACAGTCATTTTGCACAGGTACCTCCACTCTCCCGAGCACTTGCTCCTGTGTTACACTTGTGCTTAGCACATCTGCCAGGCTGTTGCTAAAATATCACTTTTTGACTGGGGAGTGATGACTGAAGTTTAATGTGCTGAAAAATACGTGTTGCGTTTACATGTCTAGAAACACTTCCATAAAACTTCCTGGACTTAATCTCCTAACTACAGTTCTACTGTAATCAGTCCTGGATTAAGACTTGAGGCAGTAATTTGTATCAAGCTGTATCCTGGACTTTCTATTTAGGGAAATATTTCTCTAAAACATTACAAAGCTTCTTTACCATCTGTAGAATATTACCAGCATAGTCCTGGCTGTCTCCTTCACACAAGACATGCTCATGTTCCACTACCTTCAGGCATGACTACTGCAGTTCCTTCCTAATTGGTCCCCTAGACACCATGACTCCAAAACTTCCCTGAACTGAAAATGCTTCTGCCAGTTACTTGTTCTAAAAGTTTAGCTGACTTCTGTTCCATAGCTAAAGTACTAGATTAGTATAAGGTTCATAAACTTAAACCACCATCCCCAATTTGATTTAACAGCCTCAAACTATTTGTTTAAAAATTAAAGTTATTTCTCTTAAAGTGGAAAACAGGAAAAACTTAAACTTTTCTTCTGATTGCACTCCTAGGGTTTTCGCTGTAATTGACCAATGGGAATTGAACTGGCCTTAAACCAAGACTTGTTTTTGCTATTCATAAAGACACTTCCAAAACTTTACTTAGTTCTGCAGGAGATCTCATTTAAGCAGCACGAAAAATCTTGCTTTCTAGCATCTTCATTTAACTTCTGATCATACTGCACTCAGGAGAAAATACTTTACTGTATAGGGCTTCAGAAAGTATCACTCCATGTTTCCATATTGAATTATCATGAAATTGTGTAATTAACATTGTTAAAAAAAACGGCACAGAAAATGTATGAATCACCTTTTGTATGTTGCCTTTTCAACGGATAGAAATAAAATAACTTTTTATTTCCCTTTTAACAGTAGTTACACAAAAAGAAAGGGAGTCAGCACTTAATCTCTATAACCCCAAAAGGGCTTGGGTGATGCAGTCAGTAGCTTTTGGGAAGAGAGCAGACACATCCCTCAGGACTACGGTGGGATCTGGCAGATGCACTCAACCAGCCAGAAGACCGATAATGCCCTCAGGTATTTATAACACTCGAAGGAAGGCACACATTTTTAGGTCATTTGAATTAGAAATGTTTTTTTCATTCAAACATTATTGGTTTTAGTGATAAAATATAAATGCATCAAGAACTCAGCTGGTTTGCTTCATAAAGTGAGTAGTGGTAGCAGCAGCAGGCAACAAATGAGTTCTTCTACTGAGCGTATTGTGGCAGATAAATTCTAGTCATACCTTGTAATTACAGAATTGTCCTTAAAGATAACTGAAAAAAATTTTGTCAGTAGGAGTCTTGTGTTTAGTTTTACTTCTATTTAAAACATCTCAATAGACTTATGACTCCCAGTGCTCAGCATCATAGAGTTTTGATGCCCTCTAGTGCTTTTTCAAGATAATCTGAAGAAAATATTTTCTTGTAGTGTTCTAAATTTTATGTATCTGGTTTTGTAAGCAGACTCCTCTTTATGATTTCCAAGCTGGGAATATTTTAATGATGTGCTATAACAGCACATACAGCAATTTTTAGAGTTCTTAAAACATTCAGATCTGGAAGGCAGCATGATCCTGGCACAAGAAAGCAGGTGAATACCAGCTGGAACCATGAGACTTGTATCACAATCCAGAACCAACTTTGAAATCCCACACAACCTTGTCAGCTTTTGATGTTTTAAAGATAAAACCCCCACCATTGTGCATAGATAACTGAAATTGTAGCACTTTAAATAGTGTAGATGAAAGTTTAGAAAGTAATCAAATACCTGCAAGTTTTTTTTTAAATGTATGTATCACAATAGTAAAACTGAAAGCACTGTATTTAACAATGATTTTGAAGAGGTTGGGAAAAGGAGGATAGTTTAAGCATATTTATTCATTTGTTTTGCTGATGATTACCAAAGCAGGCAGGCAGCTGTCTTTATCTCTACCCTGCAATCATACATATCTACAGTGGCATCATTTTCTGTGAAAGAAAAAAAAGCCCGGGTGTGTATGGCTACAGGAAATAAAATACAAAAAACCTAAAACTACCTACACTTAAAACCCAGCAAATACTTGCTTCCATAGTAATTTAATAAAATACTATCTTAAACATTTCATATCTTGTGCTATTTCAATTAATTTGAACAAGTAATTTAGGATCAGGATAGCAATCAATTCTCAGCTACTCAAATTGCTGTACAGCCATTAACATCATAATTTGAACTTTCTCTTATAGGTCATGAATTTGGAAATAACACTAATACGTAAGTAATGTTTTCAGTGTCTTCTTCCTTTTGCATCTCTCAAGCATTTAAGATCCTCTTCCTATGCCTAAAAAATACCCTAACTAGAGAAAATGTCCAGTAAAAATGAGCATTTGAAACAGTTTCAGGTCTTTGTATTCAAAATAGCTGCAACTCTACACTAGGTTTGTTGTCTAAAATTTAGTATTGAAAGATATTCCACATTTGGAAATGGGTACATAAAAATGCCATTTATTTGTAAGATCAAACACTGATCACTAGAAAAAGCATGCTCAAAGTATTAGAGCATCAGAATAGTTGCTCTGTATTATGTCCCAGAAAATGTTCTCCTGACTGGCTGTTCAAAAACACACTTTCTGGAAAATATTATGACTTGTAGAACGAAATAGTTTTATTCTGTGTGTGATGTTAATTTTATTCTCTTCAGTTTCAAAATCATAGAAATAAATGTAAAATTTTTATCTCTGTGTCTGGATTGAGACAGGAGAAAGGTTGCATTTTATTGTGATGACATTTTAGATGCAAACTTTGTAAGAGCAGATTTACAAACTTTAGGTATCAGGCTTGGCTTTACTTTCTAGCTTTACACATGAGAAGATTTGAAAAAGGCATTGAAGGAAATAATAAGAGCCTACATATAATATCCTTTAACAACACTCTGAGCACAGCTCTTTAAATAAAGTTATTTCTGTTGAACAATTAAGTCTTACCTGCCTTCAGTGCAGTAGGCTATCGTCATTGCCAGAATGCATGTACAGCTGCCTGGAGTCATTTATGGCAATGCTGAAGCTTTGCAAGGTGTCTTTTCATGACAAAGTGCGTGACACTCAGTGGAGACAGTCCTGTGGCTTATATGAGGTGTGTTAGTACAAGGACATCTTTAATAAATAAGTTCTTGTAAGACAAAGTATTAATATTGTATGTGAGTTGGAAGGTTTTGGTTCCTTGTCAGTTGCTGCTCTGATGGTGTGAATCTGCTGCTTTTCTCTCCCAGACAGCAGCTATGGCAGGATACCTGAACACAAGCTCACAGTGATCTGGATTCAGAGCTTGGAAAATGGGTATTTGCCTGTGGGCTAGTTAAGAGATCCACAGTGAAATAAATGTGCATTTCCAGTAATGGGTACCAAATCACTTGAATGATGTCCATTGAATCAGAGCATTAAAAGTATACAATTACAACTTTTGGGGGGGGGAAAATTGAAAACAAAGAAACATATTTAAGCCTGCTATAAATGTTTTTAAAATATTTTATAGCATGATTTTTTCAAATAGAATCTCATGACTCTGACCTTTTTTCACATTTTGTTCTGCTTTCTTAAATTTGGTAGAAGAAAACCTTCTGGAAATTTAAAATTTTTAAATCCTCCCTTTTTAGTGTCACCATGACTGCTACTTTCATGTTCCAGAGTGTGTGTTGTGAATTAGTTCTGAAGTGGTTTGGAAATGTTCAGGTAATGGACTTGCTTTGTTCTTTTTGCAGAGTACCATTTGAGGACCCTGAAGATGCAGTGTTAGTGCGGGCAATGACAAGATCTCTAATGGAATTTTCCTCTGTGGACTGGAACAAAGTAGCCACCTGTCAAGAAAGGCGGCTTGAAAACAAAGCAGAAGAGCCCCTCGAGAAGCTGACAGTCCAGTTTAGATGAAAAAAACCCTACTTCTCTCTCTAATGTTAACCCCATAAGTAGGCTAACAGCTCAATAAAACAAGTACACCACAATACACATCTAATTAGGTGAATTTCCAGAAAAAAAAGTTAGTGTAACATTTCTTTTATCATATGTTGTATAGAGAGTGAAGAAATTAAGATAACAAATGATAAACCATGGCAATGTTATAATAAAAGTTGCTTGAAATAGAATGTTTACCATAATTTTGTTATCCATAAGTACTAAACTGCACTAATTTTTAGGAAACTAAAGATAAATACTTTTATAATACACTTCCTCACATATTTCTCCTTCCATTCTGTCAAGGCTTAAAGTCAATGATGTTTTCTAAACATTTCAAACCCCTTCTTTCAGGCTGTAACTTGACTGCTGAGTTCCTTCCTTCTCTCCTAAGTTAGCACAGAGCCGCAGGACAGTCTATGTTGGCAGGGATCTCTGGAGCTTATCTAGTCCAACCTTCCTGCTGGAAGCAGGGTGGAGATGAGGTTGTCTGGTGGCTTGATGGGGAATCAAAGATTTCCAGTGAGCAAGGCACCACCACTGGGAGAATGAAAGCAGGATTTGTGCTGGAGATTTAGCACACTTCCAAAACCCTGACTCTTTTGCCCTGAAGGGATGGATTTCAGAGAATCCTTGAAGAGCAACACACCGCTGTGAGCCCCAAACGCTGTGAGTGCAACAGGAGGCAGCAGCACTTCTGCATTCCCAGACCTCAGAGTGGAGGGTGACTACAGCATGACTACAGGTCTGAGTTCCAGGCAGGCATTTCTTACCTGCCAATTGTCATGAAGTTAAATTTGTATACTCAAGCTACAGGAGTCCCCTGCATGTCACAGGAGAATGTCACCATGTTACAGACACAGGAAACATAATTGCCACATAGCCCCTTTCTTTTAAAAAATTCTCTTTATTCTTCACAATCTACTAATCCTTGAAATTAAAACACAAGTACATTCCCTGCACAGGTGGATGTATGTATCCTCACTCTTACAGTTTTGAGAATATTAAACAAAAACTTTCAACATATTAAATAGTAAAAAAAATTAAGAGTGTTTTCTCTGTTTTGAAGATGGTCCTTACTCCTCTAATTAGAAGAATACTGCTATATTTAAAACACCACTGATTCAGCTGACAATAAGAGTCCAATTTTGCCATCCTTATGCAGCAAGTGATATTTTCAGTTGTGGCATTCCCATTGATTTCATGAGATGCAGAAATAAATCTGAGTGAAAAACAAAGTTGAGGGGAGCTATTTTCTAGATCTGGTATTTAGCTGAAAGCCAAAGTGAAATCCCAGTTGTTTCAATGCACACATGAATCTTCTCATCCAATTCACTGCGACCAGTTCAGCATGAAAAATACTTAGCATTTTTTGTTTATGAAACAATTCACAAGCAACATCCCACTGTGCTCTAAGGCATCTTTACCTGAAAAATTTAGAATGCATTATTCTTGTCAGTCAAAATATTTTGAGTCATTCTGGTCTTCCCTTCATTAAACTTTGGAATATTTCTGACCAAACCAATAGTGAAATACACATTTCACCATCAGCTTGAGACACCTGAAACAACAGTTTCATTTACTACAATTGCCACAAAATAGACATTATTTTTTGTGCTCTCACTAGTCAAAAATATTTACAGTAATGTCATGAAAAACTGAGAGTTCAGATGAGTATCTTCAGAAACTTAATTGTTACTGAATTCCTTCAGATAAAGCTTCATAAAGTGCTGAAAAAACACCAATTCAATAGTTGGCCTTCCAGTGCTTTTAACTACAGGCCTATGTATTTGCAGAAAAAAAATTTAAAATTACAATTAAAGTGAGTTTTAAGTTTGGAAAACATGAATAATCCAAATCAAATGCTGTTCATTTTTCACTATGTGGCTCGTTAACCACAGAAACTCAGTTTCACTAGGCTTATTGTTGGTATACTCACAGATGGATCTATGCCACTAATTTTTAGCAGATAATAAATACCTATCTTGACAATTTACAACAAAACCTGGAGTATTTATAGACAAAGTAGCCAGTATTCTATCTCTTGATGAACAGAGACATTCTGTCTTTTAAAAGAAGTCTTGCATAAGCCATGCTTCAAGAACTCAGACATGGTCAGCATAAAAAATTCTTTAGTACCCTTGAGAACTCTCAGTTCCTTCCTACCCTCTTCTTACTCCTCAGAATCTTGAATTTTTTGAAGATCAATGTCATCTAAGGCAGTTTCACTCTCCAGTGGACTTTCAGGTTGCAGGGCTAGTGCCTCCATCTCTTTGGTAAATTCAGGTTCTTCTGTTCCATCAGTAGGATGATTTGGATCCATGTTTTTTGTAGGATCTGGACCAGGATCTGACTGTTGTTCACTTGTAGAACTACCCTCCACTAGTTGCATTTCATCTGAACAAAAGAGAAATCACACAATTAATAAACACTGAACTCCTTTGCAACAAAACATTTTTATTGCTGAAAAGCAATAACACTAGGACACTTTGCATCAATTACAGAAGTGATTTACTTAGAAAATTTTCATTGAAAAAACCCAAACCACTAAAGCTTTGCTTAAGTTGGTATAAGGTTACTCTGGAACTAACCCTATACAAAGCTCTCATTAATTTATCTTCCATTTTTGCCAGACTACTTTTTTTTTTTTATTATAGAGAGGAGCAGAGTAGGATACTATAGTTATTTTAAGTTTCAATTCAAACATCCTTTATTGACACTGTACTTATCACCAGCTTTTCAAAGAATGGCTGCAAGGCAGTTAAACACCAAGTACAGGTGGGGTTTGTATTAAATCAAAAACACATGGACACGACTATATAGGAAGCATTTCTGCATAAAACAGACTGAAGAAATTATGTGCTTAAAAACAATGAACTTTGGTTGAAATGAGTCATCCTAAAATTCATAACTTGACTGCCTGGAATAGAATAAACTATTGCACCTTTACTCTTCAAGCAATGTTTTCTAAGAAAAAAGAAGTTGTTAAGTAACTTTTTTCATGTGATTCTACTAAGTAGGGCTTGTATGCTAGGACTTCTGAAAAGAAGGAGGGGAAAGCCTAACTGGGAGTAGTTATATCTTGGTATATTGTTCTCTGTTGTGATTGATAGGCAGCCAAGAACAGTCACAGCTAGCTAGCCACAGTCCTGCCAAAGCCCTGCCAAGGTCTTATGTGGCAGTGAGCTAAGAGCCTTCAGCACAGGCTGAAACGTTGACTTTCTTGACACTCACCTCTGTAGAGCAGAAACAGAAACTCTTGGGTTTGCTTGTAGTTGCAGCTGTTGCATTTGGTTTTTTTTAATTATTACTTTCCTGATGTATAGGATTTGTAGGGGGTATTACTAACTTTCTGAAATAAAACTGCTGTTGATATGAAATGCTCTGCTACACCATTCACAAGGTGACCTGAAGTTCAGATGACTTCAGTGTCTTACTAACAGTGCATAATTGGATAACCTCTATAATGTGCTGGCTGTCTACTTGAATCAGTTAATGAAGATTAACATGTAGATAATGGAGGAGAAACATAACAAAAAATGTTAGCTTCCCTTTTTAGGCAGGAAGGGAGAAGAGCCATCCACCAAGATCCTGCCTCTCCCTCTGAAAAGGACAGCACGTGAGGCATCACTGCTCACAGCTCATTATGTTTGGTTGTACTGGTATGCAGTATATCCAGGGATTTCTAATATCCTTGCCTCCAACTTCCACAGTCATCCTGATCCCATGCAACAGCAGTTCTTGTAACAGGATCAACAGAGGAAACTGGTGAAAACTTTAATTATTACTGATTTATTACTGATTCATATCCTGCTACTTTAAATACAGCTGAAGTGAACAACATTACCATTGTAAGGCAACATGATTTGTGCAGTGCACTTCTACAATCCTTAAAACAAAGGAAGGGAAATCCAGCAAGTTGTAAAAGAGAAAAGGTGATTTCATCCCCTACTTTCCTATTATTTGACTTGGAGAACATGGGAAAGGGCAATACAGTGTTTATTATGTTATTATGTTTTAATTACTTGTTTCTTGAAGGGAGAAAACCACCATGAGCAGTTTAAAGCTTGCTTTCCTCACATTTGAAGCACACAACACAATTAACTTGATACTGTGATTATGAAGAGAAGTATTATGGGAGATTTAACATCTACATTAACCTTTGCAACTGGAAGGAGCAGGCTGCTTGCTTATTATCCAACTTGTCTTAACACCTCCAACAAAACATAGAGCAGCATTAAAGTTCTGCACTAGCTTGATTAAAGATCTGGATTTTGAAACAGTGCAGTGTAAATCAGAATGCTTCCATTGTGGAAGTCTGTGTAACTGCATCATTAAAAACCACATTTGGAAAGTATATAGCATTTCTAAATTTAAAGGCCAGAATCCCAGCAAACTCAGCTTTGCTGTTATGTTTTATCAAAGATTTTTCTCCCAACCTCAGCTGTTACAGTTTTAAGACCTGTTAAATTGCTCTTTGTGATGCAGTTAACACAGCATTAGTTTCAGCAAGGGAACAACAGATCCTAACCTTTCTTTTGCTTCTTTTCTTGTTTCCTTTTCTCTTTGGCAGCTTCTAGTTCTTGTTTCTCATGAATTTCCTTCAGGATCTTGCAGACTTTTTTGTGGGTAAACCAGTGTATTTTCTGGCAGTTTTGGTCACAGTACATCACCTGAAAGATACCAGAGTTACCAATTAATTTTCATGTACTGAAAGAATTTCTTTGCATTTCTTACTGCGGCAAGTTAAATGTCTATGTACAGCACTTAATGTTACTTTTAAGCAATTTTTAAGGTCATATGGAGTGGCTCTAACCTATATAAGAATCTATAAAAACCAGTTTTTTATTAACTCTAAACATAGAGAATTTTTGCTCTTTCTTCATTCTTAAGCATACACACTTGGAAATCCAAGTACTCCTTCCTACTTGTGAATTTCATGCATCTTTCCCAGAAGTAGATGGCTTGAATGTCTTCACTGCAGGCATGCATGCCATTCTTCCTAAGTCTATACAGTGAACAGAGAAGCATTCAAAATCCTCAGCACCTCAGTGCAACTATTTTTTTTTATTCTTACCATTTTACATACAGAGCATCTTTTGTCTGCTCCCTTTCCCCCACAAGTTGTACAGAATTCAGCATCCACAAAACCCACTTGGCCAGTAATCGCTTGTGTAAGCACAGAAAAAGCTGTGGGGTCAGAGCCCTGAAAGACAAGAGTGGTAATGAGATTAAAACCAGCAGTGGTGCAGAGAGGGACGTGCAAGGGAAGACCAGAAACGATGAACACGAGCATCGGTCTCACTGAAGTTGCTGCAGCAGTAAAAACATAAAACCAAATCACAGAACTTCAACTAACACGCACAATTTAAGATTTATCTTTGCTTACACTTTTGTATATTAAGTTAATTTAAGCCCTGAGCTTCTGTAGTATTTCCCCTATAAGTCATTAATAAACTCCACATTCTTTACATCTGTAGATCCTATGCAGCAAATTTTTGCAGCTCAGTCTCTGTGCTGGCACACAAAAAAATGTTGCATTTGTCACTGTTGTGCTCAGTGCACACAGGTGCTACAGACGAAATGGTCAGAATTTGAAATATTCAATTATTTGCATATTACTATTTAGATGCTATTTGCAGCATCTTTCCCATGCAATGCAAGCAGTAAGGTTTAGGTAACCATACATTAGAACTATTCTTTTGGGCAATGATGTAAATATTTGAAGAAAAAGTGCCAAGTTGTTCTGACTCTAAGTAATTCTTTAAACTGTCAGACTACCATGGAATATGCACAGTCATAACTACTATGACAACACTGACATGCCCAGACTGAATCCAAATAATTGTGCAATGACAAAGGTCAAAGGCTTCCACATAAATAAAAATTATGGTATGTCCTCCTCTCCATCTCTGCATAATGGACAGAAATCCAATGGAATAAACCATCATTGCTTTAAAGGCATGAAAGACTGCAAGCTCTCCTAAGAAAAAGGCAACAGGAAGGAAAATGTTTACTCTAAAGCAAGTTGTAATGCATCACAATGGCTTATGTTTTCACACTGTGTTTATCTTCCTGGCTTAGGCAAACAGTAGAGATTGCACTAAGCCTCAGGACATTTTAGCAGACCTGGAGCCACTTAAGATGGAGGCTATTTTTAATTGGCTCTGAATAATCCAAACACGTCACAAGATTGTTCCAATTCCCCAGTGTTTGGGCGTACAACATCTTGCTCTCAGAGACCAGAGAGAACATGCTTAAAAAAGAACAGCCACTCTTGTGTAAAATTTATTATGAAGCAATAAATAGTCCTAAAATGAAGAGTGTGCTAGCAAAGACCTAAGAGGACAACTGAGGTTAGATGTTTAACTTGTAATTTTGATTTCCTAATTTAGATATAAATTTTGCTGCACAATGCATCATCTTGGCTCTCCCTCTCTGTGATAAAAGGAAGCCCACTGAATGTTTCTCCTTTTTCTACTGTCATATATTACCAACTTCTTGTGTACAATAGAACAAATGAATATATTAGACCTAGGAAATTATTCAATCTTAAACTGAATTTAGACATTGTGAAAACAGAGTGCAAATTAAGGTCCATTTTTATCTGAATTTATCATTTCAATAAGTGAACTGGCATAGAAAAACTGAACAGACATACCAGAGGAGGAAAAGAAAGCTCAGAGACAAGAAAAAATTGCATCAGTTTTCTTTAAAAGCTGAGGTGTTTAAGCATTTGTTATGGGCACATGAGAAGAATATTAGTTGAAGTACTTTAGAGCATTTTCCTGCAATATGTAAAATCCAGCTCCACAGAGTTTAGGGACATCAAACCCTTTGCTTAAGCATTGCAGGATTGTAATATGTTGCAGAAGCTGAGGACAGAAAGATGTCTCAAGCTGGATTTACTATGTAAGTTACTGAGAAAGGATTTTCTTGACAGGAAAAACTTACTATTTCAACAGGAGCAATACTTCTCACAAGCTGCTGGAGCAACGTGGCTTCACAGTAAGGAAACTTCCGGATACTTTCTCGAATTAGCTTCTCTTGATACACAGGGAAACCATCTTTATCTCTCCCTTTCAAGAGGCTAAATTGTTTTAAATGCATGTAAAATCAGAAATCACATAGTAAATATTCAAGAACAAACACATACAGCATGCTATACTCTGTCCCCTTTCAGATTATAGAGAAGAATTCATAATAAATTGGCAACTTCATATGTTAAGTTCATATGTTAAAATGCAAATGAAAGTGTTCTTATTCTAATTCACAATCATTATGAAATACACAATATATAAATGCTCTCTGAAACCAGGACTTACTAATTCAGCCACAGAGAAAAATAATAATCTATAGGTACACTACCTACTATCTACATCTGACTAAAATATCAAAATGCCTTGTGCTGTTTAAAAATGATCATTGTAATAATAAACACGGATAAATGAACAATACCTTAAAACACAAATTCCAGTTTATTATAATAACATGTTATAGTCCTTATGCCTCTTTGGCTACTGGTTTTTTATATGGATCACTGATGAACTATTCAATTTCAGTATGTGAAAGCTGACTTCATAATTTATTTTCAGTCCCACAG
This sequence comes from Geospiza fortis, assembly GCF_000277835.1. NCBI lineage: Eukaryota > Metazoa > Chordata > Aves > Passeriformes > Thraupidae > Geospiza > Geospiza fortis. The sequence continues at coordinate 1,130,427 of NW_005054307.1, read as the reverse complement.
AGGATTTCAGTAAAAATCCACAGTGGTGTACAGGGAATGTGATCCTTCTAAAAGTCAGGTCACTTACTGTGATATGTAAGATCAGGCAGCTGGTTTGTAACTCAGTAGATTTTGAAGACCTAAGTTATTTAAGAGGATAAGTCTCATCCAGAGTCTGTGGGATTTACAGTTCTCACTTGCTTAAGTGTTTTTGAAAAAAAAATCTGAACCTGCATGACTGCTGGAGAGCAAAATGGCACAAGAAGTGTTCCCAGATGAACCATACTGGACACTGAGAAATTCTTCTTTCAAGCCTATTACTCCCCTTTTTTTCAGTCACACATTGCTGTCTGCTGCTTCATGGTGCATATGTAAATGCCAAGTTCTAACCAGTTCCAGCAGAACTGAAATTCCAGGAATGTTTCCTTCCTATCCAGGAAAGGACAGCGTCACTTAAGACACAGAAAAAAGGCAGACAGTGCCACCCTGAAGTAAATGCAGCTGGGATTACTTAACAAGTTATTTGCCATAGCCTTTACCCAAATCAATCCAATCTATTCCTTCAGCTGTCTTTTCCCTGGTATCTGTAATGCCAGGGCATACATTTGGTTTCAGAACTCTCTGTAGAAATACTCACCTTTTGATAAACCCATCTAGTTTATCCTCTCGCTCTTTTAAAAATGTGATACATTTCTGGAAGATGCAACTGATATAGTGCATTTTCATAGCAAGAACTTCATTCATGTCTTTCTGCTTCATGCATTTCTCACAAATGAGATCCAGAACCCTGTAACATTTCTGCAGTGCTTCTACTTCAGCCAACAGAGGGTTCTCTTTCACCAGCAACACAATCTAGAAGATTGAAGAAAATGTAATCCAGTTAACACTTGTGCATTGGTATTAAAGCTTATATAGCTCATAGTAGCTAAATTTCAGTGGAGTTTTTAATATTCTTCTACTTCTTTCTTATGCAGTCTTCCCTTTCTTTCCCCAGTCATTATTTACCATTCTTATTCAACATATTGTATTCATAGTTCCCATATAAGAAAATATTTACAACTAAGACTGGTATTAAAAATAGCAAGTTTGTTTTGTTTTGTTTTTTTTTTTAATAAGAACCTGAAGAATCAAAATTACTTCTAAAGAAAGTTATAGTAACTACATACACTATCCTAAAATCTCTTTCCTTTTGAACACTACAGTCTTGTATGGTTTAAGGACTTGTATGATGTAAGCAGTTTCACAGAACACATCAACCTCACATAATCATGGAATACTTCCTGTAGCCTAGTAAAGCACTGGATAAAATAGTCTAAGAGGAAACTGTGTGCTCTACTCACTCAATTAGCTGCCACTGGTGCACTACTGTCTCTGTGTGCTGCAGATACCTGGCTGGAAACTGTTAACAAATTCTGGACTTTGATTAGCAAGCCCAAGGAATTTGTTTTTGAATTTAGGTGTATTCATTTCTCTGAACTACACTGGAGGAGCAAACCATGAAAGACATTATTGTCAGCAATATCCTGGGAAGTAAAATAAACATTCTCTTGCACATACTTTCAGAAACAGCAGCAGTGGTAGATGTTACAGCGGTGAATCGGTGATGAAGGTAAGAAGATACATGCTGAGAAAACCATTGAGAGAACAATGAGATTTTGTTAAGATAGAAAATTGTTGTATGTTTCCACTTCAAGTGGGGCTGAGAAATAAAGCCAAAAAAGACAGCTATTTATGGTTACTGATATAAGAAGTAAGAATCTCTCCAATCAAAGGTGTTAGTTCAAGATTCTGGTGTATACAAACACTGAAATGATTTTTTAATCACATCTAAACACCGAACCTGCTTCTTCCTCATTTTCAGAAGTAGTTGAATTAGCAGATAATGCTTTTGATCTGACTTGAACTTGCAGAAGACCAGAATGCTTTCTGACACAAAGAAAACACTCCCACACCACCAAACACATAGAATTTATGTATTACTCCACCTTAACAGGATGCATGTTGGTAGTAGTAATAATTTTATGCAGCGGCCCAGCTAATTTTACTGGCAGTTTTGGTTCTTTGTCTAAGCCTTGTGGTTTAGTATAGTAGTCCAGCCTTTCACGTGGAAAGAAGTTGTTGATGACAGTCACACAATCATGTTGACCTAAAGGCACACAAGAAAAAAAATCACCAGTGAAATAATAACAAGGAAAAAAAAACCCCAAAAACACTTAAACCCAAATGTAATATAAGCAATACAAGTGAGAATTACCCACATGCAAAGGAGCTCTGCATGATATATTTTGCACTGCAAAGAGGCAACTGTTGTCATTCTCTTGTGTGCAGCTCTAATCTTCAGTAAGTGTTATTAACATAATGACTCCCAGCAGGGAATGTCCTCATGAAAATGAATTCTGAATATCCTGTCCGCTTCCTGCATTCTCTCTCCCTGGTAAGCCATAACTAAGAGAATAGACATTTTCCCCCAGATTATACTATACTAATAGTCTCATACTGGTGCTATAATTTTTTAAGATAAGATTTTTCCACTTGGTACTTTTGAAATTAATGACCTTTGCATTGAGATTCATAAGTTTTCAGACCTGCAAGCAGGTATTACTGTATTAACCTAAGGTGGGAGCAGTTATAAGAACAGAACAGGTTTCAAGTTTACCAAAAATAAAAGAACTGTAATGAAAGTAATATAAGATAAGAAAAGTTACACCCTCTTCTTGTTTTCTACATCTGACAATACAATGGATTACTTGACTAAAGGGAAAGTAAAACTTATCTTTTCTAGTTCAGGACCACATTCTTTAAATTGATTGATTTGTCTTGGCACTAATCCTATAATCAGCAGAAGACACAGCCAATCAAATTCCAACATTTAAAATCTTCCACTGTTTTAGAAGAGACAGTTCTGAGCTAATAGAGCACAGTGTAAGACAAATGACAGGGGAAGAAGTATCCTCACTTCCCACACACAGGCAGATGAATTAATGTTGATTGGACAAAGAATAAAAAAGGAACCAGAATAGATTCCAATGTGCAGACTTTTACAGAGTAGTGTATCTCAGTATGCCTGAAAATATTCATGCTACCTTGGTGATGTGATGAGATTTTAAACAAGAATTCTCAAAAATTATGTTGGAGCTAATATTCCCCATTCACTCCATACAGCATCATATCGGAAAAGACTCTCCAAATCCAAAGGATAATTAATGGGAGTAAATTTCTCTGATATTTAAATAAATGGTTAAGGTTTTGCTGCTGAAACCTCAAGTGAGCAATGTCAGACTTTTCTTCTTTAAAACAGCAGAATGAGATAAAATGGAAACTAAAACTTAGCACTAAATCACTATTCAAGGAAGTAAATCTAAATGTCAAGGTAGCCTTGAATTCAGAACAACAAAAGGACTTGAAATGGAATTCTCAGGCATTCCTAAGAAGGTTGTGTTTGAATGAAAATACAGGTCCTCATTTTTGGGAAGCAATAGCTGTGCCATTGAAAATGACTCCACTTAACCTCATAATATTTTATCAATTCTCCCTGCTAGAGAAGAAGTGGGACATTAAGCCAGGAACCTAGTATTGTCAAGGAAGGTAAAAAATTTAAAAAGGGTTTATAAAAACAAACAAAAAAAGACCAAAAAAAAGAAAAAACAACAGCAAAAAAGCCTATTGCATGTTTTGCCAGGGATTATTGCACATGCTGGAATGATAAATCTTTCTCTTATTCTAGTGAAGTTCAGATCAGTAATCAGCGACTGCCTCAGAAGAGGTTCCAAGACTTCTCCCTCTCCCAGAAGCCAGGGAGAAGGGCAGGGGGTGGCATGCTGCCAGCACACAGCTGCAAACTCAGCTGAGCTCCTAACTCCCGGCACTACAGTCGTCCTTTCCCACAAGAGAGGCTCCAATTAGCACTTGGTGCTGCACTTCGGACCCCTCCAATGCAACCAGCTTCCTCTATTTCCAAAGCAGTGACATTGCAAAAACTTATACACTTGTGCAGCATCTGTTCTCTCAGGTAACATCATCTGTGTTTTTAGGAAATCAAACATGGGAATAGCACACAAATTGACTCTTACATGATGAGATGTGGAAAACTAAGCTCAACAACATGTCAGTTCAGAACAAGCCATTAAATAATGTTGCTCCAAGAAAAAGCATCAGACTCTAATACTTCACTTCTTTAGGAGTTTAGAAAATGATAATAATTTTCATCTTACCCACAAAAGCAGCCATCTGAGCAGCTGTCCTTCCCACAGAGTTGACAACATCAGTTTCTGCTCCAGCCTCTAACATCATCCAGGTGATTTCTTTGTTTCCTGAATTTGCAGGAAAGATATGGGCAATGAGCAAGGACAAATCAGAACTTGTAATTCTCTATGCTTCAGAAAAGATGCACTGAATTTCTTAAAGACCGGGAACAACACTGAGGAAATGAATGCTCTTAATGTCATTATTTTCAGCATGAATTAAGAGAAAGGAATGTGCTTATTTAGAGTTCCAGCAGGTGTAACTCTGCTCTCTGTAATGCACATTCAGCTTCCTGTGGAGCTTATGGGAGTCCTACTCATGTAGCTACACTAGAGGTTGGTCCCTCTGGACAGCAGTATAGAAGGAAATTCTACTAATCTAGTTTAACAGTTCAACTACATTTGCTATTCTAAGAAGAAAAACACATTCAGGACTATGATGTAGCAGGAACACAGTGAACAGAACAGATTGTTCCTTTCTCCACAGCGGGAACTGGGTGTTCAGACTGGGCTAAATACCAAGTAAAATGGAGCTAAAATTTGATGGGAAGATTAGATGACTTAATTGGTGCCCTTCAGAGACTAAAAAAGGACACTTGTCACCACTCCTGCTGGTTCTGCTTTCAAAGGTATTCTTACTTCATCCATTTTTGTGCAGATGCTAAGCACAGGAAAGTGAATACAAAAAGGGGATGGTGGATGAAAATGAATGTTTAAAAACAAAGTCACTGCGTCAGTAGTGCTCATGTACCTTTTGTGCTCACAAATAACAGACTCTAAAGTCAACACTTAGAAGCTTTCACACCCAGGATGACAGGCTAAAAGCTCAGCTGTGAGAAAATGGTAAAAATACAGCATTTTCTATAAAATTGCAGTCATTTAACAGCCTCTAAGAGTTTGTCCTCATCTATCTGCTGCAGCTGTGATATTGCTCAATACCACAGAACACTGGAAATTCACAAATCGTTTTACCGAAGTTGCAGCTGAAAAACAATAAGATGATCTAGTTAAGGTTCATGTACACACATAAGCCTTTTTTTTTAATACTTATGATGAATGAAGGCAGTTTAAACTCTACCTGCTAAGAACGCTGACTCCCCTAGAATCTAATTTTTGGTAAGACATAAGTGGCCTAGTAAAGAAGGTACTTAAAATAACCTAATATTCCCAAATCAAATATTTTCGCCAAAAGGAACAATGTTTTAATGTAGTGTCTTTTTCTCACTCAAGGAAATGACTGTACCAGCCATCAGGGGAAAAGAATAGCAAGAAGAAAGCTGCAAACCACCACTTGAGACAGGAGAAGATATATACAGCCATAAACATGCCCATGAAAAAAATAATAATGTAAGAGGAGAGTGAAAATTATTTTGGGAAAACATGGTTTTAAAACTTACTAAATACATTTTTAAAAGCCCACACAACAGTTGGAAAAATAAAGTAGGAGAAAGACAAAATTTGAAAAATACTGGACTGAGATGTCTTGTCTATTACCAAAAGCTACGAGTGCAGCATCATTTTCAGTGTAACACAGTCTAAGCAAACAAAATGTATCCCGCTGCACAAGAAAACAGTCCCAGAAAAGTGAATGTTGAGATCTCAAACAAAGAGGACAAAGTAGGTACAGGACAAATAGACTGTATGCCTCAAAATGCTGAACAAAATAAATTTTTATATGAGTCTGAACAGAGACTTTCTGAACAGAGAGGTTCTCCTGTCGCACTGTCCACAGGATTTTACAGATCATGATGTAGCTGCATAGTTCACATAAATAACAGCAAAACTGAATAATAAAAGCATGTTAACAGTTACTTTTAAATTATTAACTTATGGCAAGTTGTACCAAATAATGTCATAAAAATCAGTGATCTGAGTCTAGTAAGAAGTTACCTGAAAGTCCAGCAAACATCAAGGCAGTGTATCCATGCTCATGTTCATTGCAGTTTACATCAGCTCCATGTCTCAACAGCAACCTGCACATGTCCACCTTCCCTTTGTAGGCTGCATGCATCAGAGGGGTCATGCCATGCTGGCAAAGGGAAGGAGAAGCAAGTAGCATACAAAAAAGAATGTTACATCTCTTGATCTTCATACCATTGATCATTTTTACTTGGCCATACATATCCAATACAACTACTAAAGCCTCACGTAGTATTTTATTTACAAAAAACCTCACAAAATCTTAATGAAAAAATATGGTTACTAACATGAAGCAGATTTCCATGTCAGTTTTCTTATTATGCTGTGCTACAGATTTGATAACAGAGCATGGTTTAACAAATGAAAACCATTTACAGTCAATTTATCATTGTCCTTTTATGAAAGACATTAGTGTTGAAGACAGTTAATGTTCCTGATAGTTGGAGAAGCTTGGTTTAGAAAATCTGTTAGCTTCCTATGTTACTCTTTTCTCCCCTGCTCCGGCTTATATGATAAGCAGCAAGAAAATTAGAAATAGGCTCTTGTTGTTCTAAACATTACAAAGATTTTTAGCCTCTGAAACCCATCTTGCTCATTTTTAGTCATGATTACTAGTAGTTTTGCCATCCTGTCATTGTGTCCATGATCAGCCAGAGCTCTGACAGCCCTCATAAGGACACACAGCTCTTGTCAGACTGTAACAAACCTGGCTGGTTTGATCAACTGCCCCAGTACAAAAAGGATTCGCTTCAGCATGGGAGGACTGAGGTGGAATTATAAAGGTAAAGCTGGGGAAACCCCTGAGGAAATTTTCAGAACTGGGTGAACTGTTAGTGCAGGCTCTCTATCTCTCTTCAAGGGCAGGGAGAAGCATGCTGCTGGTTGATAAAGCTACATGACAGTCCATTTTCAGAATATAGTATGCTTTTTCCAATATGCTGTTTCTTTTCACTTAACATCAGGTCAGTATTCATGTTATGAGCCAAGACACTTTAACGGTCCAAGAACACCTTCCAACACTGCACACCAGGGAGAGTGCTTTAGTTTATCCCTCAAGAAAATCAAAATGGCATTCTGTTCCTTTATTTGCCAGTCAAGGCTGTGGGCTTGAGTACATACATGTACAACATTACTGCAGCTCTGTAAATGCCTGGTAATGTGATACTCTGAAATAATGTAATTGTCAGATTGAGCCTTAATGTATTTCTTGTTTCAATTTATGACTGAGTGAAACCCAACGAAGTTTAATTTACCAGTATAATTTTCAAAATATTTCTAAAGGTGAGGGAAATCTGAAAAGTTAGAAGTATAATAATTTTAAGGTATTACAGTTTCATTACTCTCCATCCTAACTGAAAATAACAGAAAGTGCTTACTTGATGCATTATATTTTAGTAACCCCCAAATTTTGGTAAACTGCAATATAAACTGACATTGAAGAACCAAAATACCTAAAGATATCCCTTCGTGAATATGAAACAGACTGCTTTTGCTAGATTTCATTTGGGGTGTCTCAAATGTTGAATAAAGACTTCCTGGCCTACTACATAATATATTTTATTATATTACATTTCATAATGTTACATCAAAAGCAACTTTACAGGCCAATCCCAGTCTGGAGTCACAGTAGGAATTCGTCTCTTTAGCAGCACAGAAAGGTACTGCAGTAAGGGAATATAAACACAGCACAGTTTTTGATGGGAGAAAGATTTTTTAAAAACAATGACTTTTAAGTTTGGTTATATCTTGAAAGCCAGTTGTTTCAATTAAGATCTAAAGATTATATGACAAAGTAAAGAACTGCATTTGTTTTACCCTTTCCTCCCAGAAAACTATTTTTTAAAATCCTTTGATTTAATTTTGGAAGTGTCAGGCTGTGGTGTGGATCAAAAAATGTATAAGGCAGAAAATATGTGGATGGTTGCTATAAAATTGGATTTGAAGTCGCATTAATATCAGTTTTTCCCATTCACAGCAAACAAAAGAGGGTCAGGCAAGACACAGATTTATCTGGAAATGCTAGGTATCCTGTATTATGTCCCTACACTGAAACTGGATTGACTGCAAATACTTTTCTCAGCCTGAATGTCAAAGACAGGTCCAGCAACAGTCTGTTTTCTCACAGATAACATTTGGATTGTCAATACAATGTACTTAAAAGACAAAACTTGCAGATGGTTTATTAAGCATACACATGAAACAAATTTTTTTTCCACTATGAAACATCAGATGAAGGATCCTTTTTCTAGCTGTTACCATGCAACATTCTTCTGACCAAAAAAATCGAACTTTTTAATCTTGCTCCCCAGGACAAAAGTAAATCTTTCCCAGCTTTCTTTTTTTTGTAGGTATGTTACACGGCAACTTCTCTTCTGCAGGGCTGCAAGTATTTCCTGTATATCTCACCATTCAAGATGAATAGAGTTTGCTGGAGAGGCATTTTTAGAGCCTCTAAAACACTCCCTGGCACTTCTCTTGACTGAGTTCTCCAGCTCACCAACCAACAAGGCCTCCCTGGCACAAGAGGGGTTAGCCAGCCTGGCCATTACAGACCATCCTTCCCAGTTCCTTATGTTGAAAACAGCCCAAAAGCAGATTGAGGAATGGGATTCTAAGAACTGCTGCCATGGTGAGGGAAGCCAATTGATGACTAAAACCCCAAACAATGAACTATGGGGTCAGTGGAGGGGCAGACAGATGAGTACCAGAACCAGGGACGGGTTGGACTCCACCACCAGCACAAAGGAAGAAGAAAGCAGATCAATCTCTCTTCAGCATCCAGCTGAGGTGTGCTTGAACAGGATAAATAAAATTATGAAGATAATAAAATGGAAAAGCAACCTTCTGCCTCCTAGGAAGTTTCCAACAAAACTCCTGCTCAACCTTCATCAACCAGAGGAATGGGGAAACACAGGACAGCTAGGGAACAGGAAGTGGGACAAACAAACAAAAAATACACAGTATCTCTCACTCCAGTGACATGTGCATATTTGGCACAAAACCTCTCAATTTTGTGAACATTTAAACACTCATGCTGTATAAGAAGAAACGTCATGAGTGTATTGTTTTGTGGCTAACACGATGACAATTCACCACTGAAGTAGCCACATAAACCTGTGTTACTCAAGCAAAAATCCAAGTGCTCCCAACATTCCCATGCTCACTTCACCCTTCTTCTCAACCATGGAACCTTGTCAAGATGTGGCATACAGGCTGGATGACACTGGAGCAGTCCCTCAGCAGCTACTGGGGTACACTAAGGCAATGCACATGCAAGTACCAGCAATTTAAATAGAGTGGGAAAATTAAAAAAAAAAAAAAGGGAAAGTGAAAGGGCTGTCAAAACCCTTGCTGAAAAACTGCTGTAGACACTTGTATGCCAGCAATATTAAAGCATCCACCTCTCCCTTCTCCAGGGAGAATTGGAATCATTCCTCCAATGAGGAATGCGGTCCCACATTAACACAGAAAGAGCGTCTTATTTTACCCTTCATGTTCAGGCAGCAGTTCCAGTCAGAAAATTATAAAAAAACCACATAACTCTGGGTTTGGCTTTTACTTGAGATAGAATTTGGGACATGGCTAAAAATGATGTAAAAAGAACAGGTGCTACAAGGCAGAAATACTTGTTGATGTATTTCTTCAAAAATCAACTCTCTTGTACTGAATGCTGTTAGTCTAGAAATGCGACTTGACTCTTCACTGGATGAAAGCCTCTAGAAATTTCACCCTTCAAGCTTTTGAATAAGATTGCCCTTACACATCTTAAATTTCCTAAAAGCTGAATTTGGAAGGAGGTCACCAGCTACATGCACAAATAATTTTAGCTGTAGCTAAGTATGGACTAATTAGAATATGAAATACTGTTCAGTAAGTGTCGATCACAGCTATAGTTCTCCTTTACAGTCATCCTGCACAGCTGTTGGTATCACACATGTAACACATGAGATTCCTCTGATGATCTTTCAGTTCATCTGTAGTGATGAAAAGTTAAAGCCTACATCAATCAGCAACCTGAATTGAAACCAGATAATTCTTACTAGCAGTGGAATTTTCTTTGGTTTGTGTATTTTGAAGTATTATGTAAAAAACATCAAAAGACAAAACCCTTCCTCCTCAACAAATCCCAAGGATCTGGCATTTTCTGCTAGCATAGGATTTTCACACTAGAATAGCAAGATGGATTACCTGAGGAACCCTCCATTGAACACACTCACTAGGAGTCAAGCTACTCACATCTCAGCCATGAATAAGCAGGCTGCTGCTGTAATTCCCAGTTAGTGTTTGGTTCTGTAGCATAGAGAAGTGGACTGTTTCTAAATGATCCATTACCAAACTGAACAGCTGAATTACCAAACTAGAGGGAAAAGCTAATGCTGCTAATGCCAGATGATAGTTCTTCATGAAAGAAGATTATGAACAGCCTCAGTTATTTTACATAGAGAAAAATGAGGTACTTTTAAAGCCAAGTCTGTTGGCTTGATCTGTAGAAAACAGGGGACATAGTACTACAGTACTCCTTTGCAACCTTAACTACCAACACGACCAGAGGAAAATTCTACACTTGGAAAGCCCATGTGCTTCCTTGAGCCTGCCTTTCTATAATGATCTGAAATATTTTAGCCACATGTTGCAGATGGAGTTCAAGTCAGCAAAGTGCTGACAAAAAGTCACAGTATTTACAAGCTCTGTACTCGCAGGGGAAAGAAAAGTGCTGAACACTTCACCCCATACTAAGTTTCCAAATTATCAACCACTCCATTAAAAAATGACTAAGAAGTGTGCATTTAAGTTAAATATATTTGATTTTATTTTACATCCATTTCTACAGCCCATTTATTTGTTCCAATGTTTGAGGACACCTGAACTTAAATGGCCCTTAAGTTTTAAAGTCACCAAACTGTTAAAGACCAGTTTTGCAAAACAGCCATTGCACTTGTTTTCATAAGACAGTGATTAAGACACAACAAAACAATTGATTTGGTCAGAAAGGGTGCTGAGAAAAAACAGGACTGTATCTGCTGGATATCTCCAACCTTCTGGAAGATGGGCATCTGGGAAACTCATCTGAGTGAAGGGATCTTACTCTGTGCTGACGCTCCCAGCAGAGCTCGGAAGACAGCAGGAGGTGAAGGGTATGAGGGAGTCTTGGAACAAGGGCAGGAAAAGCAAGCAGACTTTAGAGAAGTAATTTTTTATTTTTAAATATATGTACCAACAGCAGAAGCAATGCTGAAATACTGCATCGAGCTCATATGTACATTTTTAAAGTAAGAAGCCAAAACAACTGGAAAGGATTTGAAAAAGAGCCACTATTATAGCTCACTTGCTGCAGAAACATAACTTTAGGCAAGATACTTAAAAGGTCACTGCATCTGGAAGATGTTAAAATGTGACTTGGTCCTTGTCTAAAGGTACATGGAGAAAAGACAACTGACTGTCAGTAGTTTTTAATCTACAAGAAAATGGATCCAAGAAGTTAGAATATACAGTCAAAACAAAAATGAAAGGAACAGATTATGTGTGGGTTCTTTTTAAATCAGGAAGTGCACCATATAACAACCTGCTTCTGATGCTGTGTGTTCTTCAGCCCAAAATTATTAAATTGTGATCGCATGCTCGCTGTACCACAGCTAGAAGACAGAATTACATTCAACCTGGGCTCATTCTATGGATTCTCTCATGTAAAAAAAGTCTTCAAGGATGGAAATGAGTTCCTAACTGAATTGAGCTCCCACTTTAATACCTAAGCGTTCCATCTTCAGGGCTTCCTTACTTCTTAACATTAACAAAATAAGTAACAGTAGTAATGTAAATGTGAATTTCAAGATACACAACTAAGGCAACAGAGAAAAAAAATAAGACCTGATGCACTGAGAGCAGTCTCCAGTTGTGGCAACAACATAACTGGAATTTCACACACTCTTACTTATGTATAGATATTAGAATAACACATTGGAGCAAAATTGGGTTATAAAAGAAAAATTGTAACACTCACATAGCTGATGGATTTAAGAAACCTGAACCCTCTCCTGTTCATGATTACACACCATTCTTGGGAGTAAAAATGAGTCTGCAAGAAGCCCATTGCATAAAGTTTTATGGGCCTTATTTGTATATAGTCAGATATGAGCCTTAGGTAAATACTGTTAATACTATTTCTTCTACAACAATAGCCTGAGGCGTAACTTGGACATGGTTTCTTTGAATAAACCACGTCCTCTCAACACTAATCCTGGATGTTGCACTAATACTGCAGCAATGCTGCCATCATTGAGCACAACCTGCAATTACACTTAAGGAAAACCTTTTGATGGCCATACAATAAAGCATGCTTACAAACAGACTTATATTGTGTCTTGGGTTCCTAAAGTTCACTGTAAAGCTTGACTAGTTTCACAGAAACTTGTTGCAATTCATACAATAGAAATTCAGGTTTAGTATTTAACTTATGAACAATCAGAAAATTGATCTGTTGGGAGAAAAAAAAGGCTGACAAAGATAGCTAGTAGAAGAAGTGGCAATTTTTCTCCATTCAGCATTTATGAGACCACATCTACAATATACCCTGTCCCATTTTGAGCCTTCCAGTGCAATAAAGACATGGATAAACTGCAACAAAACCAATGGAGTACCACCACTCCACGGTAGGAACCTGAGCACTTGTGCAGTGAGGAGAGCCTGCAGGAGCTGGGCTTGCACAGCCTGGAGAAGAAACGGCTTTTGTGGGACCCAACAGCAGCCTGCCAGAGCTGACAGGGAGAAGACAAACTCTTCACTTATGGTGGTAGGGGGGCAAGAGACACTGAGCCTGAGCTGAGGTTCAGACACAAATGAAACACTTTTTCACTGAAATCACAGTAGGAGAGTAGAACAAGTTGCCCAGAAATATTTTACAGTCTCCATCCTTATATATTTACAAGGTCAGACATGTGAAAACTCAGATCAATCTCATCTGGCCCTGGAGCTGAAGCTGCTTTGAGTCAGATGCTGAACTAAACACATTCCCAGAATTTCCCAGTGATACCTATGAAATTATAAAGATGTGAAAACAACGACAGATTAACATTTAAATTGATAAATTACACATAGATTTAACATGCATGATGGGGAATTAGTTTTGCTTTCATGCTTTAAAAAACATTGTAAAAAGAAAAATAAGAGGAAACATGAACATCACATAAGGTTCCTCTCTCCACAAACTTATGCCCACCTTCAGGTAGCACTTCAGGATTTAATCTTCTACATGGTTACCACACCCACTTGTATAAAAGGCTGTGGTTCCATTTCTGATCAAGCTAGTCACCCTCCAAGTATGCCCATGAGACCCAAGCATGGGATGGGGACAGGTGCTGTGCCTGCCACAGAGGGACTTCACTACTTGTGACGGTGACAAGAAGTCAGGGAGCACCCCCACGTGTTTTGCTGCAGCATTTATCTTACCTTACAGACAAAGTTCAGGCTGGAGCTTGAGACAAAATACAGTGTAGTGCTTTAAGTAACATTAATCTTTAACCTTTCTTAAAAAAAAAAACAGTAAGAACTCTTCAAAGGTTCATTACTCAGCTGCATGCTGGAAATATCTTGAGAGTAACTCTGATTTTCAGGGCTATAGCAACTGTTAGAGAAATGTTATTTAACAACAGGAAGGCCTTCACACCTAGCATTTTCCTTATTAAACTCAGCATAATGCTTGCACAGTTTTGCAGTACCTCATCCAGGCAATTGACACGGACATTCTTGCTCCCCAGTAGCCTTCCAGCCTCCTCAGTGTTTCCTTTAAATAAAAACACACAGAAAGAAAAGGGGGTGAGAAATAGAATAAACTGAGAATCTGGAGGAAAACGGTAATTTCCATTTCTCATTAGAATCAAAATCTTTGTATGTTACCTGCTTAGGATGCAGATTAACCACCAATAAATTAATTGCACTTAGTGAAGAAGCTTAGGAATGAACATGTTATGTTCTAGAAGCTAAAAGCCAAGAACTCACAACATCAAAGAGCAGTTGGAAAGCATGAACTACAAGTAAACATCCATTTTTTGTGAAGTAACTGAGCTACACACACAAAAATGGGACACTCACATAAACAGCACATGAACAGCTCCAAATGAGTATCATGATACTGAGCACTTTAACACATTTTGTGCTTTCATCTCTTCTGGAGCCTCTTTTGCCTAAAAGAGCAGTCTACATTTTCAAAAAAAGAAATTACCTCACTTTAAAGACTTTTTGGTTTGAATGAAACATGCCTTATCATTTACTCACATCATTTTTCCTGTTTCAATTTGAAATCTGCAATGTATCACACTCACAGAAGTGGAATGAATTGGCTTTTGCTAATAGAGAATATAGATAGAAAGGACAAGGACCCAGGTAGCTTGATCATTGACGTTTCTAAAAATTGCCAAACACATAAGTAGATTGAAATCTAAAAAAAAAAGTGTGCCAGGAAAAACAGGCTGCACCTGTTTTTCAATTCTACTGTCCTACTATTTTTCAATTCATTACCAAAATCCTTTTGGCTAAGCCACAGATCTAAGAACATGATTTAAAGTCCATTGGAGGACTCTTCATATACTACCAACACAGCTCCTCTAGGCACAAAGAAATAAAAGAACATTCCGAGAATCTGAGTTTGGAGAATATTATTGCAAATTAACAGAAACTTCTAATTACTGATTCAATCATCAGCAAAGCTCTTTCAGCAGTGATGTGTTTAATAAAAATAAGCACTGCAACACTTATTTTAATTATTTTCATGTTTATCTTCACTCTTTCATAAGTCATCCACCAATGTTTCAGCAAAACAGCTCTTGCAACTTCAGTTTTGGCTAAAAAATCCTATTGAAATGCTAGAAATAATTTATTTTCATAAGGCTTTTTGGTGTGGTTTAACTACACTACATGGGCTTTTACCATTTTTCTTTTAATTCATTAATTTCAGGAAAAAAAAAGACAATCACCTGAGTCATGTCACACACTTAATAAAGACTCCTGACTGACAGTAAGGGAACCATCAACTAACTTATTCCCCCAGACATACATATATCCTCAACATGTTAGAAGCTTCTTAAGAACTGGATCAGTTTTCAGAAGAATATCCCAGCCAAAGAACAAACATCAGTAAGAGAAAGTCTTCAAGGGGTGATCTTCAAGTAAATTTTAATACAAGCAAAGCAAAGTTGCATTTACAAAATCAGAGTTCTGTATGACAAAACATTGAATGATTTTCAAACAAGACACTAAACTGATGGAAGTCAGACTTCTAGAATTGGCCAGAGGCAAAAGCTGCAGCCAGGCTCCTCATAGTGGTGGCATGGTAGGAAGCTGAGAGACAACAGGCAGAAGCTGAAATGAAAGGAAGCTTCAGACTGGAGACAAGGAAAAACACTTTCACTATGAACCCAGTAAGGCAAAGAGATTGCCCACAGACACTGCGCAGCATTCCTCCTTGGAAGTTTTCAAGGCCTGATGGGATAAAGCCCTAAGTGATCACGCTTGACCTCACAGCTGATGTGTTTTGAGCAGGAGGTTGGCCTAGAGACCTCCTGAGGCCTCTTCCAACCTGAATTATCCCATGACCCTCATCAGAAGTGTCAGGTAAGTTAGACAGAGGTTTCTGCAAGACCGAGGTCTGAAACTCTTATTAAAGTGAGTCAATCAAACTGGTCCACAATAAATTCACTGCTGACTGTCCTACGCTTGTTGTGAACATTTTAGTACAACTGAGAGTGAAGCACCAAAACTCCAGCAAAACATTCATGGGTTCAAATTGCCTTGAAACTACATATAGAAATGCACAGAACACAAAGTGTTTATAGTTTGCCTCCAACTAATGAATGTTGCTCATGATTGTCAAAATATCAGTTGGAGGGTAACTATTTAGTTGGGGTTACGAAATTCACGTTGCTGGACCAGGAAACCCAAACGACAGAAAGCTGCCCTGGCAACAAGCATGTGGGACAGTGCGATGAAACTGTGACACTCACACGGAATGCAAAACCACAGAATGGTCAGGTTAGAGGGGACCACACTAGCCTGGTATCTGGTCCAACCTCCCTGCTCAAGCAGGCTCAGAGCACATGGCACAGAATTGAATCCAGACAGTTCCTGAGTATCTCCAGTGAGGGAGACTCCACAACTTCCCTGGTTAATCTGCTCCAGTGTGTGGTCAACTACACAGTAAAGAAGTCCTTCCTCTTATTCAAGTGGAATTTTCTGTGCATCAGTTTCTGCCCACTGCCTCATGTCCTGTTGCTTGGCACTACCAGGAAGCACCAGGCTGTATCCTCTAGACACCCTTCCTTCAGAGAGATATTGATGCCCTCTCCTCTCCTCTCTCTAAGAGGGCAATATAAGATAGTATAAGGAATAGTAAAATAGAACATTATAAGGGATAAGAGGTGCACAACACCCTAAACAAGCTCAAGTGCTGGCAATGTGAGAATAACGTGTCTGCAAAGACGCCCTGGTCTGGCAACAGCACATGGGAAAAACCTTACAGGACGCTAGAAGACTAGATTACCCTCAAGAAAACTTTTTTTTTTTTCAGCAGTGGACATAAACACCAATAATGACTCAAATATCAACAGACATTGCCGATAGGATGCAAGCTTTCCTTGAGAGAGACAGACCCGCCCAGCGGAGCTTCCCCAGCCCCGCAGCGCGCTCCCCGCTGCACTGCCCGGGTGTCGCGGGCCTGCCCGGGCGGGGAGCGCCGCTCC
>NW_005054307.1:1098290-1112477 GCF_000277835.1 Geospiza fortis | reverse complement strand
GAATGGAGCCGTGGTCGTGCCACGGCATCGTGTCTGCAGGAGGAAGCGGGCGCTGATGGATCGGGAGGGAAAGGAACGCGCTCAGGGGGTTCAGAGCGGTGCCTTTTGTTGGCGCCTTTCTAAAATTAAACTGTTGGTGGAAAAATAATCTTTGTTACAGATCCAACTTTCCACTATTCCAGTGGAAGCTTGGTAGGCACGGGGACCTGTCCTCTCCAAGGGACAGAGACTGAGGTTTAACATCTTTGATTTTTGCCTGTGTTTATACCAGAGAAAAGAGTAGGACCCTGGTACTTGATTCTGACTTTTACTCTCCTTTGTCCTACTCTTAAATGTGTATTTTTTGTATCCTTCCTTTTAAGGAACCCATTTTTTCCTGTAACTAATTTTTGAAGGCATGGCTTTATCAGCAAGCCGAATTTTTCCGTTCCTTAGTACTTGCAGGTCTCATACTGAAATATTTAAATGCGTTTTGAAATTTCTCTTTCTAATACTGATTTTGTTCTCTATTTTGATACCTGTTGATGACTTTTTGACTGACTTTCAGAAATGGTGAAGTCTCTCTCATAGAAGAGCGTACTCTCTGAATATAGTGTATCTTTGTAACTATTTGAGTAAAAAAAACCAAAATGTGGTACAATTTTATTTTAACTAAACAGCCAAATTGTGTAGGTTGCCATGATTTTAAAAATCATGGAAATACAGGGGGTGTACCACCATCTAGTTTTACTTGTATCAACAAGTGTAAATAAAAGAGATTGGTTTGGACTTCAGATTACAACAGATTTCTTTGACTTTTTTTGTGGGAAACCAAAAATGTCTTGAAGGAAATGCCGTTGAAACACAAGTGCTTTTAATATTCTGATCCAGAAAATGATCCCCATGTAGTGCTAACAGAAGTATGTCACTGGCTCAACCATGAAGGCTGAAATTAGGATTTAAGTGGTCTTTTGTTGGTTCACTGCAGGGTGTGAATTTTACCTGCTGTGAACAAATTTTGTGATACTACAGTGCCCCAATAATCTCTGTGGCACTATTAAATAACAGCCTTCAAGCTTCCTTTTGCATTAAAAAAAAACCCACAAAAACTGCCATGGATTCAGCACAGAAAGGTATGCATATGACATTCCTTTTATTTAATATGAGAATGTCATTATTGCCATCCTGCCCTTGTTCACAGAGTGAACAGACAGTTTTTCCTTGGCAGCCTCACTGGATCTCACTTGGTGACTAAGGCTACAGGAGTCTTCCATCTGCAAGGGTAATAAAATACTTTCAATGCTAGTTAAAACATGTTTCTCACTCTTAACCTGGCTTCTGTGTGACCTTCAATCCTGTAATATGCAGATATTTCACAATCTTCAGATTATCCTTGTGAGAGTGTGAGGAAGTGGCATTGCCTCCATTTTATGAGCATAATTTGAAGCATGGAGGCAACAAGTGATTTTTTTTAAGGCAGTGTAGGGAGTCATTGTCTCAGCAGAGCACTGGAACATGAAATGTAGGTTCTGTGTCTTTGTGTCTTTCCCTTTAATGTATTTTCTTTTATCTGCTGTATCTGTTTGTTTCACATATTTAAGACTTGTGCATTACTGCTTGGTAATTAATAATTTATATTTTGGGTGTTACAGAGGGAGAAGGAAATGTTAATCTCACTGATCCAGAATATTTTCTGGATTTTAAATTATATGTTTACATCTTAAAAATTCCCTATTTCCTCATCAGGTGATACATCTGGTACTTGTGATTTGTGAAGCAGGAACCGGTGGTGACATTTTTCCCCAGCAGTTTGCTGATTTTACTGCATGGAGGCGTGCTCATGGGGATTTGTGATAGCTGTTGTTACCAATGTGTAGCTGATCCTCAGTGCCTGTGTGCAATTGTCAGGGGTAAGATTCATGAAAGAAGATAACAAGGATTTCTTTAATAAAGTAACATCCATTTTGGGAGAATGTACAGAGCAATAACATTTTTCTCAGGACATTTTGAGGAGAAGAGACTGCCCTTTGCCTTGGAGAGTGCACCATGAAACTCTCCGTCTTTGGACAAGGAAGAGAGGGAGAGGAAATGCTGAACTGGTTTCACTGTTTTCTCTCAAATGACCTACCTTCACTTCTGTCTTGGAGGGTTGCCTGAATTCTGGGTGTGTACTCTGCAGAGGTCAAAGATCCCATAGTCACTTCCAGTGCCTGGGCCTGGCAGGGTCAGAAACCTGTCTGTCCCACTCCATTTTGTCTAGGGGAAAATAAAATAATAGGTCAAACAAGTATGCATAGTTCTGACTTATTTCCTAGCTCTCTTCTCACTGGTTCAGCTAGGGATTTCCTCAGCAAGAAGTTGTGTCTTTGGGTTTACCTTTATATTTGACAACCTAAAGCAGGCTGGTAGGCTTTTTAAATTTAGGTGAGTTGCATGTATGCAGCATCCCATGATTATAACTTCCATGCCTGCTTGAAAGAGGACCGCTTCTTTCCTGTTTGTGAACCTGCTGCTTCATGGTTTTGTTCGATCCCCAGCCCCCAGTTCCTGTTTTGGGAGCTGATGAGGAATTGGTTCCTGTTCAGCCTTGACATACAATCAGCCCTTGACAGACCTGTGGTGCCCCCTGCCATTGTCTTTTTGCTGAGCTGAAGTGTTGGGTGTATGTAAAATCCATTACATATTGTTGCCAAGTGTATTTTTGTAAACTAGCTCTGTCTTCCTGCGTGCCCTGGGCAGTAGGAAATCTCCTTCAAGTGCAGTTGAGCCTTGCAGACAGACCCCCACTGGGTTTTGGTCCTGCTGTCTCCAATCCTTATAATTATATCCTGGCCAAAGTTAAGAGGATCTAATAGGATTATTCATTTAGATCAATTCAAGTTCATGCAAGTTCAAGGGGTTTTTATTGCTAGAAACATCCTCTGTTTTTTCCTCTCAGATCTCACAAATAGTAATCTGTGGATAAGTTACTTCCGTGGCCCCCCCAGCCCAGTTGATTGGCATTGTATAACACTCAGATTTCTTAAAGTGCTTTTATTATATTGTAAGGGATGTTTTTCAACTTTCATCTGTTTCTGGATCTCAGGGCAGCCACTCATCTTTGTTATGATCTGTCAACGTTGCTAAGGCCTGTTTTATACCAGAGGGTAGATTATAAAACCATGGAAAAATAACTGAAACTGGCAAGCACTGATACATGTTTTTGAGCACAACTGGTGTATCCACAATAGCTACACACAGGGTATTCCTGTGGATAAAATGCTAATCTGAGACCTCAGTAGGGATCTCCACCTGTTACTGATTCCTTGTGAGACCTTGCACAAAGTTAGGCTTTCTCTACACTTTGAACTTCAGAAGCAAATCTTAGGACTTGACTCTGGCTGTATCCAAAGTCTGGCAAGATGAGGTTTATGCTTCTTTCATCTTCTCTTCAATCCTGACTTAAAGGATTCTTACATATATGGGACAGAAGGACACCAAAGTATTTTCCAGAAGGTTGTCTGATGCAGACTATAGGATGAGCATGGTTGAGGTGAGCAGTGTTCTCTGGCAGGAAATACAGGTCAGAGCAGTGTGAAAATACCAATTTGGGACTTGAATGTCTGTATAATGGTAAGGCACTCCTGTCTGGGCTTAGTAGTCTAATTTAACTTAGGTATTGGTTTACTCCAAGACTTGACCTGATTGAGCAGAGCCAGTTTTGGTGGTTTTGCACCTAAAATATATCCAGAATAGCAGTCACCTGTAGAATTTTCTTCTCAGAAAACTGTTCAACTGTTCATTTCTATATGTTGCAAGGTGCATTTTTGACCATATGCTTTTATTTTTGTGTGTCTTTAACTGCTAATTGTGCCAGAGCAACCAGAATCTTCCCACAGGGAGTGAGGATTAACAGAGCAAAGAAGAAATTTCGAGGTGCTCAGGTATTGTGATGATCATCATGGGCAATATAAGTGCCTTAGATGAATGTGCATTTGTACTACCTGGTTAAAAGCTTCCTTTGAAAAAGTCAGCATTGTTTTCATAACAAAATCAGATATGTGTACTTCTTTCTTCTTTTATATGCCCAGCATAGGAAAAAAAAAATAAATTGCTCTTTTGCAGATTGAGATCACATTCTCTTAATTGTTTTTTCTAGGTGGTTCTAGTATGAGTGGCTTACTCAGACAATACATGCTTTGTGCTTTTCACGTGTAGCTCTAAGTCACTGTGGTTTTATTGAATTAAAAGAAATCTAAGCTTTAAACAAATTGTTTCATGCCTATGAATTCCACATAGTTAGGTACTTGCATTTTTTGGAACAGATGGCATGCAAGCAGCTTTTTGCTGTTAAAGACTGAGATGTGTTTAGTGACTGCAGAGCAGTATGTGTCAGAGTACACCTGAGCACATTTGCAAGACTAAATTCTTTCCCTTTTAAGCTTTGCAGGTGGTAGCAGTAACCCAGTAATGCATTAGCACAGTTTCTGTAAGAATTGGTTTGCAATTGCTTTTCAGATGGCTGTTCCTAAAATAAATTCAAAACTTCAGAGATATAAAGCAAATAAAATTGCATAAAGGTGCAAGGGAAATATACCTGTGTGTAGGAGGAGATTGAAAAATTACAGCACATACAGAATTTGTACTGGTTTTAGGGATTCATGAGTGCAGTACTGGGAAAAATAGTGTTAGCAGCATTTAGTCAGTGACAACCAAACCTTTCTTTGGTGAAGAATGGTGGAGGCACTTGGGTTAAACATTTAATTAGATCTAATTAGTGAGTAATTTTTTTAACCTGCAGACAGGATTATTTAAACTCTGCTTACAGTCATGTGCAGATATATGTACCTCTTTGTAGGCTTAAGGTTATTGTTTAGGACAGAGGAATTAGATCATGCATTGAATGGATGGGTGCTGTTAAATTCAGGTTGCTTTAAGAGGCATCATCTTTTATTCCTCATTTTCTGTCCTCATTCCTCCTGTGCAAATTCAAGAATTCCCACATCTGTGTGGCTCATAAGGCAATAGGCTGTCACCCACATCTGTCTCTCTGCTTGAGCTTACAGGTGAAGTAATTCCATTTTTATATTTTATGAGCAATAAATCACCGGTGAACTGCAATGGTTGCCCATTAAATTTTAGATTTGATTTCTGAAATGGTTTCTTTTTCCGTGTGATTCAGTGTTGATTAAAAACTCTTCTCCTCAACTGCAACAGTACTTACATATTAAAGTACTAACTTTCTGTTGAAAGATAAATAAAATACTCAAGGATCACTCAGAGGTAATGCTGTTGTGTGAGAGGAAAATTGATAAATGGAAAAAATTATTTTTTTTCCCTAGAGAAAAGTCTGTGGAGTGCAATAATCCTCTAACATGCCTGAAAACCCTTTTGAACTTACTGTACATAGTTCTTAAATGTAGCTGTAGATCTTGTAAGAGACTACAAAAGTCAAAATAAAAAGCCAAGCAGAGTCCAGTACCCATGTGCAGTGGTGTGGTGGCCATTTTACTGCACTGAAGTGCTCTTTACCATTCTTGCATGCGGTACAGCTGAGAGCAGAATGAAACACTTGAGTTTCAGGGTTTAACAGCTTTGCTCTTCTGTAAAGTGTGGTTGTATAGTGCAAGCACAATACAGGGAACTCATATTTTATAACAATTTGCTGGTAAAACTTGCAACTTGGGTCACTGTTTGTGATAGGGATGGCTAAGTCCATGTGTGGCAGCTCATGTAGATAAGATTGCAGGACTGTTCTCACTCCATCTTTAGATTCATTTTTGTTGGCTAAGCTGGTTTTAATAAAGAAAAACGTCTTCCTCACATGTGCCATATAAAACAAATAATCACTGTTTTGGTTTTTAAATTACAGCAAGTCAGGAAAATACTTTCAGGAAGTAAATCATAGTAATAATACTTCAGGAAGTAATAATTCCTACTTTTTCTGTGAGTGCTTTTAGTTGCTATGTGCTTAAGAGTTTTTGAAATTAGAAATGAGGTTTTTTTCTACTACAGAAATTATAGAATGAATTTTAAAATTCACCGAGTCCTTCATACACCAGTATGTTTTATCATTCTGTATAAGGATTTGCTCTGCAAAATCTGAGCTATTCTTAGGCTGGATGGAGAAGTTCTGTATAGAGATCGCTTACAGTTTTTGCAGGCTCATAGTGGCAGACAAAGATTACTACTTTTATTCAACCTGTAAGACGATGGATTACCTCTAGTGAGAATTAGGACTGAGGACAGACAGATCAGGCAAAGGAAATGCTAGACATAGTCTGGGATAGAGGTTAGCCAGGGATATTGGAAAGGAAGCATCTTCTGTGATGTCTTGAATCTCAATGAGTTGCACCCTTCTGCAATTCCTTCAGATACTGCAGGCAGAACAATTAAATATGACTTTGGGGTTGTACTTGCTTGTAATAACTACTCTCTCATGTGTTTTCCTTAGATGTGTTTTCATGCAGAAAAGAAGTCTAAGCAGTTCAACAGTTTGTAATTTGCAAGCTAAAGTGATCCTTTCATTTTAGGTTTTGTTTCCATAAATAAAATCCTCTAGTTCTCTAGAAATGTTTTTAAGAGGGAGATACATTCAGTGCATTCAAGTTATACATTAGTCATTTTCTTCTGATAAGACATGGATGCAGTCTTGGGAAGATATTACTGAGCATTAGATATAGGGTTTGTAATTTATTTTCACTGCCATTTCATGCCTTGGGCAACAGGAAGTTAGAAAAACAAAGTATGTTACTTCTTTTAAATGCTTGAGAAAAGTCAGCCCTTTAGAAGAGGGATTGGTGAGTTTCTTTTCAATTTACAATGTTCTGTGTATGCACCAATATTGATTTGGTTTGAGTCTGGTTGCTAGTTTTTTCTATGTCTCTGCACCTTTCTGAAGCCTGTGTTGAGTCTTTTTTTGTCTTAGGTCTGCTTTGGCTATTTTCTTAATGTATGGTTTCTTGTGACTGTGACCTGAGGATCCCAAAGTCATCAGCCAGTGCTATGAAAACCCAATGTTGTGCTGTTGAATACCATATTCTGCTAAGATGTTTGTGGGTTTCTTTCTCTACATTTTGTATAAAAAGAGGCCCCAGTCAGTGTGCCCCCTGGGCCATGTGGATCCTTGGCTCTGCCCTTTAAATTTATCATTCTGCCCATGGGTCTCAGCTGCCTTCAAAGCATGAGGAAACACCTACTTCTATGCTCAAGCGCATGCATGAGGTCTTTTGGCAGGTTTTGACTTTGGCTATCTTGTTTTGTGGGGCCTTGTTAAAAGGCCTCTTGAATTAGAAGAAGGAAAGGATGCACATTATTCTCTAGAAGAGCCAAGAAAAGGGCTTTACTTTGTCAGTTTATTCCTGTTAAATTGATTAATGGTGTATGCTGAAATGTGCCTTTTTCCCAATGTACTCTGCCATCAGTGTCACTTTGCATTGCTGTTGTGCCTCTGAGATTCTTCATGATGACAGTGGACTGGTTGGCTGCTGATTCACACTGCTACATTGTCAAAGCATCAGACTCTCAGGTCTCTCCTGTGAGGAAGGTGTGTGATTCTTGAACTTTTATCTGTGAGCAGTGGTTCTCAGCTCACTGAAGCCAAATGTGTCAAGCCAAAGCATTTCATGGGCAGCCTCTTGGATGCTAGGATTAGTTTAGTATCTTAGTGCCCTCCCTAACCTATATTTTGTTGGGATATAGGAAGGCCTCATTCTTTCCCCATTTTCCTTTGTCCTGTCAGTTTTAATAATTGTTAACCTTTTTAGTAGGTGTTGGTGCTGCAAAAGCAGTGTTATGGTATCAGGAGACAACATAAAGTCTTTTGAAGCTGAGGGAGAGCAAAGTCTTGGTGATGGGGACAAGAACTGTAGGCCATGTTCCCCATTTATTGTTTACAACATACTTGTTACTTTTTTTTTTTGTAATCCCAAGATAAATTACTTAATTTATGTTGAAAACTAGGCTACTAAATTACTGACTAAAGTACCTTAATTCATGTTCCTAACACTTTGTTAGTAAAGGTTCATAACGACAGATTTTTATCTGAAATATCAACTTTATTTTTGAAGCATTGTCAAGAATAGCAAAAAAAATCAGTTATTGCAAAGCCTCCAATTGAGAGTCACATTGAATATCTGCTCTCTTCTGTTTTAGAATTGAAAAAATAATTTAGGTTGTCACTTCTACCTTTGCATTTTTATCCTCCCTTAGCAGAGAACATATGCTAACTTTACTAGTTATTCAGCTTTACAGAGTGTATCAAACTATGGAGAGCAACGTTTGAGGTGAGATACAAATGCGTAGGTTTGCCTGGCCTTGAGCAGTCAGTTCCCTGACTTGGAGAGTTTGGCTGTATCCAGTGACTGAAGGGCTCTACATTCTAGGATTTACCTAGGTTAATTGCCATGTCTTTCTGAAGGCTCAGAGGGACCAGCCAAGCCTTTCATTGTGGTTTCTCAGTCCAGCAAAAAAATCCTCTAGCTGTCTCATTAGTAAACATTTTAAATTATTCATAGTTTGCATCTTCATAGGAAGTGAGTTGTAGAAATCTAATGTAGCTTTTACTGGTGTTTTTGCTCTCTTGTACAAATGTATATATGAATGCATACACTTACAGATACACATTCCATGGAGCCCTTATTAGGTTATCTGCAGAAGTAGGTGGCTGATATTGGTCTTTCCAGTGCATGAACAGTGTTGTTGTAAACAAGAAAATAGATTTCCCTATTAATAGTGTCAAATATCATTGTGCCAAGCTGACGTTCACATAGGCCGAACAACCACAGAGTGGATGCATGCTTTCTCTGAAGGAAGCAAGGCTGGCTGGCATAGTGATGCTTTATGCCCTTTAAAAAATATACTAAACATATTCTGGTTAGAAATCCATAACTCCTGCAGCAATGCTTGGCTTCAGAAACTGGGTTGGGAGTGGGTGGACGGCTGTGGTCTGATACTGAGGCTATGCTCTCAACTTACTTGTGGTATGCTGCATTTTGAAAATTCTCAGCCAACAATGAAAGTTCTGTGAATTATTTCAGAAAGATGAACAAGCAGGTCTACTGAATTAACTATAGAACTGAATAGGATAAAAATAGTAATTGCCTTATTGTTAATTTTGGGTGGGGAACTAAATTCCTATCTCTGCCTGAGATGTTTGGAGGTATCACTGAGCTATAGACTTTCACACAGATGGCCAATCTGCAGGTGTGAAGTTTGATCTGATTCAGATACTTAAAAAGTGCCTTAAATCTGAAGCTGTGAAGCTGTTCACCCATCTCACTCTAAGATGGGCAAGCAGAACATTTCAGATAAGCTTTTTTTCTGGAGGTGTTTGTGTTTTTTCTTATGGTGAAAATAGGCAAGAATTGCAGGGTCACACTAGGTGTCATAATTAATTTTTAAAGGCAAGTCAAATGCACCCCATATTTTGGTTCTGACAGTTGGCTGTTCAGTCAAGAAAAGTCACTAGGGGTTTTGGCTTATCTGACTGCCTTCTAGAGTGATTGATAGTGAAACAGGGAGTGGTGCTCACCACCAGTAGTTTCAATTAAATTGCTGGGTTTGGCATTGAACTGAGCTGACTGACAGCTCTCTGTGCTTCCATTACCAGTGCGTGGGCTCAAAGCACTGCAGTGTATTCAGCACTGTTTGCTGCCTCTCTAGTGGAGTGGGGCAAAATATTCTGTACCTGCTCTGATCTACATCTGGGTAGAACAGATGTCTCAGTAACTTCTACTAGCTCCTTGTAATGTGATTAAGCAGTTAGGACATGATGCTAATACTGGAAAACAGATACAAATTACTGACACAACTAGCTAGTTGCTCTATTTTTTTCTACTTCAAGTGATTTATATTGTTGCTTTATTTGACTTCCTTTTGTGGCAGTATTTCTTAGTTCTGTGATTTTGGCCACCTGTATATATAAATGTGGTTTGGAGAACTGAATTTTCATCTGATTGCAATTATGATCAAAATTACATATAATTACCATTTTTGAGAAGCAAAACTTAAGAAGCATTCATAATACCCATTGCTTGCAGCCCTGTGTTTATAGATAACTGTGAGTTCTTTGGGTTCAGTTTTATGTATTCCAAAGTCTCCTGAATATAGATTACCATCAAAGACATATTCTTGGTTTTATGCATTTATATTTTCAGATAAGTCTTGCATTTAATGTCATTTATGTTTAAATAGAGGATGGAAGAAGATCAAGAAAAGCGAAGTTAAACTGTCAAAATTGAGAGAGGATGCAGTGCTTTTGAGAATTTTCAGGACTGTGTCTGTGTATGATATTCCAAAATGAGGGAAACTTTGCCATATATGATTGCTTGGTATTTGAGCTTTGGGTTACCAAACCAAAATTCATCTCCCAATTCTGATATGTGAATAGTGTCAGAGTCCAATACTCTATGATCAGCATCTTTTAGATATTCCACATGTGGAGAGTATGGTGTTTAATATCTAATTTCCCCACCTGAGGATAGTTGAGATTATGTGGGGTTTCTGATTTAGCAGAGTAACACAAATTATACTGAGAATGTCATACAAATGTAAATGACACATAACAAAGTACAGCAGTTGCAATCACACAATTCAGTCACAATACCAATGTGATTCCCATTACCAGTCTTGACAATATTCTCTCTTGGCACCCCCGTTTTTGGGAAGAAGTATGTGGCTTGAATCACAATATGTCTCAAAGATTTTTGCTCTCTGAAGAAAACTGGTTTGAATGTATTCCCTCATCTTACAAAAAGCAGCTGAAGTCCTCCTGCAAAATTAGTAATACAACAAGTTGACCCAGGATAGTCCTCTTGGGATTTTTGTTTACTTCTTCTCCTAACCTGACCTTACTGAGGTGCCACCCAACTGTCAGTGCTGTTGTCCTAATACTCCCGAGTGGAATTTGGTGTCATGGGTGAGTAATGTGAGTAATGCCCTTATGTGTTTGTGGATCTAAGAGACAGCCTTCTCATACCAAAGCTTGGCTTACTGGGAGAAATTTGCCTTGGGTCTATAGTCTCATCTCTGGAAGTGGCCTGTAGTGTTGGTAGGTGAAAGACAAAGAGAACAAAACCAAACCAAAAAAAAAACCCCAACACACAAAACCAGTGTAGATAGAGTGAGTGCTACATTTCTCTTTCATGTCCTGTCAAACTCCTAGCAATTTCTCAAGTTTCCACACAGAGGTGAAGAAATGCTGTTCTGAAGTAAGGCTGAGAGTGCTGGTATGGGAGCTGCCGAGCAGTGGGTATGATAGCAAATGTCTGCTCAGTCTGTAATAGCTATTTTTCTGACTCACCTAGCGTAGCAGTTAATTGTCTAGGCACCCCATGGGTGGCCTTTATTTCTTTTTTTCCACCAACACATGACTTGGATGTGAATTGGTATCTATTGCCATGGGATTGTCTTAGCTTGATCTCAGAGGAGTTGTACCCACCATTGCCTAGAAAGTAACTGCTTGCAGGTTGAAGCAGTCCAAGCATTGATTAATTCGATTCCTCACTCCAGGAATTTATTTACCAAAACTAGTGTGTTCTGTCAAAATGTTCGCTTGCTCTGAGGAGGAAGAAGCAGCCTCAGGGAATATGGGACTGCTTTTGGGATGCAGAGTGACACAAGTCAGTTACAGATTCCTTTTTTTTGTCCAAGTGAATACTGCTAACAGCATAACCAGTGTTAGCTGGTATGTTTGGAATACTAGATATGGGGAAAAGTGTTGCATGTTTTCACTGCTGGCCCTTTGTGCCAGAAAGGTCAGAATTCAGATACCTGGCAGCTGATTCATTTTCCCTCAGGTAAAAAAAAAAACCCATGCATTATCTTGGTGAACTCTTTGCACACGCTTTGAAGAAATAATTAGGGAGTTCTGAATTGAAACTTGCTTTATTGCTTAAAGCAGTTGCTCTGTTAAAATCAAGGCCTTCACCAATTGCAGGTGTGTAGGAGGTGCTAGCTATTAATACATCCCTCCTCCCATTACTGTATTTAGTTCATGAAATAATGAGCTGCTAGCATCTGGGGAGCATTGCTTTCTGGAGAATGCACAGATTGTATTTATTTTTATTTTTAACCATAGCCCCTTAGTTTATCAGTTTTCAAGTGTTGCAGTGCTGTGTCCTGGAGGCAGTAGTGATGTCCAGTGCTTTTGCTGCTTCTCAGAGCTTTGAGGTAGCAAGAAGAATGGAAGAGGCACATCTTCTGATTTTATTGTTGATACTGAAATTGTGTGAGTAGGGTCAACATTATAAAAACTTCCAGTGGGCTGATACATTAAAAAAACAGAAGGAGGATGGACTTGAACAGAGGAGTGGTACTCTATATGAGAAAGCTGATCTTCCTGCCTTCATTACAGAACTGTTACTGTGTTTTCTTGTGTCTTAACAAGCTTTGTTTCTGGGAATGAAGCCTCTCTGGTACTTTTTTGAACATGTTTTCTTCCAGATACCTGTGTTTATTGGTTTATTAGAGAGCTGGTTCAAGGGAACCCTATAAAGTAACTCCATTAATGTTTTCTTGCAAATGTACTGTGAACAGTGGCTACTGTAGTTCTCCCCCAAACATTAATGAAGGATTGAACTAGATTGCTGCAGTACCTTTACAGTCATGCTTTTGCAGAATTTCAGCTACACCATTTTCCTGTTACAAAATCATCTCTATGGCACTTGCTAAGACAGTTGAATTTTTCAGGATGATCAGGACATGTAATGTTTCCAAATTTGAGAGCCCTGTTTTAGCATTTACACAATCCATTGAAGTGGTGTCTTGTGTGAGGAGAAAACTTTGTTAGCTTTGGAAGAGTTCTGTCTTTTTTCCACTTGTTTTATCAGTTCACCTGACCGTGATCTCTGCCTAATGCTGTTTATCCCCTTCTTTTTCTAAGAGGTTTTCCTGTTGGCAAGGTATGCAAGCTTGGAGTTGGCATTTTACCTTCAAATGAGTGTTAATTGGATATGAATTGATTTGTAGCAATACACCATCTCCATTATCACAGCCTATTCCAGTTAAGAGTATAGCACCTAAGAGAGCTCTCAACAGTGAGAAAAGCTCCTGCTAACACCTTGTTCTTAAAGAATTACATCTAATTCCTCCTCTTTAGTTCCTGGAAGAAATCTTGTTACTGAATGACAACATTTTTTGTGTGTCACCCTGAGTGTGTGATTTGATTTTCTTAACTTGTATTTCTACCTGCCAGTTATTAGGAATTTTTAACTTTTTTTTGTTTCTTTTCTTTCACTGACTGTGCCATGACTCATGCACTTTTTATATGATTCCTGATGACACGACAGAGAAGTCCATTGTCTCAGTGCTCAGTTTACAGTTCTCTTGACACCATGAAGTGCATTTAAAAGTGCTTCAGTAGTGTTACTCATCTGAGCCACTTCTGTACAAATTTCTGGTTAGTGACCTAAGAAATACCTGCTGTCCTGAAGTAAGTGCAGTGAGGTGGCTCTCTAATGCAGTGTGTGGTTGTACATTTATTGATGGCAGTGGGAACTGGGGGTTTTTTTTGACTGTTTTTCAAGAAACATCTTCCTGTGCATCCCAGTTTAGCTGTCAGATGATGTGGTTTATGGTGCAGACTTCAGTGAGTCTATCTTCTCATTTTTTCTGGGTTTATCATGTTCTTAAGTGCCATCTGCATG
This sequence comes from Geospiza fortis, assembly GCF_000277835.1. NCBI lineage: Eukaryota > Metazoa > Chordata > Aves > Passeriformes > Thraupidae > Geospiza > Geospiza fortis. The sequence continues at coordinate 1,098,873 of NW_005054307.1, read as the reverse complement.
TCTGCCAAGTCCATCTACACGTGTTTTAAATAATTCCAGTGACAGTGACTCTACCACTTCCCTGGGCAGCCTATTCCAGTGCTTCACAATGCTTTCAGTGAAGAAAATCTTCCTACCACCCAATTTAAACCTCTGCTGATGTAAGGTGAGGCCATTTCCTTTTGTCTTGGTGCTCCGTACTTGGAAGGGACCGGCTCCATCTGGCTCTGGCCTCCTTTCAGGTGGCTGCAAAGAGCAGTAAGGTCTTCCCTTCTCCTTCCTTCTCCAGGATAACTCTTCACAAGCTGCATGTCCACTTTGTTCCTGGAAAACCTTGCATGAGCACAGGTTTTTATTTATTATTATTTAATGTGTGGTAAGTTTCATTCTCTTCAGGTATTCATTTTGCTGCAGAATTAAATCAATTCCTTCTGTTTCATCTCCTTGTTTTCTCTCTCCCACTAAGCATGCTAATAAGGGACAAATATTTTTATTGAAGCAGATACACTTTTTACTGTGGACCAATACTGTTCTGTGATTAAAAAATAAACATTTTTTAAATATTTAAGTGCCTTGAGAGCTTCTGGGAGGCTCTTTAGGGAAA
>NW_005054307.1:1096122-1098274 GCF_000277835.1 Geospiza fortis | reverse complement strand
CAGCAATATTCGTATTTCATGTAAACATTAAACCCCCATGTTGATTGTATTTACCCTGCTGATTCTTATGTTACTGTTTTGTCCCTGCATGTGTCTGCTGAGGCTATAAAACCAGGGAAGGGATTTTAATGTGGCAAGAGCCTGGCTCTGGCCTTATTGTTCCTAATGAACAGCACCTTTGGGTTAAAGGTTTCATAAACATGGCCGCTGTGCTGGTGCCTCTGTGGCAAGCCTGCAAGATAAACCTGGTTGCTGGTGCTGCACTTCCTGGTGATTTGTGCCATGGTTGAATTTATGGACCTCCAGCTTATTAGTCACTTCTTAAAAAAATCCCAGTGTTTTAGGAACAAAAGGCACAGTGTCCCGGTGGAAGGCAGGAAGCCTGATGAGGATTTGTTGAGAACCTGTGTCTGGCTTGCATCTGCTCTGTCTTCTTGTCCCCTTACATTGCTCTGTTCTCTCTACTGGTAATGATTTATAAGTTTTCCACCTACAGATTTTGTTAGCTTATGATCTAGCTGTCTGCTGCTTTTTAGAGAGCAGAGACAGCTGCTGGCTGCACGCTGACATGTTTCCTCTCTGGCAAAAGTGCAAGGGCAGCTTTTCCTCTATGCTGCTCAAGTTCAGTAATTTGCATTTAATGTAACTTCTTGGCTTGCTGCTGAAAGGGGTGGAAAACTCTCTTTACCCCAAGCCTGGAACTGTAACTGAGAGAATGAAAACACCCAATAACATTGCTGGATAAAAAAGACCCTTTTTAAAGCTTTTTAATGTCCTGGATATTCTTTGGTGGGAAAGAAAAGATTGCCTTTGAAATGTGGGTTGGGATGTTTCCTTCATAGCAACTCTACCCATCTATGCTTCTATTTTATTTGCCTTTGTGATGAGTGCCCCTGTCTTACATGATATCTGAGCAAGGGAAGGAGATGGAAATAGCTCCTGCCAAGCATCTGTTCCTGTGCAGGCTGGTGGTGCTGTGTTGGTGGTGTTCTGGCAGCTCTCTCCATCGCCCTGTCAGTCAAATGCCATCGGCGCCAGTCCCCACAGCAGCAGCATCCTGTGGAGCTGGGCTGCTTGCCCCCCTTGCCTCCCCAGTCCAGTGGGTCGCTGCCTGCCCTGGGGGCTGTATTTTGTGCCCTGCACACAAAGAGCCATTAAATCCTGGTAGTTTCTATTAAAATGTTGTTCTTTTTCTTGTGCTGTCTGGCATTGATTCCCTTCTCTCTGTAACTAGGGCAGTGAAGTTTCGCTGCTGTGAAGCAACTGTTCCCAGATTCATCCAAGTATGTTAATGTTTGAAGAATCTCAGATGATTCTGATATTTTGGTCAAAGAAAGTGCAAAATTATGCTTAGAAAAATAGTGTTGCTTTGAATAAAGGTTTTCAGTATTTTTATTTTTCAATTTGAGTAAAATGTTTCCAAGAACAAATGGTAGAAACTTCAGCCTTACCAAGGCTTTAAATAATTCAGGAGTTAATCATCATAAGAATTTCCCTGTGGTGTGGATAAAAGACTATGTTTTTCTAACTTATTAAGTGAGTTCATATGTGCTGAAGTGGTGAAAAAACTTTTACTTTGTCTGTTGCAAGTTTTATAAATTAATTTTATTAATTAATGCTGGATTTATTAATTTAAGCTGTTACAATTTTTATTAGTTGTGTGAGAAGGATTTCTTGATTAGAGTAACTGCTATATAGTATGTGTCTGCATATCTATAGCTGTAAATGTCCCTCAGTTTTATTTTAACTGTTTAGGGTCTTTAGCATGAAAATGAGGAACAACTCTAGAGAAAGCTTAGCTCCTGGATTTCAAGCAGTCTCAGGAGAATGTGCCCACTCACTAATTTATGAATTTTTAAAGTATAAATCTATTTTATACAAACCTCTTAACAAGAGTGGGAGTGGAATTTGGTAAACTTTAAAGTCATGCATTTTTATTTTTTTTCCGATGAATTTTGTAGCTGCAAGTTAGTAATTAGCAGGCTTGGATATTTTGTTGTTTGTATGGAAAATGAACCCATTGTGGAGCATAGTGCCAGGTTCTGTACTGCTCTGACATCTGCTTGAGTACTGAGCAGTAAATTGAGAGTAAAGCTTCTATTGCTGAGCCTCTCCCATCTTCTGCTGAAGAGTGGAGTCTGTGAAAGGAGTG
>NW_005054307.1:1039274-1096082 GCF_000277835.1 Geospiza fortis | reverse complement strand
TGTAAATCCTGGAGGATGTTGGGCTGCAAGATACAAGTTTGCCTAGTGATTTGAGTTTTCTTTTGGAGGCAATTCCCTTCCTACCCACATCTATCCTTAAGATCCTTGCTCCACTGAAACCACTATGACTGCTTTAGCTGCCATTTCAAAACTGGCTATTGGCTTTAAGCCCAGATGCTGTACCTTTTGAAATGGAGAATATATGTAATAGTTCAAGGTCTTAAGTGATTTCAAGGTTTTACAGCTATCTGACACCTGGGAGTCAGGCTGCACTCTCTGGTGCAATCAAATGTACTGTGCAAGTTTATATGCTTCCACCCTGAATTTACAACCTTCAGCCACCACTTTTGTACTGTTGTTGGTTTCTTATTGATTAAAAAAAAAGTTTTTGCGTTGCATTCACTTTTGTAAATTTTAAGCTATTATCCAGGCATCTGTTGTGGTAGCAACAGCACTTTAAAATCTCATTTTCAGGTGTTGATGCCATTCTTGATTGTTGTATAGATTACTGGGTAGGTTTTGCTCAGTCTCAAGATGCTGTTTCTTAATGAAGGATCCTGGGCCATTGCTTGAGGCAGTGCCTTATAAAGCCAGACCCTCATTCGAGCAGATTAAGGCACAGTACATTTAAAGCTAAATATAGAAGAAGGCATATCCTGTGTTCCTAGTAATTAACTATTCAAGAGTCTCTTCTGTTGCACTGAACCTTTAGTCATTAAATCTTCCACAAGTTGGGAGTCCTGCTTTAACTGTTTTTTTTTTTAATCTTTTTCCCAGCTGTCTTAAAGGACATCTATTTTGTTCACAGGCAACAGTTAAAATCCATAGTCAAGCTTCAGGCGCGTGCAGGTTTTTTTGCAGTTTAAAAATACACTACATCCAAGGAAAAAAGTCTGGTGTTAGAAATTCAGTGTATGCATTTCTGTCTTTTATAGAAACTATGAAACTGTACTAGTATGCTGGGTTGAAGGCTTTTGTGTGTTGCTTAAGGAAGTGGGCACTGTGACCCCAGCCTGACAGCGTGTTTGTGCTCTGGAACAGCTGTGAAAAGTGGAGTTCTTACCTGCTGTGTGGCTTGCTTGACATTTTCTTTGCAAACCTCTTGGGGTCCTCTTGCCACCTCTTGAAATGAATGTTTTTAGAATAAGATGAAAGTCCAGGCAAAACATACAAACAAGTCAAAAATACCTAGGTGAATGTTATGGATCATTCTCTTTAGAAATAACCGAAGGAGAGAAAGACAGATAAGTATGTCAAATCTAGGCAGTCACTGGCTAGAGGCTGGGCTGTTCCTCATCCCTGTAGATTGCTAGGTTATCTGCCTAATTAACTTATAGAGCACCTCCTGTTCCTCTAACACTGAGCTGTCTCATCAGGGGAAAGAGCCTTTTGAGCTCTGCTCTGAAGGCACTCCTGGATCCTACAGCACTTTGAAAGATCCAATGATATCCTGGTTGGCCATGTTTAACTCTTTGCAGATGAGCAGAACGTTTTTCCAGAGGGCTGTTAAGTGTTGCAGTTGTTTTGAAATGCTCCTTGGTCTGTTACAACTGCAGCTTTAAATCTCAGTGATGAGTGTGAATCTCAGTTGAACTGCTTGTTGTGTGTTTGTGGTTTTGTGACTTACAGTTAGCAAACCTTGACTCTAAACTGTATTGGCTATTTCTAGTTCATGTGCCTGCATGCAGAGCTTTTGACTGTGGATAAATGGTAAATCTAGACTAGAAGGAAGTGATTTGCCAAGTAAAACATTTGAAATGATGCAGAGGTGACCAGCTAGGGATGCTGCCACTAGAAGTCTGGTGAATGGGAATACATTGTATAGCTGTTAATAGCTATTATATATAACAATGCTATAGCTGGAGCATTGTTAAGAGAGTTAAATGAACTTTCAGGGGTAGAGAAAACACTGCTTGGATAGTAACATGTGACTGATGGCTTCTTTCTCAGCCATGGAGCTTGAGTTTCTTTTCATTTGTGGTAGGAAGAATGTTGGCAATTGTGTGTACTTCTAAAAAAGGCCTGCAGAGTCCACAATGAAGAAATACAAATAATACAGATTTCTGTAAAACTATAGTTATTAGAAGAACATGCTCAAAGTCTTGCATGAGAAGGCTTAATTCTGGACAAGCAACTCATATGTAACAGTGACCTAATGGCCTGCAGGGTGTGAAGTGGCCTCTATGTCTCAGGGCTGGCAGGTGCTGTGGGCAGGACAGGGTGATGACCTGTGGTGATTCCTAGTTCTGCAAAGCTTCCTTTTAATTGCTGCTGTTTGCATTCAGCTCTTGGTTTAGCTGCTCTTTGCATAAGCTGAGTTTTGTGCGATGAAACTGATTGTATGCAAAACTTAAAAATAGTTTTGTTTTCTTTAGATAAAATGACATTAATATATTATCACTTCCCGATTATTTTGACATTGTATGTTGAGATTTGTTGTAAAGGTCTGAAGTAATACATTAATATATTATCACTTCCCAATTTTTTTGACATTGTGTGTTAAGATTTGCTGTAAAAGTCTGAAGTAATACACACTGAGTATTTTTCCTGTTGTATGATGTAGGCCCTTAACTCTGTATTTATACTCAAAGTTGATGGGGTGAGGGATTTGTTTATCTTCTATTATTTTTACAACACCCACATGCTTTTCAGAACTGAAAGTTGCTAAGATACAGTGATGCTTGTAAGAAATGTTTGATTAGAATTTGATGGTTAAAGCACTGTCTTTATGGTTAGACCACAAAATCTTGTCTTGAGCTGGACAGTGCGTAAGCCTGGGCATGCACTGCCTGGTGACCGTGCCAGAGGGTGGGACCGGTGCCATCCTGAGCCTCACCAGGATGGTTCCCAGTCCTCTGCCTTAGTGGCTTCTGTGCCCCCAGCATCTCCATGAGCTGCATGTGGGCAGTGGTTTGTACCCCTACCCCAGGAGTAAGGGCAGTGACTCCATAACCTTCCTGGTCAGTTTTGAATCCTCACAGTTTTTTACAGAGATACCAACAGCCAGGTTTTAAGAAAAACACATCTCATTGAAGTTATCCTTGGATTGTAGTGCTCTTCATCTTAAAGATAATGTGAATTACTCTTGGAAAACGTGTTAAGAATTTTCTTTACCTGTCATATGTTGGGATTTTGCTACACTGAGTCTTTATTTTGCCTTTAGATTAAATTGTTGCTGTAAATGATAGAGTATAAATATTTTTTCCTTTCTTTCTTTCTTTCTTTCTTTCTCCAGAAATTTTATGAATAAGAATCAGAAGCCGGTGCTAACAGGCCAGCGGTTCAAAACTAGGAAGAGGGGTAGGTTGCATTACGTTTTTTGCTTTATTTTCTTTGTTAAAATGACTAAAAACAGAGCAGGTGGAATGGTTGAAAGTTCAGCTAAAGGATTTTTCTCCCCTTGTTTTCAGCCATGTTAAGATTGAAGATGTTACTTTTAACTAAGCTCTATGAATTATATTATTTTCACCATATACTCTAGGACTTGATATACATTTGAGTTTATGAGCTATGAAGTATTGTGGAGGCTTCAGTTAAAGATTAGATGCTAAATGAATTTATAATATATTTGCATATGATAAAGAAAACTTGTTACATGTTTGGTTTGGGTGTTTCTTAAAATGTCCTTTTCAACTAAGAAGGCAAAGTATGAGCTTTTATTTAAAGGTTGTGTAAAGAAAACTTCCTGGGCTTTTTTGGTTTGATTTTCGTTTTTACTTCATTGACTCATATTAATGCCATGTCTGTAAGTGAACCTTTCTTATCTAAAAAGGAATTTTCTCACCTTCCTTCTCCATGAGCTGGTCAGATCATCTCATTGGCCCTGCTTTCAGGTCAGAAGGAGGTCAGGAACTTCCTCTTTCACAAATATTTATTTCTCCTGTGTTAGTGTAGTCTTTTTTTTTTTTTATTGTTTAAATAAAACAATTGTGTGAGTCCCAATTTACTCATTGTGATACTGATTTTCTGTAAACATGACCAACACTTTGTTAAGTACAGTAGAGCATCCATTTTTAAAGAAAGCTGAGTGGTGCTGATTGTACCATCCAGGTATCTGGCACAGCAGGTGTCATCCTAACATGCTCACTTAGACCATACTCAGAATTCATTTGTTGCAGTTTAGGTGGCTGGGATGAATGCCCAAAAGTCTGAGGCAGAGTGACAAAATACATGTAGTTGATTATTTTATTCCCTTCCTGCTCCCCCACCAAAAAAACAAGTCTGGTTTGTGAAAAGAAGGATTAGATTTTTTGGTGTGTAATAGTAGATTATTACAGCAGACAGGTGGGATTCCTGTCTGTCATGAAACAGACTTTTTCCATCTTGACTTTCCTGTTTCTGATCAAAAGCTAACATGTCTTAAAAGCTTATCTAAATGTCTTGTGACAGAAAATGTAAATATGAGCATTTTCTTAGTGTCGATGAGAGAAACAAGTAGAGTTGGTAACCTTTCTCAGAAAATTTCAAATTCTGTCACAACTCTGAAGAGCTGAATGATGAGTGTCTAGAGATCTAGGATGATCATGAAGCTTAGGTAGGAATTGCAAAATAGTTTAGTCATGTTAAAAAGCAGTGCCAGCTTTCTCTCGTCTTTCCTGCCTTGCGCCCAGCACTTCTTCAATTTGTTTCACTAGCGCAGTCTCTTAAGTGCAAAATGTCTTCCCTATAGTGCATATGCAACACTTGTAAGGATAATTAATTAAAAAAGAAACTGGTATTGTTTGTAATTAAATATCATGGTGCTCCAGTAATTAGTGGGATTAACTTTCTATCAGTGTGGTTGAGAGCATTATGCAGTGGGAGCTATACACTGCAGTAACTCACAACCATATAGATGTAGCCAGAGGAGTGGAATTAGCAATCCCTAAAGAAATCTGTCTGTCAGATCAGCCAGTAGAAGCACTCAGACACACACACCGCTGGATTGATCCCATGTATTTTTCAGTCTAGGTCAGTCAGTTGTGGTAAATATGTTTTTTGATAAACTTGTCTTAGAAAATAATCTCTCTCTCATAGAGACTTTCACCTTATGTTTTCCACTGAATTTGGCATAATCTGTCATAGTACAGATTTGGTCTTTGACTCCTATTTAATGCCAGCAATAATTAGAATAAATAAAGATTCTTTTTTGCAATTCTGTGCCTATCCCTTGGATTTCTCTTTACAGTGATTGGAAGTAGCCCTAGATAACTCACTGATTACGTGGAAGAAAGAAATGACATGGGTGGTCTGAAAGATTGGTTGTGGTTTTTCTTTTGAGAGAGGTTACTTAAATGCGATTGTGGATATTAAGTGGCTTTAATATAGAAATTTTAACATGCAAACACTTTTTGTACTCAAAGCGTAAAATCTCTTAAAAAGTGATATCATCCTGGTTGCCTTAATATTTTAATAGCCTGCTTAGAAATGTGTAGATACTTGATTCTTTCTAGAGGCAGAGTGTTTGAGGAAAAGAAATGGCTTCCAAGTATGTTTATTCCCTTAGGTTTCCAAAGACTTTTGTATCACAGCAGTGCCACAGGTTGTTAGGTCTTTGGCTTAAGAGTAGACGATACTATTAGGCTTTCTTTGTGCTGAGTTTCAGTGTATCAGGGAGTCCCAAAATGTCACCCAGGTAGGACAGAGTGCAGTCGCTGTGGTTTGACCATGAGATTTTGGTTTTTGGAGACTGTACTGTGGTGTGTAACAGGTAGGCAGGTAGGGGGTATGAAACATGCACATGCTGGGGACAGTGAGCTGCTTGTTTTTACCCATTTGTGTCCCATGGTATTCCTTTTTCCCTTCTGCAGATCCCTGGGGCACTCCCATCTCAGCAAGGTGTGACACTGCAGTCAGGCATCTAATAAAACTTACTGCATAGTGAACTCTTACCACTGGTCAGCTAGCTGCAACTAATCTCAGGTTGTAAACAACTTCTGAGATTTCAGAGAGCAAAAAAGAATAATACAATGTTTTTCAATTGGAAGTTTGAAAGTATGCTTAGTTTGTAAAATATCTTTGACAGAGAACCACGGAGGAGGAGCTTGTAAATCTCTTTCTAGTTATATTGATTAACCAAATGAAAGAAGTAAGCCTTGCATGCAGCATTATATACTGGCAGACATTCAAATCACTTTAAAAAGATTTGAAGGAAGAAAAATTATGCTGTTAAGGGAAGAACCTTCCAAGGGAAGGAGGCATCTTACAGTTCCTATCAATCTAGGCAAATAAAATAGTTTGGTAAGTTCTTGGTGTAATCTCTGTACCTGTTGAATATTCCTTTTTCAGTGAGGGTCAGCAGTAGTTGGTGTCTGGCCAGTGTGTTTATGGAGCTATATTTATGGAGATAAGAAAATCATCAAATAGAAAGTCAATATTAGACCTTTATGTTACCTTGTTTGGCCCCTCTTCTTACTTCATGTTATCTTTTTTCTTCCACAGAGTTACAGTTGTGGGCCTTCTGTTGAAGTGATAAAATTAGTTAAGGACAGAGCTATGAATGTACTTCGTGATTTTTTTAGAAGCAAAAGATAGGAAATAAGGATCTAGGAACATGCTGAAAATGATGAGCTGTGTATAGCACTGCTGCAGTGGATATTGTGTGCATCACATCTGCAAGCTACACCTGCCTCTGCTAGCCCATGATTGGATCAGTGCTTGTTTAGTAATTGTGCAGTTGACAGCTCAACAGACTGTCACCACTTGTTGGTGATGGCTTCTTACTCACCCTCTTGTAATACATCAGCATATTCCTCTTCAGTACATTAGCTTGGTAGGAAAATGTTTCAATAAAATTATAAATAATTTTTCATGCAATGAATTCACCTCCTGTTCCTGTGTAAATTTTTAGATTGTGATAGACAAGAAAATAATAGGGTACTGCAGGTGAGAGGAAGACTTCTGGGGCAGGGGGAGAATCTATTTAAAATAGCTAAGAAATATTAATCACGGTATTTGTGTTTGTACTGAGCACTGTGTAGCCATGATACCAAACATATAATACCTTCTAGTTTAGATGAGATCTTGAATTTTTAGGTGAAATACATTTGAAAAAGTGAAACAGGATTTTTTTTTTCAGGTCTTGAAACAAAGGTCTGTCTTCTTGCTGGTTGATGTGTCATCAAGCATTTTAAAAATTTTTTTTACTCTTCAAATAATACATACTTATTTGGCAATCCAAAAGAGAATAATTGCACTCAGATGCTTGTTTATGGGTGGAACTGTGTTTCTTGTGCACAAGTAAAACTGCCTGAAGTACACATACTGAAGTACTTATTTCAGTAAAAAACTGGTTCGTTTCTTGGTTGGTTGGCTGCTTTGTTCTTTGGTTTGGGTTGGGTTTTGTACTTCAAGTTGGAGGAGAGCTGCCGCTGAGTGTTTGGTAACAGGTCTGGTGGCTTGGAAGGGGTTCCAGTAGCATGCTTCTCTGTGGGCAGTTTTTCCTTGGAGCAAAGGCACATACTTCAATTCTCCTCTCACCCTCCTGGTTTGTCCCTGATGGCTGTGCCCTGCAGATAGGAGAGGGGGTTCCTCAAAACACAGACTCCACGGTTTCATCACAGCCAAAGTCAAGATAACATGGGTGAGGGCCTGAACATATCCAAAGTCTGGTGTGAAGTAAAAGCCTGGGAAGAAGTCATTTGCAGTCCAGAGAAGGGGCATTATTGAGTAGTGAGTGTATTGGGTGCTGAGAGCGTGGTGGTGGCGAATCTAGGTTGGGCCTATGTTTGTGTGCATTGCTTCAGGGGGAGCCAGAGTTGGGAGCAGATGGTTGCTTGAGCATATGTATGGGTGTCCATGGAGTTGTCTCAGTTTTGGTCTGAGGAGGTCAGATTTGGGGGATGGAGAAGCAATCCATGCAGAGATGGTTAGTAGGCTCAGTCATGAAAAGCTCAGCATATCCGGGGATTTCTGGAAAAAGGGATTCTACTCCAGTGCTTAGTGCTTGAGAGATAGCCCTTGAACTGCAGCTGGCCCCTTGAAAGGACAAGTGGACTAATCCCCTGAGCTTCCCAGTGGCCTGGGACACTGCGTGGAAATGGACTGCTTTCTCCCTTCCAGGTACAATTGCTGTGGAAGAAGGGGATGCTTTGAAAGTGGAAGAGAATGTGCAAGTGAGGTACTGAAGGTGCTAGAATGAGTGCTCCCCAGGTACATGCAGCAGAGGAGAGAGAACTTTCCTGTATGAGAAATAGAAAAGCTATCAAAAGCAGGAATTGTCTCTGAAATAGTTATTCAATTGCCATGAAAGTACCGTGGCAGGAAGGAAGAGATAAGGGAAGAGAGGCTGTTAAAAAGCAAGGTCTCTTGTTCAAGGCCTGGGATGAAAAGCTGCACTATGAGTAGCAGGAAACAGAAGCTTGCAGCCAGAGGATACATAAAGGCCAGAACCTCTCACAAAAAGTCTGCAAGAGTTGCAGCTGGCATATTTCAGACTGCATTAGCATATGTTTAGACAGAAGTTTAACCAATCCTCAGTCATTTTAGTAAGTAAAAATCTGTGGATTGATCCTCTGGATATTTTCCAGTTTTTCAAGAACTTGTATCCGTGTTTGTGTCAGCAGGTGATAACAACCCTGGGTATGAGTGCTCAGAACAGCTTGCAATTTTGTTTCTGAAGTTCAAGTTATTTTAACAGTAACAGGCATTTCATTTGTGCCCTTTTATAAAGGCAGGGCAGGTTTTCTTAGGAAGCTTCAAGCGGCCGCAGTGAGCTGTTAACTGCGTGGGCAAAAAGGCAGCAGGAGGTATGGGTAAATCTACATAAGGGTTATCTGGAGGTTGCAGTTGTTTCTGTTGTGACTAATGACCTTGACACAGGGACTTTGGGGGTCAGGCTGTGCCTTAATGGCATTCAACAAGGGACAGCTGTGGAAAAAGCAATGTGAGTGCTGTGTTCATAGTGCTACTTAGGTCTATGAATATAAAAGATAAATTCTTGGTTGCATTGTGTTGCCTTAAATGTTTATTCAAAAACTAGTTTTATTAATAACTCAGTCTCCTGTTTTTCCTAAAGACTCTTTTTGAAAACATTTTAGTTATGTGACCATAGTTATTAGAAGAAAAATAGCAAGAGATGAAAAGTGAAGTGTGCATACACTGAGATTATGTACTCATACCTTGGCATTCCCATTATTCTGCTCTCAGAACAAGAGAAGAGTGTGAAGTTTGAAAACAATAGTTGCTTTTCCTTTATTTATGTTCTTATATGTTTGTGTCCGTTTTGGTGTTGGGAGATGATGAGGAGAGGGGAAGCAAGGGTAGACATTGCAGAATTTCCAGAAATTATACAAGCCAAAGAAACTTCTGGTGTGTTGACCAGAATGAGAAGAGTATTTTAGGTGCCATGGTCCTTTCAGTTGCTGACTGATACAGGTTTTTAACAAGTTTTAAAACTGACACTCTATCTCTTCTCCTTCTTTCTTTCTGTTTCAGATGAAAAGGAGAAATTTGAACCCACAGTCTTCAGGGATACAATTGTCCAAGGCCTCAATGAAGCTGGGAATGACCTGGAGGCTATAGCCAAGTTTCTGGATGCAGCAGGCTCCCGACTTGATTATCGCCGCTATGCTGACACACTCTTCGATATTTTGGTTGCTGGCAGCATGTTAGGTAACCTGCAGAATATCTGACAGAGGATTTTGAGGATGAGCCTTGCTTGCTTCTTTTGAGATGCTGTCTTCCTCTACAGTGGAAATTATAGCCTCTATTACAATTTCGCTGCTTGCATCTCATATCACAGCACTGTTTGTTGTTTGTTGTGCAGTAATACCTCGGCACTTTCTGGATACTGCTCTGAAAAGCCTTCAGTCTGAGCTAAACCAGCTTATAATTGCAACAGCAAAGAGAAGAGAGATGCTAACTAGGGGAAACAGAAGGATTTATTAGCATAAAAAGGTGCACTCCAGGTTAGGAGCTGCTGCAAATCTTGCTTTGTAGATGGTGCAACAAAAGGTAGCTCAGAGAAGTGAAGGATAATGAGGTGTGCTTTGTGGATGTTCATGGGACTTTTCTACTAGGTATCAGTGGCAGCTTCTGGCAAAAACATACTTTTCACTTTCCTCTTTATTTTGAGTAAGTTATCTCCTTTTACTGGTCACATTGCTTTGAGTCCTGCTTCCTGCTCTTTGGTATGTAAGAAGAAAAGATGTTTTTGTAAGATTTGCCGTAATGCAGGAAATAGCAGCTATATACCTAGGAAATACCTAGGAAAAACTCTTGACAAAATAAGCCAGTGTTTTGAATGTTTACATGAGCTTGGTAAGCATTAGAGGGACTTAGCAGGATATTCCAAGTACTCAGATTGCTAACACAGTGCTAATACTTTTCTCTTTGGGAAGGATTTACATTATTGTGGTGTTTAAAGAATTAAATTAATGTGTAAGGGTTGTGCTCCAACCATAGTTTTTTGATCACTCTGTGTTCTCAAGACCAGCTGAGATTGCTTAGGGTGAGCTGAATCTCTCAGTCCTGTGAGGACTGTGTGATCTACAGTGCAGCATATCAGCCAGGTGTTCCTTCTGTCAGGTGCCACCATATCTCAGCAAAGTTTGGTCTGTCTCTGTTTCTCCCTCTCCCCTGCTAACTTTTACTGTGGTCTTTTGCCTCTGTGATATTAACATAAGACTTACCAGACTTATTAAATCTTACATTCTTTAAAGTAAGAAATAATTCCTGGCCTTTTTTTTTTCTCCTTTCTCACAGCTCCTGGAGGAACACGCATAGACGACAATGACAAGACCAAGATGACCAACCACTGTGTATTTTTTGCAGATGAAGATCATGATGCCATCCGAAATTATGCTCAGGTCAGTAAAGGCAGAGCTGATTACTGTTTTCCATTTATGTGTCAAAAGGGATTAGAGTGGAACATCTGCAGACTGTCTCGGCTGCACTAGGCTAGCTACAGACCAATTGAAAATCCTGTTAATCATTAATCTGCCCTAACATAGACATTTTAGGTAAGAAAATAGGATGTTTGAGATAAGCTGATCGCAGTTGGCAATGCTTTCTTTACAAAAAGCAGTCTTGCTTATCACAGTCTACCATTGGTTGAGTCTATTTCTAGATACCACCCTTGCTAATTTTGTTGAACTTTTCTGTGTGCAGACTGAAATGTTTATATGACCATATTTAAAGAAACACACGCACTGTATCAGAAATTCAGCTTTTATAAGCAATGATGTGGCCAGCAGGATCAGGGCAGTGTACATCTCCCTGTACTCAGCACTGGTGAGGCTACGCCTCAAATCCTGTGTTTGGTTTTGGGGCCCTCACTACAAGAAAGACATTGAGATGCTGGAGAGTGTCCAGAGAAGGGCAGTGGAGCTGGAGAAGGTCTGGACCACAAGCCCTATGAAGAGCAGCTGAGGGAGCTGGGGGTGTTTAGCCTGGAGGAAAGGAGGCTCAGGGGAAACCTTATCACTCTCTACAATTCTCTCAAAGGAGGCTGTGACCAGGTGGGGATCGGTCTCTTCTCCCACGTAACAAGTGACAGGATGAGGGGAAAGGGCCTCAAGTTATGCCAGGTGAGGTTTAGATGGATATTAGGAAAAATTTATTCACTGAAAGAGTTGTCAAACATTGTATTAGACTGCCTAGGGAAATGAAGTCACCAGTTTCAGAGATATTTAAGGGGTCTGTAGACATGGTAGCCTAGGGCCATGGTTTAGTGGCACTTGGCACTGCTGGGATAACAGTTGGACTCTGTGGCCTTAAAGGTTTTTTCCAACCTAAACAATTCTATGAAGTGCATGAATGACAAAAAATATAAAGCTCATGCCTCCAACCTTTAGTCTCATAACTTGTTAGAAGTTGGGTATATATTCCAAGAGCTTTCATTTCTCCTGCATATGTGATGTATGATTTCTTCCTGCAGGAATAAGGCTTGCATAAATAGGCCTATGTGAAATTAATGCAAAAAGCCAGTGAACCCTAAAAGATTCTTGAATAGAAACTAACTTTGCATAACTCCTTAATGGAAGGTAGTAGTTATATGAGAAATTACAGTAAGAATTTTATGGAAAGTTCAAAGCCACCATGCAATTCTGGATTCCAGTAGGATTGCATAAAAATGCAATACCCTTGCAACTCCCCTATGTCAAAACTCTTACTGTTAATTAAGTATGTGTTTATCTTTTTAAATCACTGGGTATTATTGGAATGCTGGAGACAGTGATTAAAAGAATAAAAGCTGATGTCCCTGCTAAGGTGAAAGGTGCATAGTTGATTTAAAGAGTGCTGGGATCAAAATCTGCATTGGTAAAAAATGTTTGCTTAATAGCAGAAATCTCCTTTAAAAAACATCTTTAATAATCTAAATTAGTGAAATATACTTATTTTTGGAAAGGGAGTCAGTATTTCTTACGTGTCAGCTTTATCATCTCTTGAAAAAAGGGTGTTCTGCTTCAGGAAAATCTCTGTTATCAGTAAATCCATTGGTTCTGTCTTCTTAAATTTTAACATTTTAACGATCTTTTGAACAAAATTGGCAGTGCCAGTCCTCCAAGGAGAATTTCAAAGTGAAAGATTGCATATTGAAAAATGGAAAAGAAGGATTCACCTCAGGATTTGAAGAAGTGGAATCTTCAATGGATTCTCTGCAATTCAAACCAAAAGCCACCAAAATAAATCAACATTTTGTAATTAATGCCTGAAGAGTTGTGTCCTTTTATTGACCTTGCCATTTTTTCGTGCATAATGAAAAATAGAGCTCTTACTGTATTATGGAAATGTGGAATTAGTCTAAAATAGTATTTAGATTTTTTTTTAATCTAGAAGATACCTAGAAGGTAATTTCTTACTCTGTCTCCCAAATAATATGGCTGTTTTTTTATGGATTTAGTAATGGAAATAATTAAAAGTGAAAAGTCTACAACTCAACAGACTGAAGTTGGTATTGATATTTTAGCTGATTATTTGCATATGAAGTCATGCTTCTGTCATTTACAGAGACTTAAAAAAACATGCAGAATTTTGTTTGGAAATACTAACAAGAATCTTACTTTTTCATCTTTATCTTATTTTATTAGGATTCTGTGTGTGTCTACTTCTCAGCATGGCCACACTTGATTTTCCGCTTTTTCTGAGCCAAAATACTACCAGTTAGGATGTTTGGATGTATTTTATATTATGAAAAGTGAATTGAAGCCTTCTAAACCTAATTTTCCTTCCTCCCCATCCAGTGTGGCAATAATGTCATTTGTTCCCCACATAAACCTTTTTACCTGTGACAATGAGTCATATGCTTTGTGCCTTCGTGCAGCAGCGGAAGTGATTATTTGTTTATTTAATTTCTTGTCTCTTCCTTCTTCACCTTGAATGAGCTCTGCACCTGTACTGCTTCTGGTTTCATAATCTGTGGTCGCATGATGGGAAACAAATGGTCAAAACTGGAGAACAAGTGGTTCCAATAACATAATTGTTGTAGAAGCTTTGGCAAATGTTCTTCCTCTTTCTCTGACAGTAGTGTGTTTTGTTGTAAACATTTCTGTTAGTTGATTTGTCAAGATATTGCATCATTTGAAGATGCCCAGCACCCTTACTCCATCAGCTGAGTGCTTCCCCAGGGCTGCATTATTGGAGGAAGGGTGCAGTTACCCTCCTCCTCCTCCTCCCCCTTGCTTTTATCTATGGATAGGGTGAAAAGCAGAGAAGGGAAAAAAATTTTGAAAAATATGAAAAGATTCAAACTGCAATAAATTCTCCCATTCAAACATTGCTCTATGAAGCAAGAATCACAGAATTGAGAGAAGGATGTTTCATGCTCTCCATGTGGCAGACAACACTAGAGAAATCATTCTGCAAGCTGCTTATTTCCCTTCACTTTTTTTTGTAAAGAAAGATGGCTGTAATTTTTACACTTTTTAAGTTAATCTGTGTTTATCTCTAGGTCTTCAATAAACTTATCAGGAGATACAAATATCTGGAGAAAGCATTTGAAGATGAAATCAAAAAGGTAATGTTGATTGCAGTCTTTACTGTAATGATAATATTTTTAATATATTTCTAATGTAATTGTATATGTACAAATGTGATGCTGCTAGGTGTTTTATTTAGCTGTACTGGAAAAGAGGTTGGAATCTACAGGAGGCAGCTTTGCTCTGCAAATTCCGCTCTGTGGGAATACTGCAGGAAGCACTTGATGTAGCATATTTCTGAATTAATGAGTCCTTTGGTTGCTGTGACCAAACTCACTTTCTTATTCCAGACTTTTTTGTGCAAAAGTTTGATACACTTTGGGGATATACCTCTTAATGAGAAGTGGTATTATGAACATGTGAAGTGGCAAATAGAACATCTGTCTGGTTTTTTCCAAAAAATAAATGCCAATCTGCTTTGCAGAATGTCTCTTGGTGTATGACTATTAAACCACTCCTGCACTGTGAAATGAATCCTAACCACAAGTTTTTTGTATTCGAGACCACAGATATGTGTAAGAGAAAGTCCTCACCAGTGGCAGAGTGCTCAGGATTTGTCTGTTAGACTGTAGTGGCTATTTGTGGATACTGTTTTGTTTTGTGATGCTGAATTCTAAGGAGACAGGAAAAGCCAGGCTAAAAATGTTAGACAAAATAAATCTGTATGTTGTTTTTCAATTTTGAGTTCCTAGTAACTGATGTAAATATCTTTTTCTAATGGCCTGAATAAGTAATAAACACTGTACTGTTCTGTAACTTAACAGGCATGCTGGTAGTGGCAAAACTTGTCCCATGACTAAAGTATCATGTTTGTTAAACATAAAAATGTGTTTCCATATTATTTAAACATTAGAAAGGTTGCTGCAAGGGTCAAATGAGGGCACATTTGGAGCTTGGTACCTCACCAGCACTTCTTGTGCCTGAATTAATTTGGCTTTGATTTATACATTCTTGCTCATACAGGAAATTATTTTTACACTTGTGGCCAGCATGCCTATCAACTGATGCTGATTACTCAGTACATCATTCTAAAGACCTAAATTTACCTCTATCCCCACACAAATCTAATGTTCCTGCTGTTAATTACTGTAATCACTGACATGAGAAGCGCTGACTCACAGCATTCAAGTTTCAGAGAGTGCTCAGCATATTAAGTAAATGCCATGTCAATTCAAGCCGCCTCCACTCATTTCTGTAACTTGCTTGGCTTTGCATCCTTTTAAGCTTCCAAAAATTCACTTTGCACTCTTAATGACAAGATGAGACTATGGCACCTCCACTGCCATTGCCCTTAAAACCCTTGAGGACTACTTGTAGGTGCCTTCTGCTTACCTTCTCCCTCCTCCTGCTTGTGTGAATCCACAAAGTGGCTGTTTTCTCATTTAGGAGGCTGTAGGGTTTTTAACCACTTAATCCTTTAATCCCTGCGTGGTGAAATTTGTACAGGACTAGCTGCCCATGGAGGTCCAGAAAATAGATACATTTGCATTTCCAGAAGGTGATTCTGCTAGCCCAAGGATGGCTGCAGTTAGTCAGTGGTTTGAAATGTAAGAGAGTGACTCGTTGACATTTTTTTTCTGGGTCATTGTCCCAGCAGTGAAAGTGATGTTTCTGGCAGACTCATTAGGCAGATAGAGCACGTAGGGGAAAATTAGCTCTTCTCATAGAAAAAGGCATACCAAAAAAAACAAGGCAATACCAGCAGTTTCACGCTAAAGAAGCAGATGGTATCAATGGGACTTTTCTTTCAAGAGAGATTATTTTCCATAGCAGTATTTGCACAAGTATTTGCTTTATGTCTTCTAGATCACAACTTTCTCATTAGGACATTATTTTCTGCCATCTTTTCCCTTTTTGTCTGCTTCTAGCTTTCAGTTGTTTTGTTTCTTAACTCTGTCTCCCCAAAATTGCCAGTTACTCATTTTTCTAATAGCATCAGCAAACCATATATCTGAGTTTTACATCGAAATGATTTTGTGCAAGCAATTTCAACAGATGTTGTTTAGATGCATTGCTCACTTGCTGTGTTTTGATGTAGGCACCTTAAATTTATATGAGCATGGCCCAGTGTACTGGTATAGGCCCATGACATTTTGCAATAATTTCAGTAAAATTCTAAGTTCAAACTTGTGTTCTTCTTTCTCTACGTGCATATTTCCTTGGATGAAGAATGCAGTTATTATCTGTCTATTTAGTGTGCTTGCATGTTTAGGCAATTTTCCATATAAACTTTTTAATATTAGAATTGGGATAAAGTACAGATAATTTTTTTTTTGTCTTAACAGTGGTAAATATTACTGAGTCATAAGAGGATGTCTGAAGTGCTGGGAGATGCGACATTCCCTATTTGTGTTCCTAGTTTCCCAAGGAAAGAACTGTAAACTAAGCTAGGAATTAGGAAATAAGAGGAGACCAACATTCTGAGATTGGATAGGGAGTGAGCAGAAATGCTTTAAGTCAGCCAAATGAAAGACAAGACTCAGTCAGCAAGTATCTGTTGCTATATTAGCTGCCGTCTCCATTGCTAACAATTCAGTGCTGGCTGCAGATGTGACAAACTGTCAGCAGCAGACCAGTTCAGATAATGAAGACATAAAAAAACACCATGCTCCCTGTGTGGTAGAGTTCCTTAATTTTCACCATTTAAGATTTCTGGATCACAAGAGGTGATCAGAAGCACTTGTTTTTCTTGTGTGGTTTTTAGTGTTGCATGAATGTGTTTACTTGTGCGGATCTTCTATGCCCAGAAATTATGCTTAAGAGACTTTTTGTTTAATGACAAAAACAACATGGAACATCACATGATGCCTGGTCTTGTGCTTATTAGGTATTCTGAATTTCTGTTTATATCATTGGGAGTTCTTACAGATATCACAGAAATACAAAATAATGAGCCAGAGCTGCCCTTTTTATGCCTGGAATGAGTTTGTATCTAAGGAAAGCAGTAATGTCTGTGCTTGGCTAGCAGCAGGGAAGCATTAGCTTGGAGAATGTTCTGTGGGTGGTTGGGAACTATTCTGAAGTGTCTTGGACATTTTGTGACTTCCCTGCTGAGGTTTGTAATTGTGATGCTAAAAGAAGAGTGTTTAAATTAATCAGCAATAAAAATCTGAAGTAGCAACTTTGAACTGAAATTTAGGTTCTGTTTCATGGTTCTTAAAATGGGTTTATGAAAGATTTGGGTTTTCCTATTGCCCAGTCTTCCCCTAAACTATGTTTCACAACTGCTGGAAAGTATAGAATAGTATCCTTAAGCAGCAGAAAAGGACAAGTCTAGGTTTGAGCAGCTTTTGAAAAATATTAGTAAAACAAAAATTAGGCAAGTAGCACCAACAATACTTCAAGTAGCGCCTGATGTGTAGAAGATAAAGGTTCTGTTTAAAACAGAATTTTACATGAATGGGTATAACTGTTCATGATCTACACGCTACTGATAAAAGGATGGAGGTTGGAGCTCAGAAGTATATCAAACTGGTCTGTTACATTAAAGGGGTCAGTGTGACCACTTTCTAATCAAATTCCTCCTCTATTTGTTATTTAGAAGCAAAAGAAAAAAGATTTAAATGGGGTACACAGAAATCTGAAGCTGTTTCCTCTTTATTAACAGTCTCAGTACTTCCAGGAAAGAGGTCTAATTCTGATCTTTTTTCTTGTGCAGATCTCATTTTAGTACAGTATTATTGATAAAGAAAGCTTTAAATCCACAGGCTTCCAGTTTACACTAGGATTATATTGAAATTCTGTAAGAATGTTCTGTTTTCCATTAAATGGGCCCCTGGAGTTCCTTTGCCTACACCATTATACACACCAGTTAGTTGCTGCATTTGGAAATACAGCTCACCACTTGTTTCTCAGGCATATATTTAGAAACAGTAACTCCATTCTTCTGCGTCCCAAATTTTCATGCATTTTGTGGTTGAGCCACAGTTTGCTGAAATAAAATTACACCTTGAGATTTGGTAGTTTCATAATTGTTTTTTTTAAGCTAAAAGTGTGTGTTGCAGTCATTTGGCTGAAGCCCACTGAAAAAAATAAAAATTCTGAGTGATTTGTCTGTGGCTGAGTCATTCAGTCCTGTGTAAGCTGTAATTTAAAGCTGATGTTATTATGTAAGTGCTGTATGAATGAGGGGTTTTTTTCAGTTCTGTTCACTGATGCAAGCAGACCTATTCATAAAACACTGCATGAGATTTAACAACTTTGTTAGTTACCTGGGTTTTTAAAACATCACTGCATTCAGAAAGTTTTACATTTGTTGATAAACTGCTTGGATATCTCAGAGAAGATCTCTCACTGTCCATGGTAACAAACAAGTTCAGGGACATGTGTCATATGCTGTCCCTTTATAAGGATAGAATCTGATAATTAAGAAATACCCTAATGTGGAAACTTGGTGAGAGTTTTCTATCAAAACAAACTGGTTTGCTTTAATTGCATTTGTTGCTCATGTAGAAAAGAAAAAAGGGTGTCCTGACAGCAGAAGGTCAGGACATCCTTTTGGAGGGGTGCCATTTGTTCTTCCTTGTGAAGAAAAAAATGAGTATTCTTTTCAACTGCAGAAAATGGTTATCTGCAGTACTTTTTTTTCCCCTTCTTCTGTGGTAATGGTAAATTTGTAAGCTAGCATCTGATGGAATCAGCAGCTTTTTGCATTGAATGAAGCTGTCCTTTATTGTTTCAGCTCTTTTTTCCCATCACCCATATTGTGGGTAACTAACAACACATTAAGAAAACATTATTGTTAACAGTAATGCCATTGACAAAATCTGATTCGGCATGGCTTTTTTTCTGCTATAAAGGAAAAAGGGCATAATGTACTTTATCAATGTACTCTCAAGTCAGTAATTTTAACATACAAAATTAAGATTTTAAAAATAGACTTAATTGCCAGTTTTAGAGTTAAAAGGTGTATATATAGCTCAGATCTTCCAAGATGAGGAGATTTGTAATTTTTTCTCAAGCTATTTGTTTTCTCTTGTAATTAGTACCGGGAATGGCAAGGTCTTAAATCAGCCTATGTTCCTGTCTGCCCTTTGTCAGCTTTATCAATAGTGTCTGAACTTGAAATATATTTCCTATTTTAGCCAGTAAAAAAACCTGTTGTAATTGTGCTGTGTTCCCTAAAAGAAAACCAGGAAATTTTCCCATCCTTTCATTGTTTCCATGAGCAATGGTTTTCGAAAGCTAGAAAACAAATTGTAACTCTGCATGGCTTGGCTGGAAGTCTGAAGATGGGAATAGGCAGGCTCCTGTCTGTGATCCTGTAATTTCTGTGTGTCTCAAGCCTGTGGCAAGTAGTTTTCTCTTTACACATGCATACATATATTTGGAGAAGACAGGTGTTGTATACCTGACTAAGGCCTTATTCTTCACAGAATCATAGAATGGTTTAGGCTGGACCTTAAGGAATCACGGAATGGCTTTGGACCTTAAAGACCATCTAGCTCCAAACTAGATGGGCCAAACTGCTATGGGCAGGGACATGTTTTACTAGACCAGGTTGCTCAGAGCTCTGTCCAACCTGGCCTTGAACACTGCCAGGGATGGGGCATCTACAACTTCTCTGGCAACCTATCTCAAAGCCTTGCCACCCTCACAGTAAAGATTTCTTTCTAATATCTAATCTAAACCAGCTTTCTTTCAGTTTGAAGCCATCCCCCCTTCTCCTGTGAGTACCTGCTCTTGTAAATAGTCTCTCTGCATCTTTTTTGTAGGCTCCCTTCAGGTACTGTCTTGTGTTCTTAGAGAAAGTGAAATAACAAGGGATCAGTGAAATGACACTGTCATGGTTCTGGGTAGATTTTGATGTGATTGCTGTGATTTGTATTGAGACTTCTCAAGAAATAAGAAATAAAGCTGTTAATTACTGCCTGTTGTCTACCTGTGCCTCAAATAAATACTTTTTTTCTTGTCTGGCCCCCAGCTCCTGTTGTTTCTTAAAGCCTTTACTGAGACGGAGCAGACAAAACTGGCAATGCTTTCTGGCATCCTGTTAGCCAATGGGACTCTTCCTGCTACAATTTTAACAAGCCTCTTCACTGACAATATTGTCAAAGAAGGTAATGTTTCATATCTTTTCTTATCTTAGCTTTTTTATAGGAGATGTATTTTATTGCAATGTATTATATATGTTGCAATAAAATGGAAGTTGGAAACTTGTGAATGTACAACAGAATCAGAATTTTAAAGCAGAAGAATATACAGACAGCAGTGCCCAACATACTTTTTGAAATCTTGTAAGAGGCCAGTCACACAGAAAAAAGCCACAAAACAAAAACCCCAGAGGATTTATGGTTTTTTGGAAGTCATACTTGGGTATGCAAAGTTGTAGAATTTATGTATTATTGTGGTACTGTAAAGTTGTGAAGTATAATATGTGTTCCTGAGATAGATCTGGCATTTCTTCAAGTGTCGCTATTATCTTGTGAGTGAGAAGTGAGACAGATCCTGTGCAGGCCAATGGGTTATTGCAGAAGAAAAATCAATCCCTCATTTTGCCTTCATACTAGTAGTGATTAGTGACTGATAAACTTTCTCATGCATTTGTGTTTATTATATGATGAGTAAATGAGTTCTCTCAGTCTTAGGGTACAAGGCCTTTTTGAGATTACTTTATTTAAGGATTTTGTTATATATTTATGGCATGTACCTTGGGAGTCCTGATTTTACAACTGCTTGCTCAACAATTTCTTTCTCTGACAGTTCTGACTATCTGGCCCGTTTGCAAATGTACTGTGTTGAACAGTTTTCATGACCTTTTTTTTTTGTTTTGTTAAAGAGTTATGTATTAGCTAAAATGTATTCTAATTTTCATTTAAAAAAAAATTATTTTAACTTCATGTTCTCATTTGCAGCATGCTAACCATTACATTTGTTTTCTAAATGCTGCAGAAAGAAAAGCCACAGCTGCAGCTTTGCTTTGTCATCACTCATGGCTTTTGAAATCAGAATTAAACTAGGAAAAATCTCAAACAAAAGCACTAATCCATGTTTTTAGGATGATTGTCTGCAATGCATTTAAATGAAAGTCTTCCTAGTTATGGGAAGACAAGAAGCATTGGAAAACGCAAATGTTTAGAAATCATGGAAATTGTTAAATTTAGCATTTTAAGAATACAGTTCTTATTTGCATTAGGAACTTATGTTTCTAGGAGCCCTAAACTTTTGTCAGAGCTTACATATACTTTTAGTTCTTGGTTTATATATACTAAAAATGCATCCGTGACATCATTTGAGGAAAGATTGTTCAGTCAGTATCCTGGGGTAGATATTTTATGCAAGAATAATTGAAGATCCAAAGATAGTTTTAAAATGGGGATCAAAGCAAGGCAAAACAAGTAGATCATACATGAATAAACTCAAAGATTTCTTTGATTTACAAAAAAACAATGCTGCAGGCAGGTGAGGTTAAAATACACAAAGAAACAGGTGAGCTGAGGGACTTGTTGATCAGCCTGGGACTTGTAACATGGGCCAAGAAATGGCTGAAAGTGAGATAAGGGTAGATTGTGTGGACAGGAGGTCTGTCCAGTTTGAGTGCAAATAGCTAATTTATTTTTAGATTACCTTATTTCAGTGTTGTCGCTACTTTTATTGTTATGTATAGATGGAAAACAAAATATTCTTTCATGGATTGCTGAATATTCTTTCATGGATTGCAAAATATTCTTTCATGGATTGCATACTTGGAGTAGAGACAGAGGAAGGTCTAGGTAGTGGTGGAATCTTGCCAAGGTTAAGTGTACCCTTCCTGTCCCCTGTGCTGGCAAAGTAATGCAAATGCAAAGAGCAGCTAATGGGGTTGGTCAATAAAATAAATGACTGAAATTACTTTCTGCAAATAAGGGGAAAAAGAACGAAGCAAACAAAAAGAGAAGAGCTATTTTAAAGGAAAAGAGTGGCAGCACGTGCACAGAGTATAGGAACAGGCCAGTGATAAATTTGGGCTGTAAATGAGAAGTAAGTTGAAAATATGTGGGTAGTGAAGCCCTAGAACAGCCTCTCCCTGTTTTGGTGTAATCCCAGCCAGCAGTCAAGCCCCACACAGCTGCTCACTCACTCCCACGCCAGCAGGATCAAGGAGAGAATGGGAGGGGTAAAATCTAGAAAACTCATGGGTTAAAATAAAGTTTAATGGGGAAAGCAAAAGTTGCACACACAGGGAAAGCAAAACATGGAATTAGTTCACTGCCTCCAATGGACAGGTGTTCAACCACCTCCGGGAGAGCAGGGTGCCATCACACATAACAGGTACTTAGGAAGACACCTAAAATGTTCCTCCCTTCTTGCTTCTTCTCCCCACTTCATATACTGAGTATGATGTCATATGGTCTGGAATATCCCTGTGGTCAGTTGGGGTCATCTGTCCCAGCTGTGTCTCCTCCCAGCTTCCTTGCCAGCGTGGCAGTTGGAAAAGCAGAAAAGGTCTTGGCTCTTTGTAAGCCCTGCTCAGCAATAACAAAAACATATCTGTATTATTAACCCAGTGTTCAGCATAAATCCAAAATAAAGCCCCATACAGCCACTGTGAAAAAAATTAACTCTACCCCAGCTGAAAACAGCACACCCTCTAATAGTGACACTGGCATAAAACTTACTTTGTTTTAAGCTAAAACCAGCAAAAATGTGTAGGATGTGAGTTGGATTGGGACAATGCTTGGTGACAGAGACCATTCCCTTCAATTTTGGTATTGGGCACATGAGCTCATGGATAGGCTGAAGTGTCTTTGGAACGGAAGTTATGCCAAAGTCACCTGCTGGTTGACCAGGCTTTGTTAGTCTTGGTTAGTCAGCTTGCAGCACTTAGGATTGCTGCATCATGTCCAACATGTAAAACAAGCCCAAGGAAGTATTTTGAGGCCTCTCTTGGTCTGGCATGGTGTATCCCTGGTTCTGTCCAATATTTCTCTAAGGATCATGTCTCACCATTAAGCTCCTGAAATAAGCTTGCCAAAACTGCCATAACAGTCAAGATGTGTAGACTGTCAGTGAACTTTACAGTGGTCTGGGAATAGTCTCTTCTGTTCTTGTTTGGTGACTCATTTAGTCAAAGTATCCTAGAAATAAAATAATGAATATCTATCTATAAAGTGGCTAAGAGTGATAAAGCTCCTTCTCACCAGTAGGTCCCATGTAGCTCTGAGAGCTTCTGGACTATCTGGAGGTGAGACAGAAAACTAAAGCGGCCAGCTGTAGCCTAGGCTAGTGGTACTTGTTATGCATTACCCTTATGACTGCCTTCAGTAGCCCTGATGTGGGTATGAGTGTAGTAGGGAGAATCATAACTGACCTACAGGCAGCATTCCTCAAGGATGAGCTCCATCTCCCAGACCTTTCAGCTTCCTTCAGCTCCCTGCACTTGCAGTGGAGAACCTGGAGCAGTTGTGGTGGTGGTGCTACTCTAGGAAATGGGAGATGTGGGCCTAATGGTTTATTAACTCCCTTGGGAAATCCACAGCTAGTGGAGGTAGAGTTGGTTTGATTTAATACACAAAATACTAAGTTTTGCCTCGAGGAAGGAATTTTTTCACTTAAACTAGTGTTTGTGCCTGGTAAAATTGGCTACTAAATGCCTCCTAGGAGAACATAGTACAATCAGTTACCTTGAAGTTGCAAAGTTATTTAACCCTATTCCAGGATTTGCTAAGACATTTGAATATATGTTTTTTTAGTTCTTGTTCTTGATTATTCTTTATTGCTTTGTGCCTTTGTTTTCTATCCATTTAATGCATAATTTTTCCTCTTGCATTGTACTTAGTCTGTGAATTAGGAATGTAGGAAAAGTAATTGCAAAGAAAATCTTTGAACAACTAAATGGAGATGGGCAATATCAAATGAAAAGATTTTCAAACAATCTAGCATAATTCCGAAAACTAATTTTGCATTAAAGAAGAAAATAGGCATTTCAGCTCTGTGTGTTTGTTTCTGCTGTCCTAGATGCATTTTCATTCCACAGTCTTGTAACTTTTTTGTAAGTTTGAACTTCTTATAGTCAACTCTCATTTATGTTGAAAATTGCTGAAACAGGTTTTGTGCTTTTCTCTGATAGGGATTGCAGCCTCTTTCGCTGTAAAGCTTTTTAAAGCATGGATGGCAGAGAAAGATGCCAATTCTGTTACCTCTGCTTTAAGAAAAGCCAACCTCGATAAGAGATTGCTAGTAAGTACAATATATTTTCAATAATCTTTATCTCTCCCAGGGAGAAAGAAGGAAATGAAATGCAGATGGTAGTTTGCTGTAAGCCTGTTAACTCCCCCTCAGACTCGCTAGCATTTCTAAAATGTTTTGAAACACAGCAATATTGTTATGGCTGTAGCACTGATACAGGTTCAGGAATATTAAGTATCACATGGTTTTACATTCTGTCTCTATTTTTCCTGTAGTCAGATGCCTTCTGAGAGACTGTATACATGGGGCTTGGGAATTAAATAAATGGTATTTTTTTCCTAACCACTGCTAACAAAACATACCAGCATATGGGCATAAGAAGCTATTTCTTTAAATACATTTTCCTTCTGCAAATGGTATATAAAGTATAAGGAGTTAGGTTTGAATGGAGCTTTCTGAAGCAGCAGTGTTAAAATAGTATAGTAAATGAATAGTAAGCTAATTTTCTGCAGCAGTAGCCATCTAGGTAGCATAAATGGTCCTGCAGTGGTGGAAGCAGACCTAGTAGGTACAGTGCAGAAGGCTTTCAGCCTTAGGACTCAAAACCTGTGTTCTGGGTTTGTAGCAAGGTATTCAGAGAATAGATGAATATGTAGCAATTTCATGTGCCTTTTTCTCCCAGTGTCTTTCTGAAGATCATTTGGGGTGTTTTAATCCTTCAGAAAGATTGCTGCTGTGATAATGCAGTCAGATATACATCCTGCGTAGCAGTGCCTGGAGACTCAGCAGTATTTCCTGTTTCTACCTCAATAATACGTAATTAAGCAAGTATCCCAAGTAAGGAGCCTCCCATGCCCCTCTGTCTCTTCAATTTGTACTTGATTTTAAGTGTCAAGTCTTAAATAATTTGCCATTAACTGGGAAAGGGGCTAATTACATTGGTTTTGTGTGGGGAGGCAGGGAAGAAAACTGCATCTTTCTATTTCAAGCTTGACTGACTTAAACTTTCAGCTGTTGGCTCTCATTACTCTGCTCTTTTAAACAACTGTAAAGTATCAGATAAAGTTGCTTAGCACAGATGCCTTCATGAAAATTTCTTAATTTCATTGGTCAGTAAGTAAATAGATGGAAAGTCTCCTGCTTCTTTGTTAAGAAAAGGGTTATTCATCCCACAGATCATGGTTAAGACACCAAGAATGGATGGTAAGCAAATGCCACTGAATGTTTTCCAAGATGGGGCATTTGCTATAGTGATTTTTAAGAATAATTTTAACTTTTCTAAGTAGCTGGACTTTCATAAATTGACAGTGCTTTTTAATTAGAAATGCCTACAGGAGTTAATGTTGACAGTACGTAGTGGATTTTGTGATTTTTGTTAAATGTGGTATGTCAGGGTGCCTGGGCCACTTATGTATTGTTCAATGTATTTTTCTTAAGAGATAAATGTGTGGATGCACTGGGAGAGCATGACAAATGTGCTTTGCCATCTATTCCTTTGTACTTTCCCTGCTCTTGGAATCTGGAAAAAGTATGGTTCCTCTTATGGTTCCTCTTTGAGCAACACATTTGGCTCATGGCTGTTCATAAGTACATCCATTTCACATGGAGTGGGTGTTAGCTTATTTGTGTAACTGGACATCATTTTTTCCCTCCACTACAGTGAAGCACTGCAATATGAATGAAGTGTTGACTTTTCAAGTGTGGATACAAGCAGTGTTTTAAGTCAAGTAACAGGTTATTCCCACTGTTCATTCTTAAAAAATGTTCTTTCCATTCTGTCAAGAGTCATAGATGGTCATTTAACAGAGAGCATTCCTGTCTTTTTAGGAACTATTTCCAGCCAACCGGCAAAATGTGGACCACTTTGCCAAGTATTTTACTGAAGCAGGTCTAAAAGAGCTCTCAGATTTCCTTAGAGTTCAGCAGTCACTGGGGACTCGTAAAGAACTTCAAAAAGAACTGCAAGAACGTCTCTCTCAGGTATGCCCAATTAAGGAGGTAAAAGTGGTTTTTTACAACTTTCTGTTTATATAATAATAATCAAGGACTTAAATCAACATTAGGTAGAGAGGAACAGATTTCCTCTGTTTTTCTTCAAACTATTTTAACTTATTCATCTGTTCACTCTGTGCTCTTTTAAGACTAAAGCGACAAAATATCCTCTGTATTTCCAAACATAGTTGTCTGTGGGATGGGAGTGGCTTTCCTTCATTTATCCTTGAGCATGTATTTCCTTTAACTGCATTAACTGTTAGGTTGGAGGGGACGGTCAAAATCTTGTTCTAATTTTGTCTCTTATTGCTTCTACACCATGATGTTGTAAATGACTACAAGTGTTTGGAAAGTCAGCATCATTTCTGGTTCGTTGGAAATGTCCCTTATTTCCTTCTCCAGGTAGTGCTTTATGTAAAAGAGGAAATGAAAAGAAATGAGCTGCCAGAGCCAGCAGTGATTGGTCTCCTTTGGACCTGTGTCATGAATGCTGTGGAATGGAACAAGAAAGAAGAGCTGGTTGCAGAGCAGGCCCTCAAACATCTAAAGGTGTGTGCATGGGTGAAGAGGAGAAGAGTGCTGTGAATTTACAGAATACATTCTTTGGCTGTCAAAGTTTTTTACCTGTTTAAATCTGGGAGATTTAGATTTTTGAAGGCTGATGCTGAGCATACCAAGCATTGTGTATAGTGTGACTTCTGTCAAATGCATGCTGAGGGCTGAAGTAGTTCAGATCATTGATTGCCCTGAGTTCCACAGTGCCAGGGCAAGCCAAGGTGGTCACAGCCTGAACCTCTCTTCCCTTGTGCTTTCCCAGGGTGCCAGGGCCCTGAGAGCCTCCTTGCACTGGGGCAGGGCTAAGTGACTGCTGGGACTCATCCTGCTCAGACCTGACTAGTAAACCTGCAGGAACTGCCTTTGCAATGTCTTTGCCAGGAGCAAAGACATTTTGGGAGCATGGTGTGGCAGCACCTGTGCTGGCTGTGCAGAGGGCTGCATAGATCCAGGCAGGTATGCCAAGGCCAAAATCTGTGAATTGGTTGTTGCCAATGTTGGCTGTGGTAGCTGGATACTTAGTGACTTGTCCAAGTGATAAGCCAGGAGCTGGCTTGGACTGTGTGTACATACAGTGTGGTTACTCTCTGATCCAGCTACTGTCCTTAAGGATGAGGGAACTGAATATATAGAAAGACAGGCTGCAGTATTGCAGTACTACCACTGCATGTTGGTACTAAAACTCTAAAGACCTTGGGATAGAAAAGAAACACCAAAGCAATGCAGAAGCATCAATCACTGCCACCGTTGGTATTCCTCATCTAAGTCTGAAGTAATTGTGCAGTGCAAGACACTGGATGTGAGAGCAGAAGCTTCTTCATTCCACAGAAGAAGACTTAGCCTTTGAAGCAGGTAATCTGTGACCAGAATAATACTCCCTCATAGCCAGGGCTTCAAAGGTTTACCTTGAAACAGAAGCAATCTGGGATTTATTCTTTATGGTAAAATAGATCTTCCTTCATATTGGATGTCTCTCCATACTTGGGTGTTCCCATGTTGGTTTAGCTCCTACTGCTGCTGTCCTTTTGTCTAAATTTGGTTTCCCAATCAGTAATCCTAGAAATGCTGTCTCTTGGGATATTGTGTAGTCTTTGATGGTAAGACTGAATGCCTTTAAGGTTTCTCAAGTGGCTCAAATAGAAGGAGAAAGACAAGATAGTTTCCAGAAGGAGGAGAGACATTGTTTTTCTTGTTCTTTTGATGTAAAATTTGATTATCTCTCTTTGAGTTGTAACAAAGTATCCATTGAGATTTATTGTCTAGTACTGCAGGGCAAATTAACAAACACTTTGTGGAATATTTGAACTCTGGGAAAAGAGAAACATAGCTGGCTTTGTGCAAATCCTGTTGACTGGATGTTTAGTCCTATGCATCACCCCAATTAATTAGGTGAGGCATCTTGCCTGCATAAGATAGGCATCTTTCTAGGTACATCCACTTTTTAAAAACAGAGGAAAATTTGTTTGGGGTATATACTATTTGCACTCAGGACTAAGATTTTAATAGAAGCAATAGAAATAGAAATTTAGACTTTGATAGTTGCTTCTTTACAGTTCAGTCTTTGAAAATGAAACCGCATTTTTCACATCCTTCCTCTTAGGATAGAGACAGATCTTGGATCCTTCTCTTAGGGCTCTGAGCTACCTCAGTGTTTGAGCCAGCTCCAGAAAGGGGATTAGCAGTGTTAGGATGGTACAGAGCTCAGTTCTGTGCCCTGCTGTGTGTCAATGTCCCAGGAAACAGTCAGGGAGTGGCTTTGACCTGGTGCTGTGATCAGGCTGTGTGTGAATACATACCTGATGTGTGACATGTCAGATGGTGGGATTTATTCTTGTGTGGCTCTCTTCTTGTATGACAGGTAACTTTCACAAACCACATTGCCAGAGCTTTCACATCTGTTTCTAACCAATCTCTAACTTCCCAGATTCTTTCAGTAAGTTGTACACAAGGCACCCCTGGTGAAAAGATGAAATGGGTCAGAACACATAGTATCGACCTAGTTCACAGATCTTACAAAGCCTTGCTGGATGTGTGGCTACCTAAGCAGGGTTGAGGTGGGCAGCCATGAGCCAGCATACTTGGCCAGTGCAGTAAAAGGCATGTGTGCCATCCGTATGGCAGGACCAGCAGGAGCTGACCTCAGGAGAAGACAGGGCAAACTGTTCAGCCCTGGATCTCACAGAATAAGCTCCTCATTGTCCCAGTAACCTCACTGTGACACTGGAGGGGCTTAGTGCCTCGGCCTCCTCCAGTGCAGAGAAGAGATGTTCTCCATGGGTGAGGAAAATCTTCCAGACAATCCTCACTGCAGGCAAGGTTCTGGTGACCTTCACAGCAGTGTGGGTGCTGACCCCCTGCTCCCTAACATGACACAAATGGAAAATAATGCCACTTGCTCAGCCAGCAATATGAAGGTTCCTTAGTCATTTAGACATCTATAAAACTCATAACTGTGAGCCTGTACCAGTTGAGAAGTGAGGGAGGAATGTGGAGGGGCTGAAGTTAGATGTGGCAAAATGAAGACAGTTTACTTCCAAACTGAAAACCTTGGATTTTTATTAGAAGTTATTAATGTTTGTAGACAGCAGCACTTCACAAACATGCAGATGGGGGTGAGATCTGCTGAGGGTATTAAATAGACCAACTGCACTGTATATTGCCCTGCCTTCCTACAATCTGCCTAAATTGTAGGATTAGCTCAATGCTACAAGGGCTAAAAGGGGAAAAAGAGCTACTCACAGCCTGCACAAGTTTTTCAGTGCCCTTACCAAAGCACTGACATTGTTTCTAAAGATGTGGCTATACCTGCCAGAAGTGGAAAAACTTGGCTTCTGATGTTAGCTAAATCTAGCCATTTTAAGGGAGTTCCTTCCAAAAGTACTAAATACCATCAGCCTGCTGAGCTGCTTGTGGCTGTTGTGATTTCATGCTCTCTTAAACAGCTGATAATTATTGCAAAACCCATTTTGGAACAACCTTTCAAATTTCAGTTGATTTTCATGTGTTTTACTAATTATTTCCATGGACCATATTGGATAAAACCCTCAGGATTAGCCCTTTGTGGAGAAGTGCTGAAGTGTACCATTTTTAAACATGCCCATCAGTGCTGTGGGTGATGGGTGGTTTGTCACCTGACTAAGACCAGCAGTAGCCCTGGTCACTCAGATCACAACTCCATGATCTCAGGCCATTGCAAGTCCAGCTGGAAAATGCCAAACTGGGGGTTACTGAAAACTTGGAAGAAAGGCTGATGAGTGCAAGAGCAGATGAAATAGTAGTATGCAATGTATATTTGGCTAAGGTCTCTGATGATCAAAGGTAATTAAACTTCATCTCTGAAGAATGCTCTTAATATTATCTTAATTTTAAGATTGTGGTCTTAGCTGAACTCATCAGAGGCTAAGATGGCAGGAAATTGGAGAGATATGGATATAAACACTAGCTTTTAAGGAAAGATAGGGTCCTTCAGTGTAATTTTTAGTTTTAAGATCTGAAATAAGAGGGGGAAATTGCATAACAAGTAAGTTTTTGCTTTATTTTTATGAGAGTAACAAACACCAAAAAAAGACTGTGAAATGTACCACTACTGTCTTGTCAGAGTAACATGAGCAGTTAATACTGTGCTTGGAAAATGTTGCTGTTTACCAAAGGCTGTCATGATATTCTTGATTGTGGTAATGAGGAAAAAATAAGGACAGTTGATCACAGTTAACTTGGAATAATTTACTTTATTTCAGTTCCTTGGGACTTCTAAAACCCCTGTGAAACTAGAGACTTTTTTTCATGTATTTCATCATGGGATGTCATATGTTATGAACATCTGTAAAGCATCACTCCTGAATGAACAGAATGGTGCATTGTGAAATGTATGACAGAAGTAATGCCAGATTGTGGGCTTTATAAATTGATTTTAAGAATTCAGTAACTAAGTGGTACTGAATTTTAACTTTAAGCATGCAGAACATGCTACAGAAAACCGTGGATATTTGTGTGTATGCATTGTATGTGTTTTAGAAAATGTAGTGTGCAAGTAAATCTAAGGGTTCAGTGAAACATTTTCAGGAATGAAATTCATTATGTTTATACTTAAAAATAAACTTTTTTAGAATACTGACATGCATTTTATTTTTTACCCTCTCTTCCTTTCAGCAATATGCCCCCCTACTTGCTGTGTTCAGCACTCAAGGCCAGTCAGAGTTGATCCTACTCCAAAAGGTGCAGGAGTACTGTTATGACAACATCCACTTCATGAAAGCCTTTCAGAAGATAGTGGTACTCTTTTATAAAGGTAAAAGTGTAGAATCCACTGTTGTATTCTGTGCTTGAATTCTCAGTGTCAACCACTCTCTTATGATGTTTAACCAAGTAGTGCATATGAGAAGGCTGCGCTGGTGTTGAACTCTGGAATACTTTGTGCTTTGAGAGTTCTAAGGAGTGTGTGGCAGCAGGAAAAGCCAAAACAAGCCCTTGTCTCCCTCTGTTGCTTTCATCCCATTCAAGAGATGTGAGCAGGATCAAGCACTGTCCAGTCATTTCATGTGCAGTTTAGTCCTTGTATAAAATCAATTCTAGGAGGACATTTCTATAAATTTCTGGCAGATTTCAGCAGATCAGAGCTTGGTTTTAAGAAACCTTGAGCACGCAAACCCTCCTAGCAGGAAGATTTTTCAGGGCTTTGGAGTTGGAGGGTTTTTTTACTCACTTCCTACTAGAAGGAGCTTTTCTTATTCTTCTCTTCCTGCCAATTTTTTGCAGGTGCTATAGTTTTGATGGATTTTATTTTTATTGTGAAATTGACTTCTTCACAAGTTTATTCTGATCAGGTTGTCATAGAGACTAATGGTCTTGCACCGCGTGTGATGGGTGGGTGCCAAACAGTTTGTTCTTGCTATAAATAGTTGGAGAAGAAAAATCAGCAGGAGTAGAAACCTAACGTTGATCTTTGTTCACTCTGTTGAGTCCAGGTACATGTTCAAGGCAAATGAGTTCCAGTTGTTACAATAATTTCATGGTTTCAGAAGGCAAAAGGAAGTGAGTCATGTGGATTTATTTCTATCCTTCTTTCAATATAGTGTGGCCTCCATGATAAATGAAAAAGCAATGCACCTTGTCCTTCTGCCCTCAAATTCTACAATTTGTAAATACTATTAATGACCGTAGAACAACTTGAACCTGCAAGCTGCAGCAGTCACTTGATTCAGTTTTCTTTGGAAAAGAACATTTGCTTCGGACATGGTGAATGAGAGGCGTAATTGCTGTGCACTCAGAGCATAACTGATGGTCAAGCCAGAAATAGTCTTGTGTAGGATTGCTTTCAGAATTTTTGTAGATTCATTACAGTGTTAGCCTGCAAGAGCAGTCCTGAAATTCCAAAGCATTCTAAAATCAAAAAGAAAATAAATCACTGAATTGTATATTAAACTTAATATGTTTGAAGAACCTAGTTCCCATCTACTCTGCTCACCCCATGTGCTCTTATTCTGACTCAGGAGATTACTTGGGCAGGCTTGTTTGTAGGGCTGAGAAGACTTCAGCCTCAGCACTACAGGTGCCTCAATCCTGTTTGGTATTCACATGATGTCTAGAGGAGTATTTGGAGCTACCGTATGGTCTGTCCAATATGTGCTGTGCCTGTATTCCTGCCTGGAATCTCTGGGGCAGGCGTGCTGCAGCACCTGCCTCTGCCATCTGATGCAGTCATGTGGCAGCACAGCTGCCAGCCCTTCCTGGCCCTGTTTAGGCTGAAGCTGGATCTGCCCTGTTTGACAAACCTGCTGCCTGCTGGCAACTGTTTGCCTGACCTTACAGCCACTGCCATAGGGCCCGTGTGGGTGCTGGATGCAGGAAGCGTCAGCTCCCTCTGGTTTTGGCAGCTTTGGAGTTAAAGTGTCCATTAGGTGAGGACATGCTACTTTGTCAACCAGGGAAGATGCTGGGAGCACTAGGCCTTCAATTCCTATTTCTTCTACGGGACTCTGTTGAGCTTTAGTGGCTCATGGTGTGGTTTGTGCAGTGCTGTGCTGCCTGCCTCTTCTTTGTTTCAGTGCTGGTAGATTTCACCCTCTCCTTCTGCCCAGTTCGTATCTATCCGCTAAAAACAAGCCATCGAGTCTTTTTGGAGACATGTGCTTTATTTAGATAAATAAAGCAATGACAATGACAAATTCCCAATGACAATGTATCTTCTGTTTCCTAATAGCTGAGGAAAAAAAGCCTTCTAAAGCTGTTACTGGCTGTGTCAGTGGTGAGGGAGCAGCAGACACCCCTTGTCCCCTTTCTGTTGTTCTTAAGTGTAATATGCACAAGATCTGGAGAGGTTTCAGGGTCCCTAATGAACTTCATCTAGTGACAAATAAAGGTATCTGAATATCTGAATGGGCAGATAAAAATGCAGCTTTGTACCAGCACGAATCCCCATTCAGTTTGTTGCTTGTTACTCATTATGAGGGGGAGTGCTTCCTGGGCATAAAAATAGTCAGCACTGATGATAGGCACCTAATGCCAGTCACGCTTTGACTAATTTAGTGCTGTGACTACTCTCATCAGGCTGTCCAGCATCTTGCATCTCAATGCTTTCCATATTTCCATCATGAAATAGCCCTTGGATTACTTTCCTGTGAATTGCCTGATAATACCTAAACATGTTGACAGCTGGGGCTCATTAGCACCTAGAAGATCTTGAAAGTCTGTGGTGTTGATTTTTAAAAATTTATTATTCTGTCTCTAAACAAGACAGAGCATCCATTTTTTCCCCAATGTAAACCCAAGTCCTATTTTCCTTTAAGTAGCAGCAGCTTCTTACTGGCTTGTAGATATAGTTTGCAAAAACAGTTCTGTAGTTGGTTAAAGCTTCTTAACATTATTATTACTCTACCCTTGTGTTCCTGAGACAGTATAGAGAAAAATAACCTGTGCAGTTCTATACTGATTCCCAGCTATAATGTTGCTTCTCTGGTTTTCACTTTAAGCCAGTACAATTGTTTATCAAACAGCTGCATTTTGACCAAGATCTAAAAGCCAGTTGCAGAATAAGAATTGCTGAATTCTGAGTGGCGCTCAGGAAGTTTGCTGGCTTCTTTGCTTGCATTGTAAGACGTATGTTGTTTGCCAGTTCCTTCTGTGCTGCAGTGTGTCTCTTCACTGTTGGTAAAATAAGCACTGTTGTTATTGGAATACATGCTATATATCATATTCACCTGTTGATCCCTTTCTTTTAGTTTGTGTATATCCTTGAAATTTCAAACATGAAATCTTAACACTGTTGAAATTAATGATCGTTCCTTTCATGAGGATCAGAATTTCACCCTTTGAGTAGCAAACACAAAGCCTCTGTGTACTTTTTCATGAGAATTCAAGACAACATTTACAAAATGCAAGAAATAACTGATTGCAAGTGCATATGAAGTAGGACTCTGGTTTGAAGCATAATTAGACCTCAGAGATATTCTTTTGCAGTACAGAGATACAGCAACCAAATGATGCAGACTGACAGAGATTCTCAAATTCTGCAGGGAACACTTAGAAGAAAGGAATCTTCAAGTTTCACTTCACACAGGGGTTTTGTTTTTTGATGGACTACAATTATCTTCAAATATCTTAATTATTCAAGTACTTTTTGTGGTACTTGATGCAAAATTTTCCTGGGAAAAACCCAAAACAAACCAGAAGGGCCTTAACTGTACTGTGGGTGACATTCCTTGCATTGAAAGAAGCCTTGTCTGAAGGCTGTGTTCTCCCAGCTGAGTTAGCTGCAATAGAGTTGAATTTTGCAGATTGATTGACTGTGTTGGCAGCTGCCAGGGTGTGCTTTTCCCTTTACTGCCCGTGGCTATGTGGTTTGAGTTAAAAGCAGGAATTCATTTGCACCGGGTGATTGAGTGCAAAGCTGAGACCCGAACTTCAAGTAACTTTCCAGTTAACCCTGAAGAAAAGAGACTGGGCTGTTCAGTCTCTCTGCTCTGCAGCTTCTCCCTTTCATGAGGGACATCCCTGGAGGCTCTGCTCGTGGGTGGTTTGAGTGGCAGTTGGCTGCACCTGCAGGAAAAGCAGCTCTCTGGGGCTGACATCACCTGGGACTGCAGTGAGAATGATGTGCACACGCCCACAAACTGCAGTGCTCAGCTTCAGCCATTAAAATATATCTATAATCAACTTTAATGAGGAATAACTATATATATACAAAATGAGTCATTCCCTTCATCCTCCTTCCATTTTCCCTTCCTCCTCCTTCCATTTTCCCTTCCCACTGCTTCAAAGCAACTTAGAGGTATGATTAACTATACCCTGCCCTGCATGATTGTTGAATTGAGCATCTTTGTGCAGGTGGGAGAATGCCATCCCTTATGAGCACTGGAGGCATGAATGTATTACACATAACATTTCTTAGAAATTAAAGGAGCATTGCAGTTGTCCTTTTTGTAGTTTAGGGCATTTTGTTCTTCTCTGTTAGGGTAGGAGGTTTATTGCCATGGAGTTAAATACAGGCAAATTTTTCATCTTCCAGACTTGAGAACATTTTAATCTTTGAGGCACACAGTGAGATTGCATGCTGCTTTTATCAGATTGGGGTTTTGGGAAGGGAGGGAGAAATTGCACTTTCCCCTTTGGCCACAAAACCATTGAGCTTACGGGCTTCAAATCAAAAAAAAAAAAAAACAAAACAAAAACAGACTTGAGTCCTATTACTTTTGAACTAAGCTATGTGCCTACCTGAAGGTGTTTCCTTGTACAGTATCATAATGTCACCTGTCATGAAGCAACGGGCTTCAGCACTTCTATACAACAGCTTCATACTTGTGAATGTGCACAGTGCCCCAGAGCTTGAGCTCAGGACAGGGTTGCTCTACTTTAGTTTTTTTGGTTGTTGGGTTTTTTCTGAAATCTCTCCTGATTTTCTTTGCCTGTCCTGTGTGTCATATCCTGAGTAATTTTGCAGATGTAGTTGTGCAAACCTCAGGACTCTGAGGTAAATGTAATCTTTTCACATGCACCTTTTCATTAAACTGCAGATTCAGGAGTCCATGTGAAATATTTTCAGGTTTGCTAAATTAAAATCCAGATTCATGAAATACTGTAATGCCTTTGAGCTGCTACTGAGGACTACCAGCAAGTAGTTAATGCAACATGTTCAAAGCCTCTTTCTTCTCTCCAGCGTTTCTGTAACATTGGAGAAAAAGTTCATTGTGGCAGGTTGTGATTTCAGGGAGATGGTGGAATTTTTTGGTCCCTCCTGTAGGTTCACCAAGCACAATTTATATGTATGGAAAAAAGCCTAGAGCTAGCTCAGTCCCCTTTTCCCTGCATTTTCTCAGCATTACTGTCAGCTGCAGTAAACTGCAGAAGAGGTTTTATTTTGGAAAGGTTCCTGAGAGACAAGGTAATTTCCAGTCACACAATCTTACTAAATTCCTAATTTTCAAGGAGATTTCACTTTCAGTTACGGTTGAATGTCTTGGAGTAGTTTTGATTAAGTTCAAATGTATCCCTGGTTGCTTCCATCTGTTTATTATTCAACAGCATATGTGAAATGTGTCTCTTCTGTCTCATTTGATCAGATGCTTTGGGGTTTTAGTGTCATTTATTTCAGTTTGTCTTCTTCCCTTCCCTGCCACATCTGCTCTAACTTTAGGCTGAAGCAGAAGGTGATGGTCAGGGTTGGTGCCTTGGCAAGCAAATACCCAGTGGGTGGGACAGCACCAAGAAGCTCAGGGAAGCAGTGAAGTACATAAATGTGTTGATTTTGGGCAGGGAGGGTAGTTTGTTCAAAGACAAAAAGAATGGAAATTTTAATGAGGTGTAGAAAGCTGTCTTTAGTCTTTTTATAGAACAAATACAGTTTGATTTTTTTGTTCTTCTTGATGTTGTTGTTTGTTCTTGCCTCTTGTATTACATAACTGCCAAAATGCCATTGTGGATCCCAGATTTTGCCTTTACAGCCATCAATTACTGAGATACTTGACTTGGCTGGATCACAGGAGCTTTGTCCTGGGGCTAGAGTTCTGTTGCTAGACCTAAATTTGCATATGTTCGTAACAATAAGTGTCCTTGCTATTTATTAGTATTTCTTTATTCTGAATTGTACTCAGCCTCACATCTCCTCACTGACAGCTATTTTGTTCCTGATTCTTGACATAAAAATGTCAGCTGTGCTGTCCCTCCAAGCCAGTCCCTTAAAATGGGTGGTCAGAATAGTGACCTTAAAAACTTACAAGCTAAAAACAATATAAGACCTGTAGGGGAAAATGATTGCAAAAACTCCCTGCTGGCTGTCTCTTAAGTGTTCAGTCGGGAGGTATCTGTCACTTCAGACTTCTAGAACCATGCACAATTCTGTGATACAACAGCAAGAAAAAGCATGGTAATTCTTATTGTGGTAGCTTCCAAGATGTGCAGGCTGATTATTATATTTCTTTTATCCAGCAATCTTATGTGGTACATTTAAAACAGATGAAGAAAGAGCTCTTCTTGACAGAAGCACAATATTTGATACTTTATTTTAAGCCTAATACATTACACATTTTATTGCATCTGGAACCCATTATATGCATCAAATATTCTGTATTTGAAGCCTAATATAGATCATGCAAAGCTTGTTCCACTGCAATCATATTAGCTGTATGCTGCCTTTAAAAAAATCTTTGTCCTCTCATGTTCAAATGCTAATCTCTAAAGAATATATTTTTTTTACAAACACTGATCTGTATTTCAGCTGATGTTCTGAGTGAAGAAGCTATCCTCAAGTGGTATAAAGAAGCACATGTTGCTAAAGGCAAAAGTGTTTTTCTTGACCAGATGAAGAAATTTGTGGAGTGGCTGCAAAATGCTGAAGAAGGTATGGGTTCGTTTCAAGAACTATGGTAGTCTCTTCGCAAAACTATTTTTTTTTTCATATTTCAGTTGCGCCAGGATATGAAGTATTCAGGACTCAAAATACAAAGCAGCAGGCATGACCATCTCAATTGTTTCCAGGCATGCCTAAGCCTAACAACACTTGCTGCTTTTTCAGTGATTAAGGTGTCCCTGTGAAGTCCTTTATTCATTGGGTACCACTTGTCAATAGATAAACTCTTTCAACTTCTGCAGGGAGGAACTCTGCACTGGTGACAGCATTGAGTACCTTGGTGCTAACACCTGCAGCCAGGCAGTTTTCTGTCCCAGTGCCTTTTTTGCTGTTGTCAAGTTTAATGACACAGAGCATGAGCTTGCCTTCACCCTGACTCTTGAAACTGGCTTTAGCTGAATGGCCAGGTTAACGTTATGTGGTCTCTATTTGCTGCTTTAAAATGGTTATTTAGAAGAGGAACTAGTTTCTTTAGTCCCTAACTTGGTTTTCCTCATGTTCTTGATAGGAGAATACTTCTACTGAATAAGTTATGGTTTTTTGGCATGGAAAAAGAATTTCCCATCAGTTGGGAAGATAAATCCATGTGTAATAGATATGGATAGAATTATTCAGGTTCATTTTCATCCATTTAATGTAATTAATTTTATAAACTTGAAGGGAATATGTACTAGGAACAAATAAAACTTAGCAGCAATTCAGATGTTCAGGTAGCAGTATAAAAATGGCAGCTGCTTTCACACTTAGATTTTGGATGGGCAAGCTTGGTCTAATTAAGCTTTTCTAAAATATTTTCTGCTTGTATGCCTCGGCTGCTCTTTATTTTTATCCTTTCCTGCATGTCCCCTCTGCCAGATGTCCTTAATTACAAAGTCCAGTACAAACGGAGACAAAATGTTTCTGTAAAAACACGCCGCCCATGTTTGCCCTCAGAAATCTGATCTGTGGTGTAATGTTTGTTGGCAGTGAGCCCTTTCCTGTCAGGTGAGCACAGAAATACAATATGATGCAAAGTAGCTTTAGGTTACAAAACAAGCATATGTACTCCTGCTTCTAGGTTACTTCTACTTCTTCTGCTTCTATTACTTAATGAACTTTATCTTATGCTATAAAAATAATTTAAAAAATTGATTTGTACATGTTTCTCATACCTCCTGTAGGGTAACCTTTCTAGATAAGCTAGATGGTGATGCTGATTGATATTTGCAAAGCAAATAGTTTCAAGGGTGCTTCCTGGATGAGAGTAGAACAGTCTACTCATAGAGATTAGAAGAGTGAGCAAATAATGCTGATCCTTTATTAAACTCAGCTCCAGTACACATTGTGGCTCTGTCGATGAGGACCTGAATCATTCATAGCAACATGGATAAAATTTCAGTGGCAGATCCGTAAATGAAGAGCTGCACCATGGAGGGCAGCAGAGTAAACCTTCATCTCCTGAAGCTGTGTGTTTCTTTCTTGTTTTCTCTGTTTGATTTGCCAGCCTTTCCTAGGAAGTACTCGGTGTGGTGAAAATTTTCATTTTCGTCTTTGAAGGATATCTTGTTATTTTTATATAATTACTCAAATCAATGTCCTTGTGCAACCTACATGAAGTGTTTCACTCTCTTCTCTTCCAGAGTCGGAGTCTGAAGGGGAGGAGAACTGAGGTGGTTCCACACAGCACAGTCTCAATCTAGGTTAATGCCAAATGCGCTTGGGAATGCCATACTGTTCAAGCAAAGAGGCTTTTCTTCAGTGTCATACAGAAAACTATAGACTAGACTTTCCTTTTGTTTAGAAGAATAAAGGTTTTTAATGGAGCCCTGAGGCATTAGATGCTTTACTTGGGACTCTACCTCTGGCTCAGTGTACACTAACTTAGGCAAAGACATTCAGCAAGGAGCCATATAGAAAAAGTGAAAAAAAAATACTTATGGACTCCTTTTTATTAACGGTCTTTTTCAGGTACTATGGTATATGAGCACTCCAATTTCTGTTTATAGAACTGTTTGGTCTGTGTTTGTAGCTCAATATTGGCTTGTGTATGTGATTTGACACCACCACATTTTTTTGAATAAATGGCTTTTATATCTTAGTTTTGTGGTATTAGTGTGTATGTAAAGTTCTGGCTTGCCAAAGTATTCATGATTCTTCAAGTAAAAATTACACAAGAATGCCAGCAGACCATTTTCATACCAATTCTTCAAAAAATCAGCAGCTGTAGTTAACTGGTGTAGGGATCACTGCCAAATCTTTATTCCCATCCTTACATACAACTTTGGACAGATTAACCATATTCCATAACAAATATTGATTCATTCTGTTCCTTAATTCAAAGAAGATATACAGGAACAAATCTGTGGAGTCCCAATTTTGCAGGTACAGTTTATACAAATGATACATAGAATAATATATTCTGCTCAGTTCGAACTACACTCAGTTATTGGTGACTGCTGAATGTAGAAACAGAAGTTGTCTCATTTTAGAAGAATTAACTTCAAAACATGCATGACTAGAAGTCATTACGTGTGAAATCTGAAATTTATTTACATCACGTTTAGAAAAGCCAGGCTTGTATTCTTACAGGAGAAAAGCATGACAGGGCATAATCAATTAATGGAGTGTTGTATTTTGTCATTAGAAACCAGTAAACTAGCAGACAGTACAGATCTTTCTGAGGGAAAGCCAACACTTCATATAAACCACAGATGATTCTCAGTATG
Organism: Geospiza fortis; assembly: GCF_000277835.1. NCBI lineage: Eukaryota > Metazoa > Chordata > Aves > Passeriformes > Thraupidae > Geospiza > Geospiza fortis. Next base: position 1,055,985 of record NW_005054307.1, on the reverse strand, counting down.
TATCTAGCTTTACTGTAAACAGCAGTTAGCAAGTGGAAATCAAGTGCTGTTGAGTGCCAGTTTCCATCCACTACAATTTATTTTCCCAACCGGTATTGATCTTTGGAAGGGGAAATATGTCATGGTGATGTTTCCAGTAAGTTTGAGAAGACCAGAGCCAGTCACATTAAAAAGCAGAACTGATGCCTTAGCTGCATACTTTCCATTTTAGTCCTTGTAATTACAGAAAATAAATTTGCTGGGCATGAAAACACATGCACAAAACTCTGCAGCTGTGACGTGGTAGTACTGAGTCACTGATACGCAGCCACTATTGCTAAAAACATCTTAAATTCAAATTTGCTGTTTCCTGAGGCACTAATGAATATTTGGTTTGGTGTACGTAAAATCACTTTTCTGTATAATCTTAAACTTGGGCTGATTTTGAAGGTGCCAGTCTCGAGTAGAGTGCAGAGATCACAATGCCATTTCCCTGCTCTGAGACTGCCAGGGAGAGCCAGGCAGGGCCATCTGCTGGAGACAGAAATCATCAGCTGCAGGAGGCTCTGCGACGCCAAGGGCAGCAGATCCGGGGTGCCTGCTGCCACTGTGCCTCCAGCACCCTGCTGCTGCAGGCAGAGCTGGGTGGATTCACTGCACTGAAGTTCACGTGCCTCCAAGCCAGGCACCCAGTGATGGTTTCAGGTCCCTGCCAAGTTGAGATACTCTGTGACTACTGACACAGTTGTCCTAGCTCCACTTATAGACATTGTGTTGGAGAGAAATGGGTGTTTTTAGCACAGGGCTGCTGGCCAAGTTGAGACTTGTGATTTGAAGCATGGTGAGGAGTTTCACTCTTGGCTGACAGGAGTTGTTCACTTTTCAGTCACACGATGCCCAAAACCCTACATCTTCTGTGTTCATATCAGGCCTAATGTGTGGCTCCTGGGAGCCCCTCTCAGCTTGCCCTCCCGCAGGAAAATTATTAGGCACCAACAGTTTCTCAGTCTAGTTTTCAGGAATTTTTCCCCACTTAATCTCTGAGATCAGATGGGAACTTACATGTGTATTTTGTCATCCAGCATTTCACATATATGCTGGTAACTGAGCTAGGTAGGGGCACTAATACAAATAGATCCGGTTTGCATCAGACTGAATATCAGTACAAAAGTGTGTAATGATAAGGTTTTTCAGGAAACCTGTAGATTAGAAGCTGGGCAGAGCTTTTGGTGTGACTCCCTTCAGGCAAAGTGCCCATTCCCTTGAAGCCTTCAGAGAGGCTACATTTCAGTTAAAAATATTCCCAACCCAAGGCATTTCTTCAACACAGCTCTTGAATTAGCGTTTCTCTGATAGAGAAATCAAAGCTACAGTCAGCACCAAATACATGTTTTTAATATGGACTCAGTTGTCTTGTAAAATTAAAAAGATACTTCATAGAAAATGTGCTGCACATAACATTGCATTCAATTTTGAAACTGCAGTTTTAAGGTCAGAACTGTACAATCTTTTACTTTACAATAAATTGCAATAGAGTGCACTTTAAAATGGGTATTGCTGAATTTGAAGGTGATTCTTCTGTTCTGGCCTGTCCCTGAGGTTTTAACTAAGAAAGCCAAGTACATTTCTTTAAAACATTCCTCTGGTGTACAAATGCTCTCCAGGAGAGAGACCACATCATCCTTGGGATGATGCAACAGTGGTTAAAGCACTGGTTATGAATCTGACAAAGTTCCTATTTCTTGCTACTCCAGCTACCTTATTGCATTGCAGGCTTGTCTAACTATGTCAAGCCCACTGCAGTCAGTAATCCCACAGATCACAAACCATCATTGAGCTGATGCTCCCTGCATTGTTTTCAACAGCAATCCTACTTCACCCTTACCATGCTGTGGCTGATAGAGATTTACCCCCAAGAAAGTGATGACCTGCTGTGCCAGCATCCCCCTTTTCTGCTTGGCCAGCACATCCCAAACTCAGCAGCCAGACCTGTGCCAAAAGGAGTGATGGAAAACTCCCCAAACTCATCCCTATGGGAGCTGCAAGCTGGCTGAGCAAGGAAGGCATGTAACGCCCAGGGAAACCAGCATCTGCCAGGTGAGAACCCCTACAGGATGCCAGGGTCCACTCCATGACCACACTCAGGAGAGGGAGGCATATGTAGGTGGTCTTGTGTGTGTACACAGTTAAGGTTTTTCCACAAAGGTGGCTCTTCAAGCAACATAGAGCCATTTTCTCAAGTCTTTAAAAGCCTTCTCCCTCCCCAGTCCATTTCGTGACAAGGTAGCATTAAACAATGCCTCATAAATGGGTGTGGGAGTCGTGTTTTCCTTCAGTGCTGCCATAATCCACAGTTTAAGAGGCAGAGCTCTGATAGAACGAGCACCCAAGCACTGAGTGAGCAGCACTGAGGGGCTGATGGACCAGGGAGTGTTGGAGGCCCTTTCTGCCCACTCCAGCTAACACAGGCTGAGGGTGGCTGGAGCAGCTCTTTGTGGGGCTCCCTCTCTCAGCACAGCTCCCCAGGGGCGCTGCCTGGGTCAGGGCACTGACAAGCAGCTTTGGTGTTTCATTAGCAGCAAGAAACAAACTGCTTTGTGTTTGTATTTGAGCAGCACAGCTTTATTTCAGGGCAGCTTGTGCATTTCAGCAGCAACAGGCCAGCACTTCAAGGCAAGCAAAGGGCAAGAAAAGGTAGCCCAATCCTTTATGTTTACTAATGTAAGGGTTTAGGGTTGCTGAACTCGGATTTCTACTTTGAACCCCTTGCTCAAAATGTGACTGACCAGAACCAGTGGGTTCAGCCTAGAGTGGCTGCAGATGGGGGACGTGTGGTGAATCAGTCGTGCCAGGTTTGTCTGAACAGCATTTGGAGAATAAAACCTCCCAAGCATGCCCTTAACTGAGGCACTGGTAAACTGAGGCTTTTAAGCTCAGGTAAGCCTCAAGCTTTTAAGCTCCTGTCATGTTCATGGACAAAAATAACTACCTTTAAAATCACATTTGCACTTAAAAATGGTGATTATCTAAAATAAGTCTTGTGGGCTGGGACAAACCAGTCCTTTCTCAAAAAGAGCCACAAATAACATTACATGGGTTAATTGCAGCAACCATTCAGCTCTCACTGAGCTATGCTGGTTATTAAGAACCAAAATTATGACAAATTACATAAGTATGTATTTTCCAAAAAAAGCCACATCTTTTGATTTTGGAGGGGGAAAAAATGTAAGAGTTGACTTCTTCCACTTTACCACCAGGCTTTTGGTTTTGTTTTTACTAATATATTTTAAGTTAAAGTTATCTCTTGCTCCTTACCAGCCCCATGGGCCTTTATAGCTTCATGTAAATGAAAACAAATCCCAGGAGGGGAAGTTCTGCCAACACCTGCAGAAGACACGATTCAGGCAGGCGAGCACTCCTGGGCTGTGCATGTAATCTATATTTGGTACATGTCACAGAGCCACTGCACTGCTGTCCTGGATGACTAAAATAGCTCATTTGCTATTTTTTTCTTGGCAGGAATCTGATTAACACCACGGTGACAGCCTCACTTTCCTCCCACAGAGGCCTGGTAGCTCACATCACACCACACACTAGCAGGGGGTTCAGATGCTCCTTTCCAGTTTCCCAATGTGATTCCCTGATGAGAAAGAAGTCCTGAGCTTACAAAACCTCAGTAGGAGCCATGCAGGTTCAGCCTCACCTCAGCACTGCTGCCTGCTGCCCTGGGGCCCCAGGGGCCATGCTGGGAGAGCAGTGTCCTCAGTGCTCATGGCAGGAGATCCGGATTAGGGAGTGAAGGGGATGTGCTTGTTTTCCTGCTGCCTGTCCCACACGGGGGCAGGACAGAATTGCACTTGTCACTCTCAGCCATCAGCAAGCAGCACCCACTTGTAGCTCTCTTTTCAGACATACAGGATGTGTCCCCACTCATGGACAGGCTTTGCTGGACAGTATAGAGGGAAGAGGCAAGTGCTGGAGCTGCTAATATAACCCAGCTGCAGACTGACAGGTAACATTTGGGTACCTGGATCTGTCCCTCCCATGGCTGCCAGAAACTCAATAGCCTCAGATAAGAGTTCAATGTTAACAACTGCTTGCTGTGCCCTACACTCACCACAGCTCTTCTACTGATGGTGTTACAAGATTCGAGTGCTGTTCAGCACCCTTCACCCCACAGGACTGCAGGGAAAGTGCAAACTGCTCTGGAACATCACCAGCAAGGAGAAACACACCCTGAACACCAAATTTCGCTGATTTAGGAACACACATGAATTAAAAAAAATAGATTCAATCCAGTGAACAAAAGACTGTATCATGGCAACTTCATAACAAGAAGATACATTTGTTTTGCAGTGCATCTCAAAGTGCATCAATTACCTGAGATTTTTCTGTTTATTTTTCCCTGATGAAATGGGCTAACATAGCACTCTCCATATCATTACTACTTATTGCTGGGATATTTGCATAGCACTGACAGCCACAAATTATGCTAGAAGAAATAACAAAACAGTATTGTTGATGTATCCCAGGATATTATCAAAATAAGGTTTTTAGCCAGACCTATGTTATTAAACCCACTAGTCTAGCTGGGAAAAATCAATAAGCTTTCAACTATACTTCCTTGCCTGGGTCCAAAATAGAAGCAGCAGCTTTGGAAAAAATAAAAACTGACTGTGAAAAACTGATCTAAAATTTAGTTAGATTTGTACCAGTAAGACCACCCAAGAGAAAATAGATGGTATCTGTGGCACTGAAGGATATTCTAAAGAGAAATGAGAAGGCAGATAATTTACAATTTGTGGAGTAAGTAGGACAGTCAGTGAAAGAAAAGGTAAAAAATTGTCACAGAATCCCTCTCTTTTACTGATGACATAGATAGAGAAGGTGAATTTATCATGAGGCGTGCTGCCCATCCCTACATCAACTCTGTTCCTTTCAGTCCCTACAATCCAGGCCCTTGGGATAACAGCAATGCAAAGACATCTACTGAAAGAGCCTGGTGACACTCTACTCCACAAACAGAAATTTTTCTGGTATCAAGAAATGGAAGCATTGGAAGATCTAGAAGATTATACTTCTCCCACCTTTTAAAATAAACCCCAGTTTTCCATGATTTTATCAAGACAATGGTATTCTGGGATTGATAGAAACAACCTTTTTTCCTTCTTGTTATCACAAACTTTGTATCTTCTGCATTTTGTTTGATTCATTGAACCTGTAAAGCTGTTCCAGAAGAACCCATTAATGCTGATTTCTAATCAAATGCTATCTCATCCTGTTTCCAGCTAAGAAAGTCCTGATTTCTCTCTCCCATCACAAACCACACATAATTCAATAAATCCAACATGGAAATGTCTTCTGCTCCCAGACAGATCACTTCTCACTTACTGTGGTTTCTTACCTTCCCTCAACCTCACAGGTTGGCCTAGATTTCCAGAAAGAGTGGGAAAGCATTTTGTCACATTCAGCTGAACTTCTGGACCTGCAACCAGTGCTGTCTGCTCTAAGCCTGTGTCCTGAGCCCCTCACCTGGAGGAAGGGGATCCCCCCTTTCCCAGGGGCTGAGGCAGGCACCAAAGCCATGGCTTCAGCCCCCTCTGGGTGTCCCTCCAGCTGGCACACAGCCTCCCTGCCGGGCCCAGGGGAAGCACATAGACCACATCTGGCACAGCTCTGCTGCTCTGCAGGGAAATGTGCAACGGCACTAAAATAATCACAGCAGCCAGAGTTGTAGGGATGCAGCCCCTAGAGATCCCAAATAGGCCAGCAGCTTGTCAGGAGAAATGCCAGCAAGCACTCCAAAGACAGAGACAGATAGAGCGGTAGCAATCCCAATAGAAGTATAGGACGCAAAAAACAGGACAGAAAGATAATTCAGGATACCTGCATCATTCAAGGTCATATGTTGTCTCTTCTTGCACTAAACAGCACTTATGTAACACTCCCATGTGTTGCCCCTCTTACAGTCACACCAGATCCCCGTTACTGATGAAGAGAATGCTTTATTTCTACTTTTTTTTTTTCTATTTCAGCTTTTAACAGCATTTTATGCATAATCACATCCACAGTTCTCCTTACGTCTTTTTTTTGTGGGAGTGAGTTTTAGTATTTTTATAATAATTGGCTATAATTTTGTGATTTTTGTAGCATTTTTGTCATGTTTATGCCATAATTTAGTCACTGTAACAGCAACTAATTTCTTTTTTCAGAAACTTTCTTGAAACAGCAGCTCATGGTAATCCTTTAAACTGAAGGATTCTTCAGGCAAAATGCAGCTCAGATGATACAGCCACACATCTGGATGATTTATTTAAACTGAATAAAACTATCCTCCCTTCAAGTACTAAAAACCCAAATGTTTGTTTATGCTCTGCCTGCGTGCAACTTCACCTTACTTAACTTGCATTACTAAACTTGACCAGGATGGATAAAATGCAAGAATCAGATGTAGGCAAGAAGAATCAGCATGGATAAATCAAAGACAAGGATATATTTACTAAAGAAGTCCTAAAGCAACTGGTTCTCATGACCCCAAACTCCAAATGGCTTCACCAGGGTGTGGGAAGAGGTCTGAAAGCTGTATGGGCAACTGACTAAAGAGAAACACATGGTGGTGCTGATGCTGCAAAGCAACCCTGGAGTTTTAACATGAAAAAAGCACAGAGGAAAAGTGTGGTCTTCTGGGGAACACGAATCCTCAGAGAGGAAGCAAAAGGACAGCATCTTCCCATATCAAAGGAAGAATCCACTAGGGACAATTTTAATAGTATAGATAGGAACCTAAATGTAAACTAGAGGAAAACCACAAAAGCATGGCCTTCTACAAGCATAACACACAGCAGAGCAACAATCTGCCAGTCCTGCAACAGTGGGAGGTCTGAACATGCTGTAGATGACCTTTAAGCTGGAAATTTGTTTCCATACTGAAATTCATGTTAACTTTTCTCACCAGAAGTCACTTAAAATATCAGGAACTCAGAGATATTCTGAATTCCTCAGGGGTTTTAGTTCAGCCCTTAAAATGGAAGAATCCAGATAATCCCCAAGATGAACAGGATTCTCTCATCACAGCCAGAGACACCTTCCTGTTTCGAGACAGATCATTATATTACTCAGCCACTTCTCACCAATCACTTTTTACTGCTGTGCTAGTCTGTAATGGATAGAAATAAATTCTTCAGAGGCAAAAAATCCCAAGAAATCATCCAGCTCAGGAAAATAATATTAAACAGATAAAGTGATAAAGCACTGGGGAAAAAAATTACTGCTAAATAAAAAATATCAAGCGTACTCTACCCTAAATGTGGAAGTGCTTTGGTTAGTGCAGCATTTGGTTAGTGAAGGGCACATGCCTTTGACACAAGAGTGTCAAATAAAATAATGAAATGAGGAATTGTCTTAGTAGTTAAGGATTTACCCAGCATTTGTATTAAATCCTTTAAGGGATCTTTGTTCCGTCAGACCTGTGACCTTACTGTCCTTTGACTCAGAAATGGAGATGACACTTTAGGAAGACATTGAGATGGCTGTAAATGCTGGATGAGTTCTGGCAGCAGAGACTTAGCAGGGTGAAGTGGTTCTGTCTCAGCCCCAACACAGGTACACCGATGAGAAACAGGCAAGAGACCTGAGCTCCATTCCTTTCTTTCTCAAAGAAAAGCTTCTTTGCACCCATAGCCAGAATTGAGACTAGAAACAAACCCTGGCCTGCTGCTGTTGACAAGAGGACCATAAAGTCTGTTCCACTTTTGTCAGCATGTTTCTATCACCACTTGTATTACCTAATAGCAATCTTTTATCCCTCATCCCAGCAATCTCACTGAACAGGTGCAAGGCAGCACCACAGTGCACCCAGAGGTGCCTGTGCTCCAGATCTCTCCACCCCTAACATGACTGACTGCTTGCTCTCCCTAAATCACTGGAAAAAATATTTCCTGGGGAAAAGCAGCCTTCAAGAGCACTTTATTCAGAGTATGTATTAATTTAAGGCTGAGTCCTCTAAAAAGACTGGTTCATATTTAAAATGGTTTCCTACAGCTGAAGCAGCCTTGTTTTCCATCAGCACCCCAGTTATTGCTTTGTCAGTGGCTGTGTCTGTCTCAGTGGCATCAACAAGGAAGCAGCACCAAGTGCACTGCCAGCTGCCAGGACTTGGGCTGCTCCAGAGAAACTGTGCCATCAAGTCTCAATATTACACCTCTAGGAGAAAAGCCACCCCTGTGGCAACAGGCTGGCAGCTCCCCGAGCTGCCATCTCTCACTCATATATGGAAGGTGTAAATAAAACACAGGATGGTGTCAAAAACACTTTCCAGCTGATACTAGGATACTACCTTTAGATTTGCTTAGATTTCAGTGTACATTCTGTAAAGCACAGTAACTGCAAATACTCTATTTTAGAATTCTTCACTTACTTAAAAAAATAAAGTAGAACAGTATAAAAACAGTAATAACAGTATAATAACAGTATAAAACCCACTTTATTCTTCCTTCATTCCTAACTGTTTGTTTCTCCTACCCTCTTGTAGAAGGGTTCTTGACCTATGTGAAATACACAATTAAATGTGTATTTAGGAACTGTATTGCCACATCAACAGAACAATTCTCTTTGTGTGTATAAACTGTATAGTAAAAACAAATGCATATTAAAAAAATACCAAACCAAACCTGGCCAATTAATATAAAACCATTTCCAGCTGATGGCTGTCTTGATCAGCACTGACAGAAACCTACAGCTTCAAAAGGGCAAACCTTAAACTGGGAAGGCAGATGGTAAAAATAGACAAATCTTGTGACACCAAGAAGAAACTTTGATGAAAGATAAGCCATGACCTATCAGCTTTATCTTTATTTTAGGGAAATTGTACCAAGACAATTCGACTGACAGAAAATTCCTGTGTGCTTAAGGGATTAATTACTTATTGCAGATACCAGTATCTGACTGTCAGCTTGTGTAATGTCCCTAATGCACATGTTTGGGCACTGATAGCAAAAAGCACTGGCAGTAGATTCCATAAGCAGCTAACTTGTAGGATAAAATAGGAAGCTAAGTTTAAATGTGTAAGCCTATATACTGCTTAGCTTACATAAAGCCAGAAACACACCCCACACCAATACAAATGGGCTGATTTTCACAGTGATATGTCTGCCACTGTACTGGAGCTGAATTTATCTAGCTCAAGAGCAAAGCAGAGAATTCAGAATAAGCATGAGAATCCAGGGTTTCACTGACAAACCCTGGGTTACCATCTGACACTTCAAGTAACAAACAAGGTTTGTTTCTTCTATTTCCATGTTACTAGATACCCATTCTGCTGTTAGTGTCATCTGCTTACAAGAAGACTACTAGAAAATAAAGAGCTGTTCTTATAGATGAACACACTCGTGAGCTCTCTTGTTGCTTTAAATTTTTAAGTGAGGACCTGGTACACTTTTAGTGCCATCAAGGGAAAAGACCAGACGAGGAAATTACTTCCCAGCTTGTCCCCAGCTTGCACACAGATGATGGTGGTGATGCAGCAGAGCTGGCAGCAGCAGCAGGTTAATTCCTAACTAAAGGGCTGGAGCTTTTTCTACATGCTCCTCACGCACGCTCAAAAGGGCTGAACTCACATTACTGGCAGCTCACAGCTATAGGTCTTCTGTTTGCAGGAAAAGAAGCTAGGCTACTCTAATGAGATATTTTAAAGAAAAATTACTTGCTAGAGGCATATAGCATTATCATTGAACCAACTGATTCAAAATGTATGTCAGGTGTCTAAATTACTTATGACACTGGTTTAAGATTTGGTATTGGGAAAGAAATTGGGTTCTTTAAATAACTTCTGAATTTTGACTCATTTACTGTTCATGATTTCAAGGTTTTGCTCATAACCAAATCATCTATTTCTGTAAAGTTCTTACCTCACCAAAGGAGCACAGCAGCTACCTTTACCCCAGTTAATACCTTTACCACATGCTAATAGAGCAGGGTGAGAACACTGACTGTGCTTTACAGAAACCACAGAAAGATATAACAGATAGACAGAATACCAAGTTTTGGTGTTTCTCTTTGCACTGTGAATTTGTTTCACTGGGGGATTGCTGATTTGGATGAAATGTCTCTGTTTCTCTTCTGTTCTTTAGCAGGATATTAAAGGAAAGTACCAGTTGTGATATCACAGGGAAAAAAATTACTGTTCTGGTTCCTGGACAAATGAAGTAGGAATGACAATGGAACTGTGTTTATTTAGTCTACAAAGAAGAAGCCTGGGGGTAGATTTTACTGCAGTCTTTCACTCCAGAAAGCGGAAGACTCCTCTAACTCCAGAAAGGACTTAAAATAAAGACAGAGCCAAGCTTCTCATCTGATAGAGCAAAAGAGCAAGACAATGGCCACAAGTGGCAACAAGGCTAATTCTGATAACAGAAAGGTTTTCATAGTGAGAGTACTTAACCACTGGAACAAGCTGGGGTTGCCCTTCATCCTTAGAGCCATTCAAAATTTGATTGAATGTTTCTCTGGGAAAATTGCTTTGGCTTTCAAGCTGAATATTGGATTAGATGGTCCCCAGGAGTCCCCTGCAACCTGTGTTCTCCATGATTCTGTGACAGGCACAACACAGCTCATCACACAGCTCACATGCACAGGAGGAACAGTGACACAGCCAAAACACACACCTAGTGATAATAACTTAACAAATCAACTTACATCAGAACCTTGGTGCTCAAATTTCCTTTGCACAGCTTTTCTCCCCACCCTTACACTTCAGGTTAAACCATCCTCTTCTGTTCTGCTATGTACTTATAAAGAGTTAGGATTTCTGCTTCTAAGAATTTCTTCCAGGGAATCACCTGGAAGGGCATGCAGCAGGTGGTATCCATTTTCCCTTGATGAGGTGATAGTTCCCACCTGAATGTGATAAATGGGAACTCTTCAGGATGCAATGGTAATGAGAACCCACAGCAGACATAAAATAAACCAAATAAAACCTGCAATTAATCTGAAAGCTTTTTATTCTCCCATAGTTTACACCCCAGTGTTAGTCCACAAGCATTTAAAAAATGTTCTGTTAATTGCAGAGTTATTAACTTATATTTGCCCTTGAAGCTTCCTGGGTTTATTTCAGACCTGAAGAAGAGATGTGGCAGTGGGTCAGGTACCAGCACGTTGCCATCATCCCCTTCCCATGGAAATAAAGTATGATACACACAGTCTCCCAGAAGCTACTTTCCTGCTAGTTATCCACCTCTCCAGAGGGACACACAAGTGCCTTATACATAACAGGCCAAGTAAGTTTGGATTTGTCTGAAGGAAGCCCTAGACCACTTCACTTCCAGGATCTAGAATTCTGCCTTTTTTTCTTCCAGGCTTAACTAAAAGCAGCCAGTTTCAGAACATTTCTGAATCCTGATCCTGAATGGGAGGACTTTTATATATTACTATTCAAAATTATACTGCTAATTTATACTATACCATTATACTGCTATTTTCAGCTTCCAGTTGTTTCTTTAATACATTGGATGTAACAAACTGTCCTTATCCTAATCCTCTATCAGCTTAATTCAGAATGGATTTTAATTGTGATGAAAGGCAATTCTTACCGTTAAGATATTTAGAAATCCCAAGACATAGCTTCTGAACTTATAAGTATTTGCCTCTTTTACTATTTTTAGCAGGCTGGCCTCTGAAATACAGTTTCCCTTTAAAGTCTGCATTCTGAGGCTATTTTAGTTCTTTGTTTTGTAGTTTTGCTTTTTCCCCCTCACCTGTCCACAAACTTTAGAGGGACAAACGTCACCAAGCTGTCTTCTCTGGCAAGCACTACTCATGAGACAATTCAAAAGACATGGGCATCAACCGAGTTAACAAGGAGACATGCCATTGTTGCTCTCCAATGTTATTTTCCACCATTGCATGGTATATCTGGTGGGAATCATAAAGAATGGCTCAAAAAGCAAAGCTGGGCATACAGCCACCCCATCCAGGACAACATTTTTGCACTTGCCTGTAGCTGCTTCAGCTTGAGTAAGTCTCCCTTCTAGGTAGTTTCCTAATAGCAATTTAACTTCTGGGCTCAATCCAAGAGCTTTATGCCATTTGGATTTTGGTCAGAAGTTTGTCAAAGAATACACTCATTATCTGTCTCTCCAAGAGCAAAGATGAACAAACCATTCCTTCCTTTGTAACCACTTGTTAGATTTATTAAACTGAACAGCAGCTATGTCTTTGTGCTTTTGGAGGAGCTAATTTCTGACCTAGTTGTGGGTTTCTCTAGCCACACTACTTAAATGGCCTATTTTCCTGTCCTAATTTCCCTTTCTCAATCTACAATGCTCCACTTCACTAAAGAAATAAATAAAAATGCCAAACAGTTTTGTACATTTTTTTTTCTCCATAGAGAAGATTCTAAAGAACACAGACAAATTTATTCTGTATGCCAGGCTCGCCTCTCCACCGTGTCTGGCTCGTAATGATCATTGACAAGACACAGCACCACAACACCTTGTGTGTCAACCTGTAAGACAGCAAAGATCCATGCAACAGCTACGCCTACTCATGCTGCTCCTCACTGCCTAGTGCCAGAAAGGGCTTCTTTAAGGCTGGTGATGGAATGGCACAAGTGCAGTAGCACTGCTGGGAACTGGTTTTGTTCCAGGAAGCAGGGAGAATTTCATGACTGCAAGCAAACACCACGGCACAGCCAATTCATTACTAACACCTCAGGAAATAACTGGGGTATGTCCACAGGACATTTGTGCTGAATTTGAGAAAACAATCTTGATTGTTACAGCAGATAATGTTTTAAATGTATGTTTAATTGATTCCATATGTTCAGTCATAGGTTACAGCTAAGGTGACTAACTGACATGACTCAATAACTGAGGCAGTTCAGGTGACTGAGATGACTCAGATTTTCCTGCCCAGTGACACAAGAAAGGACTGGACATTGGAAATTCTACATCCACAGAGAAAAACGATTGATGATAAGCAGCATTTTACTTCACAGCCTTTATTGACAGATTCTATGGTCATGACCAAACTTCAGGCATACTTAACTGGCACAGGAACATGCTTTAATGGTCAACTGCCAAGGAAGGATAAGCACTTTATTTATTCCAAGTAAAGCCAGCTGTAACCCTGTCCTGTTGTCCGTGTACACTATTCACCTCAAGACTAACATCTAAATCTGTCAACTGCACACAATAAATATACTCCTGGAAACACCTGGCTTTCTTAAACCCTATTTCCCCCCTCCCTGATTTTGATGTGCATGAGAGACTTTGTACAAATGAGGAGAGGAAAAATTACTTTACAAAACAAAGAGTGAAATGAAATACCCAAAGTGCTGTCAACGACTTATTGTAAACCTGGGAAAAATAATGCGATAAAAATCAATTTCTGGAAACAATGCTTCACTCACAACATTTTAGACTCTCCATAATAGTAGAGAGTAACAAAAAAGGTCACATTGCCTCAATTTTAAGACAATAGTTTACACTTTAGGAGAACTTTGTGCATACTTAAGCCTTCACTTTTCAAATTTGTGCCTCAGCAGTGGCACAGGCCTTTAGATTTCAGGCACATAATAGGTAACAGAAACCAGCAGTACCCACATGATCCACAGTCTACAGACACAGAACAGATTTGGCTATAAGCTGAGTTTTCATTTAGTGTGTTACAGTAAAAGGCTTCGTGCAGCAATCCTCCAGGAAACAATCCAGCTGATGTGAGTTTACTGGGAAATGAAGAGTAAACCACCCAAACAGCTTCAATTTAAGCTTTTTGGACTAGTAACAAGTGTACCAGCATTGAGCCCCAGTAACTCTGTGTTTCCACTCCCCTCTCCCTTTGCAGAAGCATTTACTTTTTGTACTGTCTTGTAAGTACACGTCAGCAGCATCACAAGTGCCCAGTGTACTCTCCCCCCACTGCAGTTTCCCATGAAAGAAAAACTAATCCACACTGTTTGTAGCTCCTCCTGCCACCAGCACTGCCATTGAAACACACCATAGAAGGGCAGGAGAACAAAGACTGTGCAAGGAAGCGGAGAATAAGCACCAGAAAGACAAAAAAGCGAGGAAAGAAAAGGAAAAGGCATATTCTGCTCTTGGTTATGTCAGACAGCTCAAGATTTGTGTAACAGATGGGACTGCAGAATTTATCCCCTGTAAAGACAAGGGCTGAGAAGACAAATACCCAGGATCCTCACTTGGACCAGGTACTTAAACAATCTTAAAAAAATATCAAAGTATCGCTATCTATATTTTCCCTACAAAAAATGACAGATTTCCCTCTAACTGCAGGAGAGTCTTTTAACAGCTAGCAAGTCATAATTAGCCATTTAAGAGAACTGAGCCAATTTAGTTCTAGCCAGAATACAAGCTGAGTGCTGAAGCCTGATGTGAAATGGGAGCACAGACACACTGCTGACTGCCATCAGAAATTACAGACATCAGCACAGCCGACTGCTGTATCACCAGGAGTGTTATTTTAAATCCAAACCATATTAGTCCAAGTTTGTACTATAGCTTGTGAACAAAATTGGAAGGGGAATGGAGGGAGGACCCCTGCTACATTTGCCAAAGATCTATTTACTTAATTGGAGCCTTTGAGTGCTTACATCAGCTCAACTATGTCCCAGAGTTTATGGTAAGAGGTGGGTATGAACACGTTGCATCACACATGGTCAGATGCCTACCTGAACACGAAGCAGGGAATGTATAAAAGGTACCTCCCACCCACCACAGGCTGCAGGAGGTGGGTCCTTTAATTAGAAACACCAGCATTAATTAAGAGAGGTACAGCTTTTAATAATTCATAGTGAAAGAGATCTTCTAAAATGAAGGGCAGTGGATGATCATACTGAATAATTCAGCACTATAACCAAAGAAACAATGGCACAGTAACTTTAGATGCTAGCATTTGCAACAAAATCCAACAAAAACATTTGATATGCTGATGGCTGCTTGTGTTCAGGAAAGGGCATACATCCAAAATACACTTTTCTATCACGTGGACAATTTCTGAAACCAGTCTTTACTGGTTGGTAAAACTGCTAGTAAAATTACACTGAAACAAGTGATTTTTATACTGGGTTTATGCTCTGCCAGAGTTGGGCCCAAAGGATCAGAAGCATGGCAATGCAGTAGCTCCAGTCAGTAAATCTGCATTCCCAATAGGCCAAATTAGCCACAACATTAAGTCAGCTTAATTGTCAGAGAAAAAAATTCTCCACAGATTTTTAATGCTTCCTGTCACTTCACAAAGCTTCAGCAGCAGGGATGTCAAGTTTAGAACCAAAGAAACATAAAACTTCAGCAGCTGTTGAGCATTCAGATTTAATTTGTGGTCACAAATATTGCAGAATTTGAATTTGATGTCCATCTAGCAGCTGAAAGGTAGATATACATGAATAGAAAAGCAACAAGTCTTTGTTACTGCATGAGAAAAAAAAGGTGTATCGTATTTAATTGGAGAAGTCTAGCAAAATACCAAAGAGCATGGAAAAAAGATGTTTAAAACTAAAAAGAAAAGATCTGAGCAACAGACTAGGAAAGACAAAGTGTGCTGCTGTTCAATGTCTCACTGCTGGCAAGGATTATTCGCCTGCTGGGGCTTCCTTAGCAGATGAAGGGCAGCCAAATTACAGAAAAAAACCCCCCACTTTGGGATTTCCTCCCTGAACTGTTTTGATGACAAGTTCCTACTAAGAATTGTCGTGAATTCGTCAGAAAGTAGATGCAGCTTCCTTCGCTTACTAGGAACTGACCATCACAAGTTCTGTGGCACCAAAACCTGATAAAGTAAAACTGCTGTGCCATGTACCCTTAGGGACATCCCGAGGGAGGAACAAGCATGTCCTTGTTTCTTTGTGAAGCAAAAAAGACAAGAAGCTATCTTGGACACTAATCCTGCAACACATGTCCACACTGGAAGAGCTGGCAGATACTAGATCTGTTGTTATTTATTATAAAGCATCACTCAGCAGGCTGCAGCCCATGGGGATGGTGAAGACAGGATTTTGGATGGTTGGAGTGAACCAGGACACCGTGCAAGCCAAGTACGAACATTTAATAAAAACTAGCTACCGAATAGCAGGAAACTCTCGATACAGGTGGAAGGTTTTATAAAGTAGAATAATTGTAATTGAAAATATTTAACCCTCAAACTAAGGAAATACACATGTAAGGAGGCGAAGTAGAAAGATGACTTAGTAAAAATAAATAAATAGATAAATAAAATATGTTAAAAATAGAAATAAGATGACAGCAGAAGTGCTGGGCTGACGGTTGGACCTGATGGTCCTTTCCAGCCTTGATGATTCTATGAAGCGCTGGCAGAACTACCAGCACTCCGAACACTTTCACAGTCTGTACAGGTAGATCCCTGGATGTTTTCCTTGGGATCACGCAGGCCATGGATTATAGGGGTGCGCCGTCACCGGCGAGGCGCCGCCGCTCGTGCGGGGAACAGAACGGCACCGCGGCGGCTCCGGCGGGCGGGGCCCAGGCCCGGGCTCGTGTCGTCACAGCAACCGGGAACGGGAATCGGGGCTGATGTCGTCACAGTAACAGGGACAGGGGACCGGGGCTGGTGTCGTCACGGGAACGGGGACAGGGGACCGGGGCTGGTGTCGTCACGGGAACGGGGACAGGGCACCGGGGCTGGTGTCCTCACGGGAACGGGGCCCAACGACGGAGCAACGGACCCCGCCCGCGCGGCGCGCGGCGCCGGCTAGCGGGGGACG
>NW_005054307.1:1013646-1038781 GCF_000277835.1 Geospiza fortis | reverse complement strand
GTCTCCTGCAGGGAGCGGCCCCGGGGCCCGGCCCGCCGGTGCCCGGCCCGCCGGTGCCCTTTTTCTCCGTCTGCAAAGGGCGCTGCACCAATCCAGGCGTGAAGCAGGGAAGGGTTTGTTTTGTTGTTCCTCAGCCAAGCATCAGCGCCCAAAGGAGTGCAGTTGGGTCAGTGACGAGGCACCCGCGGTGTTCCTGGGATAAACCTGGGAGTTACAAGTCGGGCTGCCTGCGGTGGTGGGAAGATACGTGAGGAGGGGGAAAAAAGTAGGATGTTAAACTGAAATAAATGATTTTGCTGGGGAGCTGCAGGCAGGTGCCTGGTTCTGTTCTAGAGTGTTGGAGGACCTGTTTTCAACAGAGAAGAAAAAAATCTCCAATTGTGGTGTAGCTACAGGAATTTTTTTCTCGATATCTATTTTTAAAGGGCTCAGAAATAACAAGAAACGGGAGTAAGTGTAATGGCTTCCTCTCACAGCACGTCTGGAGAGGTAGAATGTCCTCTAATGTTTCAAGTTTAAGAACTGTGCTTGGCAGTGACTTTCAGCAGACTGAAATTGGGGTCAGCCAGTGCTTTTGGACAGTGGTACCTGTGCTTTTCCGAAAGCAATGCCCGATCTGGGCTGAGAACAAGACTGGAGAACAAGCAGGTCAACACTGTTCATCAGAACAAACAGTACCTGGCAGTAACTGGACCTGATGGAGCGCAAAGGAATGTGCTGAATCGAGAGGTGGTTGATGTTCTTGGGTGTGCAAGGTGACCCAACCCTCCCTTTCCTCAGGAAAGAGCAGAAGAGAAACATTTATGTAGGAGAGGCTGCATTATTACTTGGTCTTCATCCTTGGAGGAACTTGAGGAGTGAAATACATCCCTGAAAAAGTCTGGAGCATGCTTAGGCAGCCCAGCCTACCCACTGTGAAAGTTAGCTTGGATCCCTGTGATGCCTCATGTTGTTGGGCTGCACCCAGCCAGAACAGAGGGGAGCAGATAGATATTAGGTATGTGTAGTTGAAGGTAAGTTTAATGGATGTAGAGTGTCATGATGGAGCTAAGTTAGAATCATAAAATAGTTGAGGTTTGAAAGGGTCCCCAGAAGATCATTGTGGTCAACTTTTCATGAGATTTTCCTGTGCCAGAAGATGGGTTATAGGTGCATTATCCCATCCCAATTTTGCTTTTCAGTTAATACAGCACTTCTTTTGTTATTATTGCTATTATTCCTCAAGTGACAGAAGAGTGAGAGAAATCTGGATCATTCTCAGATGGATGCACAAGTAATACTGTAATGTCATGTGGACAGCAGGTGTTTTTTTTTTTCTAATGACTGCATCATTAATTCTACAGTCATATAGCCATATATTAACCAGGTGTAATGAGTGTGGTAGGTCTTTTGGGCTTATCTGGCCTTAGCAAGGGTGGGTTGAACTTTCGGACTTCTGTAGTTCTATCTGTGGTAGCTGTACAGTGTATTTACCACTTTAATCTCTGCTGTGATGTCTGCTTGAGTAGACTTTACTTTGTGGGTGTCCCTCTGTCTTTTGTCACTTGACCTATACAAAACATCTGTTTCTGCTGAAGGGAAGGAATGATGTCTTTAAATCATAGTTACAAGAATGTCCAATTGTTATTGCTAGTATTGTTTATTAATAAAACAAGTTACAAGACTTAATGCTTTTAAATTCCTAGTTGGGGAAATAACACTTAAAGTGCTTACTTGGCCTGGTAGAGTTGTAAAGTGTGTGGGCTTCTCTGTTCCTTGGTTAGACAGAAACCTGAAATAAAGGGTTGAAGCAGCACAGTGAATGATGGACTTATTTTTTCCCAGCTGGAGAAAAAAATACAGAAGACAATCAGAGCAATAACATAATGATTGTCTCTTGGAAATAGTGTTGATTCGCTAAAAAATTGTGAGAAGGGAGTAGTGGTGGTAAGAAGGGATAGGTGACACTTCTTGGATGTTTTTGTATCCAGCACTGATTTGTCTGTATGACATGAATTCACCTTGAAAACTGTAAATTGGAGGTTTCAATTTACATTCTGCCTTTCGTTAAAACACTCTAGATAAAATATTGGAGTGTAATGTATTTTTAATTTTTTTTAGTACTGCCTTTTTTGATTTTTTGTAGTAGTACACCAAGAAAAATATATGTCCTGGCAGTAATAAATCAGTTACTGGTTTAAGGCAAGAAACCTGAATTCCACCAACCAAACTGCTCACTTAATCGTCTTTTCAGAAGTTCCTTTGCCGATGACTTTTGGTTCTTCTCCTGAGTAAGTTAGGGTCCTTAGGCCCTGATTCTGTTTTTCAATCTATTTTATATGAGTAATTCTGGCATCTATGCTGAGTCTTGCTGACTTCAGTATGGTTCCTTATGGGTAGAGGAAGAGTAGAAAAAAACAATTGAGACTATTTATTGACTCTGAGTACATGATGTATATTGTCAGAATAAAGCCCTACATGGAAGAACTGAATACAAGAACCTTTAAAATACTAATTTTGGCTATCTGGCCTATTTAGTTTTTATTTAGTCAGTCATATTTTCATTTCCCATCAAATGGCAGATCTGTACAAACTGTTTAAAGTGCCTGTTCACAGAATTAATCCAAATTCAGGGGTGTCTTTGTAACTTAAAACTTAAGCTTCCAAGGAAGTCTTCAATGTTTGTGTTGAAGTACCAACAGTCGATATCTTTGTTCGTATCTGATTTTCGGAGAGGAAGGGGAAGTTCCTAACTAGTGGTGAAGGGTTGAAGTGGTAGGTGAGCCACAAGATTAAATATTCAAATAAAAAAAAAACACTACTTAGAGTTCATTTGAGTGGTGTGTGCTGGTTTTGTCACCCAAGCAGCTACTTAATTATTGCTGCAGCAGAAAACATGAAATGTTTGTTGTCAGTATGTAAACATCTCACATTTTGATGAGCAGGCTTTATGTTTTCTTACACTTAGAACAGCCATTTCATTCAATTAAACCATACAGTATCTTTTCCATTAGAAGTGTGTATTTTTTTAGTAGCACAAAGCTTATTCCATAAAAGCATCCACATTTGCTTGTAACACTAGAAAGTACCATATCAAAATAATTCGCTTTTTATATTATATCATTCTCTGAACCTCTTTTTTGATTGCCTATTAAGTAGTTTTGGCATCCATTTTCAAAGCATTGTGTTTGAAAGAGTTTTTGGGCTTGTTTGTTTTGTTTTTCCTATCACTGTCTCTTGTTCTCTGAGTGCTTTAATTATTGAAGTTGCATTTGGGCTTTCTGCCCTCTTTATCAAACTTGATTTCCCTGTATTATGGAAATATGCAAAGATAAGTATAGAAATTCTCAGATTTGGACAGTATGTGCTTGGTATCATAGAATGATTTGAGTTGGAAGGGACCTTCAAAATCTTGATAATCCAACCCATCTGCCATGGACAGGGACACCTACCGCTAGACCATGTTGTTCAAAGCCTCATCCAACATGGCCTTGAAGATTTTGAGAGGGTTTTTAATTACTAAGGTATTTTATAATAATGTTTGTCTTACTTTCAGAGTTCCTGATGCAGAGGAATCAGGATCATCTTCCATGCAAATCTGTCTGCTTCATCTTTTTGCTGCATAGGGTAAACTTAGTGCCCAAGGCAGGGTGAACATCTGGATTTTCCTCAGGAAAGGGAACATGTCTTTGTGTTCTCTGATGTTTCCTGACTGGCATAGTGGCTACACAGAGCCAGGTACAAGCAGACAGGAGTTAGAGAAGCACAGTTCTTGCCTCAGGTGGCAGTTTCTTTCACATTGATTAGTGAACCTGCAGTCTCTGAATGCAGCTCCATTTTGGTTTGTCCTAAGTTTGTTTTCAGCTGTAAGATAAACAGGATAAAATACCCGCTGCTTGCCCTGTCTGACAGGCTCTGGTCATTGTTTAGGTGTGCAGCATCCACAGTTTGCCCCAGCACCAGCCTGTTCTGTGCTGGTCTCCCTCATTGCCATGCCTGGATGCTCAGCAAATGGGACAGGTTGCCTTGGAGCCATTTCTGTTGTTCTCAGGAGCAGTTTGAAGATGGCAGTGTAAGCTGGGCTGTCTAGTCTTGACGTGTAAATAAACGTGGTATAATAGGTCCCAGGTGTTGGTCAAGGAAGCTAATGTTGGTCATGTCAGTCTTGTGGCCTTTTTGTTTTCATTGGCATTTTGGGAAGGCTTCTATGCTCACGCTTGAGAGCACACAAGAACCCAGCAAAAATACAGATAGAAATTGAAAGATGTTTTTCCAGGGCTTGGAAAGGCCTTTGGCTATGCTGTGTGTCAGTTTATAGCCGAAGTGACAGCAGTCTGTGGTGGTGGGTCAGAATCAAGACATGTGCTGGGTCCACAGACCAGCCAGGAGAGGGTTTTGGTTTTTCATTGTCCTGTGCAGAGTGTGCAGTGGCATGTGGAGCTTAGAAGGCAGCCTGTCCTTAGGGAAAGAGGAGAATGAGAGAGGACAGAGGAGGAGGGTATGTGGAATATGATGTGTTTTGACACTGCTGGTCTTTTCAGCCATCCTGGTGGTATAGGTAGGCACTTTAAAATCATCACAATTACTGAGAGCCCCTTTGAATGCCCTGTAGAAGCCTTGTAGCTTATATCATTAGTTGTGGGGTTTTGTACTCCTGGTTTTGTGTTGAAGGAGATATGATGTGTGGAAGAAGGATCTGTGGGCTCACCAGGCTCTATGAAAACATTTTGTAACCCCTTAAAAAACAATGAACAAACACACAAGTAAAAGTAAACATTTTAGAACATTACTGTTCTGCTGCACAGCAGAAAGCTTCCATTTCCAAAGACCAGAGGGTATTAAGCAGGGGTTAAATCTAACTGACATTTTAGTGTGTAAATAGTTTGTTACATGACCAGTAAAGTGAATAACTCTTTACAAGGCCTAAAAGTGATAGGAGCCAGGAATGCTGCCTTTCACATAAATTGCTTGTTGCACACTATGTGTCTCAAGGCTGTTCAGTAATCAGACTGTTGATCACTCTTCATTTAAGTAAGTCTCATAAAGGTGGAAGATTTTGCTTTCTGTTAGAAGTTCTTTGGTGGTATCCAGAGCTTTCCTTTGTTCCCAGTAGAGCTGAAGTAGTACTGTAAGGAAATAAAGTTGCTTACAGGTTGAGTAGCTTACAGCTGTGATAGAAACCACTTTAGCTTCATTTTAACTTGCTAAAGGTTATGGTTACACCACTATGCACTGCCTGTTGTTTTAACGTAGTATTTTTAAGTTAAGTGCCAGGAATCAGAATTGTCTTCTAGATTCTCTGTGGCTGTGCAGAAATGGTTGCCCAAGTGGAAGGGGAGAGTAGTAGAAACCTCTAGTTTAAGTATATATGTCATTTGGCATTTAAATTTTAAAGCACCCTTTAAAGTAATAGAATATGAATTTGTATGTGGGGAGAGAGGTTAGGAAGGATGTATTTCATCATTTGTGTAATCTCTCTGGTTTTAGTTCCTGTTCCATACTCCCTTTGACAGCTACTCTGTAAATATTTCCCTTGCTGATACGAGAATAAATGATATATAATCTCTTTACCTAGGAATGGTGAGTCAGTAGTTCGTAAAATTTAAATTCTGAAATGTGGTTTTTACCAACTCCAGTTAGCACTGAGGCGGTAAGGAAGCAGGGGGAATACCAGCTTCTGCATATGACTTCCTTCCTAGCCAGCAGTCCAAACTAGTTGAAATACCAAAAAGTTGCCAGTTAGTCAAGACAGCAGATTTGCTGGTGCTTTGTTGTTGTAGGAAGGAGGAAGTGGTTTCAGCATTTGAATTGTTTCTCATGGCATTGTATAGAGAAATAGTCTGTCAGTATCTTTGTTTCTTTTTTGTAATGCGGACTATAAAATTGCACATAAGTACAGCAGGAGCACTGGTGGAAAGAAATATGTTTTTTCCAGTACAGGAAGGAGGGAAATGAGCAGCTGTGTGCACAGGAGAACTTGGATTTAAAGAAGAGAGCAAATTTGGAGATTTGTTAGGGAAACTGTTATATTTGGAACAGCTCTAAAGTTCAAATATGTGTATGTATGTGTATTAAAAAAAGGGAAGTTGCCTAAGCTGGAGTCTGATCTCTTCCACTGATCTTGAATTTCAGTCTTCCCTAAAATTTTCCATATACAGATACTGACATTGGAATAATGTTTTGTCTACTGACAATATGCTTGAATTTTTTTTCCATTTGTTTTACTCCAAAGTAGAAATACTCTAATCTCATAGGGAAAACCACTGATCTTCACCTAGAATTTGTGCTACCTAAAGGTTTGTTCTGGTAAAGCATTTACTTAATTTCAAAATTACTAGTTTATATATTGAATTATGCTAAACCTATATTTGTGTGTATGCCTTTAAGTAAGGTAGCTAGGGTTTGAACTGATGGAGAAGATAGTCCTTGGTCAGTGCTAAAATCCACCTGGGGATTTTGGGGAGAGTGGCGTGGTCAAAGTGCTGGCTGTGGTGTGTGGCAGTGTTGGTTGGAAGGCATTTTTGGGGCTCTTCAGTCCAGGCCCCTGATCAGGATTATGAGTAACAGTAGCTTATTGTCTGTGGCTTAGCCTGTGGAGTCTTGAACACCCCTGAGAAGAAAGATCATCCCCAAACCACCTTGCAGGTGTGTTTTCTAATGTCCAGTCTGAACCTCCCAAGCTGTTACTTAGGATACCCAGAAGAGTTTGCTTCCATGTTTGTATGATGTGTCTTCAGCTTTAGTTAGTATGTGATTACCCCAGGCAGCCTCTTTGTCATACTAAAGAAACCCAGCTCCATCCCCTCTTCTCACACCTCTCATTATCAAGGCTCCATGCCATTTTACTGACTCCTGCCAGGTTCTCAAATTCCTTTTCTGCCTGGGGGACTTGAAATAGAACACAGTATTTGAGCTTCAGTCTCACCAGCATTGTGTTTCCTTGGATTGCACTCTTCTTGGTTTCCCTGTTTGCAGTGAGAGCTGACTCCTGGCTTGTGTTCAACCTGACAAACAATCTGATCTCCAGATCTGATCTCCAGATCTGTCTCATTAAGGCTGTTGTTCAACTGGTCTGATCCCAGACTCCACTGGAGCACCCAGGAGCACAATTTTTCACTTTGCAAGGTTCCTGAGGTTGGCTTATTCCTCAAGTTTATCAAGGTGTATCTGAGCTAAATCTCTTTTTGGAGAGTCAACCACTCCTCATTGTTTAGTATCATCCACATGTTTTTGGAGAATTCATTCTGTGTTATATTCAGGTCGTTGATGAAGATACTGCGTGGTATTGGCTCCAGCCTTTGTGGTGGTGCTTACCTGCTGCCAGCCGGATGCTGGGCCATCAGTTGCTGCTCTTCAACTTCAGCAGTCTGGCCTGTGGCTGCTCAGTCTTAACAGGCCATTTCTCCAGCCTTCCTGTGGTAAACTGAATTAGTCCTAATCACTAAAAACTGGTCTGTGATTTCAGATATTTCTGGTAAATACATCAAGCAGATATTTTAAGTGTTGCTAACCAAAGCTAGCTTTGTGTAAGTAAATTCATGTAGGTAAAATGACGTTTCACAGATAATTCAGTCTTCCAAGGATGGCACTGTTTACTTTGGGAGGCTTCTGCTGCCATGAAATGTGGTCTCAGTTAAATAAAATGTGACATTCAGAAGCTCCATAGAGGGTCCTCCTTCCTTCATTGAACAAATACTTGGCCTTTTTGCATGTAGGTAAAGCTTGTATGTTTAGAATGTGCATGTTACTCATTTGAAGTGGTTAGGGTCACTAATTTTGTTTCAAGTACACTGTACTATAAAGCCATAGCAGCTTCAATTTTAGATATATTGCATTCAAATCCTTTCATCTCAAAACACTGGAATAAGTGCTGTTGAGTCATTATTTCTAGTGGCTAAACAGTACATAACACTGTGAGCCTTGCATTGTTTTACAGACTTAAAAAAACTCCTCAAAGCAAAAGAGTGTAGTGTGCTTTTACTTTAGATTTTTGCATTATGGCACTAAAAAACTATATAAAGTTTTTCCTCTCATTCAGATAGTCTATGCCAAACCTGAATATGAAGGAACAACCATAATTTCATCTTTCATGAAACATGTGGAGGAGACAGAAACTTAACACTAAATCAGTTTCTAGGGTGATTAGTAAATATGTAGTCTCCATTTCAGTTTTGAAACAGTCAATTTTCCACAATTTCAAGTGGCAGGAAAGGAGTGGCCAGTAATGATTTTGATCCACATCATGGATCTGCCTGACTGGATGCAGTATTTGCATATAGTTTGTCAGCCAGAACCCAGTAGCATGGATCTGTGATCACACTGAATTTCCAGATGTTTTAAGGAATTGGACAATTCCTAACTTTGTCAAGGAAAATAGAGCCTTGGTATTATGGAGGTAACAGTTGAAAATGAGATCGATAGCTCTAAAACTTGAATTGTTCAATAATGGGTTTAAAATCCAGAGAGGCTTTCCCCCCCACTTTATTGAAAACCAGACCTTTTCTAGATGCAAAATGTGGCTGTTTCTACCAGAAAAGCTTTTTGTGCCAGGATGTAAGGGCAGTTCTGGTGTCATGTAGCTAATTTTATGCATGTATCATCAGATTAATGCAAGATGAGATCAGTAATGGCATCAAGAAGCAACTGGTACCCTGCATTTCACAGACTGTGTTTATCCAGGAGGTCTTAGAGGCACAGATTTTGTCTCTTGTTTTGATTTCAGTATTTTAAGAACAAAATAATTTCATCTAATGCTTTTGGACCTCTTCTAAAATGAGCAAAGAGCTGAGCAAACACATAATTTGGTATCCTGGAGGCAGAATGGTGAAAGATTTGCCCTCAGACACAAAAGTATTGGTGAAAACTATTAGGAACAAAGTTTCATCTGCTTTTCTTTGTGAAATAAATTGACCTTTGTCGTTGCTTGTGAGATTTTTTTTAAAGACCTATGTAGTGGAAGTGTGAGTTCAGTATTTGGAAGCTGATGCAGAGCATGGGAAATCAGAAAGCACTTTTTGATTGGACATTGGGCTGTTTCTTTAGTTACTTGCTTCTGGTACTTACATGGAAAAATAAATCTTTCCAGTGGAATGAGACAGTGAAAAAAAAAGTGAGTGGGCATAGATCAGAAAAGGTAGGTCTTGCAATAAACTGTCTGATTAGCCAGGCTAATTTTTAATGTACTGGTATCAGGAAATTTATAGCCTTGTGCAGCATGGATTCAGAAAATTTGTCTGTGTAAGAGCCAAGGTGTCTTATTTTATTTTTTTCTTCAGTTCTCTCTGTAGTTTTGATTCATGACACCTTGGCCTGTTTTTTGTTTTAAATAAATGTGGTAATTTAGGCTTTTTGTTTAAGAGAAACAAAGACAAATGTGAAATCATCCTAAACTCTGCTAGTACTGAACAATTCCTTTGAATTTTATATTGGTTTTTGTA
Organism: Geospiza fortis; assembly: GCF_000277835.1. Classification (NCBI taxonomy): domain Eukaryota; kingdom Metazoa; phylum Chordata; class Aves; order Passeriformes; family Thraupidae; genus Geospiza; species Geospiza fortis. The sequence continues at coordinate 1,029,365 of NW_005054307.1, read as the reverse complement.
TCTTTATGTGTTAAGAGAGAAATGTAGGTATAACAAATATCCTGCTTTTGTTTGTGTGAGCTCTTGAATTTCTTGTGTGGATAACTGGCTTTTGGTAAAATGTTTTTTGAAATGTATTCCTGTGTGAACACAAAAAAAATCCACTTGCTGTGTTTAGATCTTGATGTGCATCTCTAGTTGTTTTACTAGCTTTCTTGATGTTATCTTAGATTTCCATGTTTCAAAAGCTGCATTACATAGGTAGTTCTCTAAAATGTACTTAAATGGAAAAAATACACAGGTGTATTTGGCATTAATACCAACAAGAATTCCCATATGTAGGGTAAGTATACTAAAGTGATAAGTTGGAAATTACCTTTTTTTTTTTTTTTTTAAGTCTTCGTGCCTCTGGTAAGCAGTAAAATGTGCTTCATGAGAATGTGCCTTTTTTGAATGGAAATGGTGAGCAAGTGTAAGTGCTTGCTCTATACCTGTTGTTGAGCGAAGGCAAGACGTTGAACTAGACTAAGTGCCTGCTGTTTTATATAATTGCTTTGGATTTTTTTAAAATAGCTATAAAGCCGAGTATTTTTTGGTGAGATCAGAGTTTTGGAAATTTAACACTTGCACGTTGAATTGGTGTCATTTAACAGAGAATGTAATGAGCAATGTTACACATAGGTCTGTTTCAAACTAGAGAGTCTTGGGCATCTTGTGCCTTGGACATCTGGATTGGCTTTGTCTGCTGCTTCCCTCCTGCTGGACTTCATTACAGATTTCTCTGCAGCTTTTCATGTTGGAATTTCTTTTTTCTTGGGGTTGTGTTTTTTTGGTGTGGAAACAGGAAAGGCTGGAGCTTCCTGCCTATATAAACAATAAATCTCTGTGAAGTAACTGGGACAGATTCCTGCCTGCCTTCCCTGAATACCACGTTTAAAAGGAAGGAAACAGCATAAGTGTTTTGTGTATTGAAATAGGATTCACTTAATAGTAGACCCATTTTCTTGAAAAAATATGCTGAGGAGACAGGATACCTTTATTCTTTTACTGTTTAAAGTCCTTGAAATTCAGATCTGAAATGTATTTTTTTGTCACCATTTTAACTGTTGTGTTACATTATCAAGTATGCAGAAACTTCTTTAATGAATTAATACAGCTGATTACAGTAGTTTGGCAAAGTGCCCTTTTTTACACATTCAGAGCTGTGCAGCTCTATATTCTATTTTCTTTAAATATACTGCCGCAGTTTCACAAAACATGACATTTTCTTACTCCACTCTGAATTAAAGCTGATGGCTTTTAGCTTATTTGTCAACTACATTATGATTTCAGTTTAATGTCTCTAGTCAGTCACTGATAGTACAACATGGCTTGACTTACAGGTAGTTTGAGTTGTAACAGTTCCACACTGACAGTGTGGAAGAATATGTATGCCTTAAAACATCTGGAACTGAAATTACTTATACAATTATGGGGAGGATTGGTTTGTTTAGGGTTGTGTTTCTTCTCTTTGCACCGGAAAGAAAAATTGTACCTTTTTAAAAACAACTTTAATGCGAAAAAATTATCTGTGTTTGGGAGCCTGTTTTAATATGCTGTCTAACTTTGTATTTTCTCTTCCCTCCAGCTGGTGAGCCTGCTGCTGATTGGAATTGCAGCATGGGGAATTGGCTTTGGCCTCATCTCTAGTTTCAGAGTTGTTGGAGTGGTAATCGCAGTAGGAGTCTTCCTCTTCTTTATTGCCTTAGTTGGATTGATCGGTGCAGTGAAACATCATCAAGTATTGCTATTCTTTGTATCCTTCTGATGTACTGCATTGATTGCAGTGTGGTTCGAGCTGTGTAAATAACCTGCTGTGTCAGCTGAGACTGCTGGGGGAGGTGCTTCAGAAACAGAACAGAAATTCACAATCTTACTTTGGTCAAGTGCAGTCCAAAGTAGACTTCCTTCCCATTTAACTTTATTTCAGTTTCCTTTTTTCCCCTCCATTGTTTGTGCTCTCAGGATAGAAGTATTCACATCTGTTTTTAAAAATAAGACTATTTTAATTCTTTGAGAGCTTTTTATGGTAGTTCACTGTGTCACAGGTGCCTTTTACTGTGTGCTTAGCCGTGCATGGGGCTAAAGTAGGTGAACTATTAATGTTTAACTTTTGTGGTCTGTGAATAAGAACTGACCTCCACTTTACAAACAGCTAAATTGCGTGAAGTATCTGCCTCTGAACACGGCAGCCACATTTTGAAAGTACTCCCCAACTTTCAAAACATGACCTTTTGTATCAAAGTTTATTCTTTTTGTTTTATACCATCTTCAGATGCAGTTGTCCAGAAGTGTGTGAGGCTGCGTTCCAAGAGCGACTCTTTATCTTTTTTTATTTTTAATCTAAACTAAAGTTTTTTTTTTGGTAATTAATTACAGGACTTTGTAATTGAAAAAAAGCAACCTGAATATGCAATATCCTGAAAATTTTTCTCTACTACTAGTATTTTCTCTACTACTTTATTTAAGTGAAGTATATTGAAATTACGAGTCCCTAAAGCTGGAGAAGATGGCTGGAGATCTTGTTCTCAAGCTCCTTTTATTGACCTCTCTGCTAATGTTTTCTTGCTAGACAAGAAATACCTAACAAGGAAATACCACCAATGTATAGTAGTAGCCAAAAGAGATAATACATGATGATTGGGTTCTGGGAACATCATTTAGGTCACCTTTCCACATCCAGTCAGAATTTGCTTCCACAGTTCTTTTGTTTTAGAGGACTTACTGTTACCTGGTGAAATAAGGAATACCATTAGGTGTATATGTTATAAAAGCAAAATTAATTTGAGAGTGTATCCTTAACTATTGATTGTTTCTAGTACATGATTATTCTTCTGCTAGTCTTTATTGTCCAGTTTTCTGTCTCCTGTGCCTGTTTGGCACTAAATGAGGAACAGCAGGTAAGAAAAGTTTCCTGCCTTCTCAGTTAATCTGTAGCATAACACTATAAATATGTATGTACACAGGCACATGTATTTGTATGTAGTCCTCCATAAAATGGGGAGAGCATATTTTAAGAAAATCAGCATTGTCCTATTTATTAAAGAGTTGACCTTGGTCAATGCTTGGCTCTGGTAACTAGAAAGGAATACATTTGGGTCCTAAAATTACGTTTTTTTTTAAATTTAATTTGTTTTTAAGCTTCATTTCTAGGTTTATGGTCACAGGTGTAGCAGCATGATATCTTGATTATATCTTGTGTTCAGCAATTTCAGATAAACTGATGAAATCTTATCTGAAATATACAGTAATCATGGTTGAATTGTTCATGTGTAACTGGAAAGGTCATAACTACATTAGGCAGTTACATGTGAAAGTAAAAGAGTCTTCCATGTGTTATGGAGACCAGTTCTTAGTGCATAAGAAGTGGGTAAGGGCATAGTGACTAAACAATAGGTTTCTGCATGTGAGGGTGCTTTTTGTGTATAGCCTGGGCAGTCCCAGCTAGATTAGTCACATGTCCCCAAGTGATCTTGTTTGGTTTAGCAAAAACAAAGGAAGGAAAGGAAATATACCCATGAATGTGCTGCTGTTAGGTGGTGTTCTTTCTTTAGCTACATAGCCTCTTTGGACACTCCAGTTGTTTTTAATATATTTATATTCTCTTGTTAAGCATCAAGATCTGAAGGCTTTAGCTAGGACATTATCAACTAGATTTTGTATGTTGGCTTGCAATGTAAAACAGTTTAAAAATTAATGTAATATGTATTTGCTTATGGCTTCTAGAGTGAACTTCTAGAGGTGGGATGGAGTAACACCAACAGTGCAAGAACAGATATTGAGAGAAATCTGAATTGTTGTGGATTCAGAGTTTTTTATCCGAATGAAACCTGCGCCGCTGTAAGTTTTCAAGTGGGAAAAAACCAATTTATTCACACCGGGTTTGTTCAAAAATGTTTCCATAGTTACAGCAAGCAGCATTTTAACAGGTGTGTAATGTAGTGGTTACAGTTACACTAAGCTCTTAACTTACTGGAAAGACAGTTACAGGGCACCCTGCAAAGTTTGTGCTCCACTGTCATTTATTTATACACTTGAGCTCTTGGAGTCTTTTAAAACTGCTTTAGTTTTGTCCATGGGTAGCAGTCTCTTCTAGAGCAAACTAGATGCTTTCAAACTGCAAAGTGTCATCAGCAAATGGAAAGCAATTCTCTGTATCTGTTGCAGGATTGTCTTAGAAATCTCCACTGTAGACCATGTGCACCAATAATGGAAGAATATGCTGGAATGGTGCTGAGATTTGTTGGCGGGATAGGACTCTTCTTCAGCTTCACAGAGGTGAGTGGGTGGTTGGAAAATTGAGTGCTTTTTCCCCACTTTTAAAGCTTTGCTTTGTGAAACACATTTTTAGGGGGTTTATTACAGGAAACCTCAGTGCAGTCTCAGGAATCAGATAATCAATTAGGCCAAATTTTTCGAAGCTATGACCTTGATGACAGACCTGTCTGTCAGAAGGAAGGCTTTTCTTGCAGCTTGGTTATTTAGACAACAAACCTCAGCATTAAAATTTGGTGCTGTAAAGTTTAAGCTTTTGAGAAACCTAGCTGTTCAAGTCTACCATTCTCCAGCAGTATTAAAAGAGTGCTGTTGCTTTACCTTGTTCCCTTTTCTTCCCACCTATTCCCCACTCTAGCACACATAAGGTCTTTGAGGATTTTTTTTTTGGTGCCACCTGTAGTGCAAAGATAGAGTTGCACAAGAGTGAACTGTATTTTAAACAGTAGGTTAAAATTAAGAAGGTCTTTTGGCTCTTTGCTTTAGTACCATGATGATGCATAACTTGCTTTATTAAATGGAGCATAAAAATCCTGAGAGTAGGCCTTTTCTAATCCCAGAGAAGAGCATGTGAAAATGCTCTTCCTGTTGCTTAGTGCACTTTTGAGAAGGTTTGTAAATAAGACAGCAAGATGAGACATACAGCAGCTTAAACGGAATCACACAGATCTCAGCCATCTCAGCTAATAATGTGAATGTGCTGGGAGGAATGACAAGATTTGAAAATGCACAAGAATAGCTGTATAGTTAAGTGGTAATGGTAAAATGAAACAGTTTGGAGGATTTTTTTGTCATTATATTAAAAGCAGCTTTATGAGTATTTATCATTTGGGAAGGGGAGAAGAATAATTTAAATTTTGTTATAAAAACAATGGGAAATTTTTTTATTGCATTGTGAATATGAGTTTGGCTTTTGTTGTTCATAGTTTTGTGGTTTTTGTTTTGTTTTTCTCTCTGTTGCTAGGGTATGATTTTTCTTAAAGAGGGTGCATTCTTTTTTCTAATTAAGAAAGATGGAGTGTGGTTGTACAATTTTAGCAACAATAAAATATCCTAAACTTGTATCTGACACTGAAAATTCTTTGTCATGATTTTGTGTTTAAAACAAATTTTGTAAAACTAGAAGATGAGATGGAAACTCTCTGCTTAATAATATCTTTGGTTTTTATTTTCAGATTCTGGGAGTTTGGCTGACTTACAGATACAGGAACCAAAAGGATCCCCGTGCAAACCCTAGTGCATTTATTTGATGAGTTTATAAAGGACTAAATCTTCTCTCTGCACCATCTACTTAAAAATACTGATTCTTCATAGTTTGGTATTTCTCCATAATAGGTATTCTACATGTACTCAAAATAAAACACAAGTCCTGTAAGAAATGTGTAGCTTTCATATTTAATTTTTACTATTTTTCTTCTAAGAATCTCTATCTTAAAGTAGATGGGTGCATTCAGTAGCTGGGCAGAGTTGAACTGCTGGTTAAGACTTTGTTAATTGTTATGGTAAACTCTGTACAATGAGTTTTGTAGCACTACTGGGTTATCTGCTGTAAAAAAACCCTAGAGGTATTTTCTGCTGTATTCATTGATTACAGAAATTCACGTGAATTCTCATTAAAATAATAAAAATTTACAGTGGATGGTTGGATATGATTTACTTAGGTTTTAGGATGTCCTCTAGTAAACTTTTTTGTCTCCCACTTTCCTGTTAAAGTAAAAATAGAAGCTAGAGATGTTATTTTCTATAGTGCACAAAAGTGTATGTTAATGACTACTATAGTCTTCACCCCTCCCCTTTCCTGATTGTTTTGGTTTTCTGGTAGCTTTAAAATTTTGTTGAGAATAAAAACAATGTTAATGAATATATGAGAACAATGACTGAAGAAAACCAGGAGAATGTAATCTGCAGCTGATTAACTTGAAACTTTTTTCCCTTGACAATGAATGAGGTTTGGTATTTGCACAATCAATGTCTGTCATCTCTGATATAAGAAACTTGATGTCTGGAAAGTTGTTGTACAGCTCTTTTTTTTTAGATGGTGTAAAGTCATTGTTGTAATAACTCAGCAGTGTATATTTCTGTGTCATCCAGATAACAGTCTTGATTTCATGAGAGATTGAATAACATGTAAAAAAAAAACAAGAAAGAAAAATGACAACAAAAAAAAAATGTTTTCCAGTAGTTTGTTTTCTGAAAACAAAGAATTCAAGTTAGAATGGTATGTTATCCATGTAGAAAGTGTTGTCTGAACTGAAGGAAGTGTGGTCCCTCTTGCTGCCTGTGAAAGAAGTGGTGCATCAGCTCAAACAGCAGACATCTAAACACCCAAGGTGCACAATGTCTCATTTGTTTCTAACTATACTGAATTGCAGATCTACACTGCACCTTTTCTTCATTCATTCTTCACTCAGTTGCTGCTGCTATCAGGGTAGGCAGTTGCTGTAGCCTGAAAGACAAGTCTACAGGAAGAAAAGGGGAAGAGTATTAAGGCCCTCTGCCAAGGAATACAGCACCTGAGCCAGGTGGACAGGAAATCTGGAGGCAGACAGAAGTAGATTCTCATACAGTCAGTTGCCCTTTACTAGAGAGATACCTCCTTACTCCTGCAGAGGAGGCAAAAAGAAGTTGAAACACATGCCCATCAAAGCGCTTTCAGACTTTCATGAGCTGAGTGCTTCTGAAGAAGGAATTACCTTGAGGTTTTGAAGGGGAAGAGCAGAAACTGAAAGCAGAGGGCTGTTAAGAGCTTGCTACAGAACTGCTTCTCTTCAGCTGTAGCTGAATTTTCAACATCTGTGATCAGCACCTTCTCCTGGAGCTGCTCTGGGAGCTGCTGCTGTGCCTACCCAGCAGCTGTGTCTGGCTCAAACACAGACCTGGAGATCCAGGGTAAGAGCCCACTTGTGTGCTGAAACACCTTAAGAGCCTTTAGGTCTGCTGAAGTCTAATAAAATGTACACAGCAAAATGTACACAGCGCTTTTCTTCTCCCAGTTGCTGTTCTGTTACCCTCAATTTCTCTCCAGCCATTCCCAAAATGTGCCAGGAGGACAGTGATGGCTGCCTTTAGGAGCATTTAATTTTCCTGGTCTACAGAGGCTCTGTGTTTTGTGCATTACAATAATAAATCCAAGGAGTTGTCATGTGGAGAGAGTTAATGAAGCTTAAAATAATACCACATTGCTGCTTCAATTTTGACTTTTTTTTCCTGATTGTTTTTGTAGTGCTTAGTTTTGGGTGGATCTGGTTTCATGAATATGGTAGATTATACTGGAGTGTAAATGTGCACCAATGCAAAAATACTGAAAATATTACCACTTCCAAAACTCTCATGTCTCAATGTGAATTTGTTTTAGTAGTCAGAAGATAGATCAGTGGATTGTATGGAATGATTCAAGTTTTTCTATTGTATTAAAAATACATTGTCTCTTTGGGATTGTGGGTAAACAAACCCATCCACAAACCTCGAAATTCCAAATCAGAGGTGTGATTTTGCTTTCCAAACCTGATTCTGAAAGGGGATAGTAAAACACAATGAGTCTGACTTTGTTTTTGGAAGGTGAAGAGTGTTACCTCTCAGAGGAAGTCTGACTCATTTGGGTATCCAAGAAATGCCATACTATTTTGACATGCCAAACTAGAGCACTTAAAAAAGTTATTTATACCTGTTCTTGGTGGGTTTTGTCATTGAACTTCATTGCTTTCTTTTCTTGAAAAATGTTTTCACCACTCAAAGATTTTTTTGTTGTTTCCTAGAGACGTGTTTTAATTTTCACCTGACTGCTTGAGATTTGGACTTCATTTTAACCAGATTTTCCAGAAGCTATTTACAGCAGCACAGTGTCAAAGGAATGGAGTGATTTAACTTGGAGCATTCTTACTGCTTTCATTAGATGTCTTTTGGCTTTAGTTTGTTGAAATGCTTTCTTCAAGTTGGTTATTCTGGAAAAATGTAGAGAGATGTCTTCTTTCAAAACGCATACACATTTTTATCATATAAAAACAATTGGCTATAAAGCAATCTAATTCTTCTCCATCTATGTGAGAAAGTGAATGCAGATATTGACTAACATCCTGATACTGCTGCACAGTGTCTGCCACCTTTCACATGAAAGTAACTATTACGAAAGGGAAGGTTGTATAACTTGAAGTGATATCTGTAAAAACATACCTTAAAAGCCATAGCTGACAAGTGAATAGGAATGAGTTAGTGTTCCTAACTTGCATTATTATCTTAGACCTAATTAATTAGAAGATTGTCTGAATGCTAGTGGAATTCTTAAAACCCCTGTATCCATCCTGTGTACTACGGGTTATCTAATGATCATATGTATTTTAGCAATGATTCCCAGGTTTTCCAAAGAAATTGAAGGAGGCTTTTTTAGGTATCTCACCTTGGCGTAATGCCTCTTTAAGCTCAAAAAAAAAAATCTGTATTTAGAGGAAAGGATTAAAAGAGCAGGATTAAGTTGACCATTTATTTATTAAGATTCTTGCAGATTTGGTTGCGGTGAAAAGCAGATGAGAAAAACATAGCCTTGAGTGCAAAAAAGAATTTCAGTTTCAAAAGCATTTATTGATACTTGCAGGCTGGACTAACTTGTGTTTGCATCTAGGCATGTACATTAGTAGACCCTTGTAGGGTCTCTGTGTGCCTCATATCCATTTACTGGATGTTATACATAGCATCAGTACCTCTGCTTAAGAAAATGATGCTACTTCCATAGTGCTGTAAAAAAACCAGTTTTGTAAAACATGATGGCACAGGCAGCCCTTGTTTTATGTCATGTAGCTCTAGCAAGAGTACTTTGGGTTAAGTAGGTGAAGATGATTCTGATAACCAGCTGCTCTGGCCTCCCTTGGTGTTGTTCCTGTACTATGTGATATGACTACATTTTTTCTGACTGATAATTGATTCTCTAGAGACTATTTCTGCCCCCCACTGCATCTCTTTTTCCTCTGTCTTCTGGATGCTGCAATAGAAAGTAGCATCTTACTGAAGTGCTGAAGGAATGCTGAATTCCATGTCTGGGACCCTTTCCAGGTACCTCTTGAGGTTTTCTGGTAGGCAGGGTTTGCACAGCTTGCCAAAGACCTATTAGCAAGTACCTCCCTTCTGATTTTGCTGAGAGATTCCCTTGAGCTGGAAGCCTTGCTTCTCTCACCTGTCCTGCCCTCCCAAGCGTTTTCCTCTTGTAGTTGTGGCAGTAATGGTAATAGAAGTGGTAAGAATGCTGATATTGCCAAAGAGCTGAGAAAATGAAGGCATGGTCCTGGCCAAGGTGTTTCTCACTGATGCTGCTGCTGAGTTCAGAGATAGCAGATATTTGGGGCTGCAAAGTCTCCTTTTTGTATATGTCTTTATGAAATGTATACTCTCACGGTGTTCATCTGCAGTGTTTATTTTAGTTCTGACTTCTCTTGTCCCTTTTGGGCTTATAAATAAGCGGTCATGAAACCAGCCAATAGTCAATGTGGTATTCCTTTCTTAATCATCTCAAGGCTTTACTGAAATCTGATGTAAGCAGGAACATTTTAAGGGAAGCAGTCATATCTTAAATCACTTCAGAATACAGCCAGTTCAAAAGAAAAACAAGCTCTGTATGCAAATAATCCCATTCTCTAGTCTCAAGTACTTTCCTGTGAAAGATTTTTACTTCTTGCTATCGTAGCTGTAAAGAAAGGGCTGATATTGAAAGCTCCTCATAGGCTGATGCTACCAGAAAATAATTTGAGATAAAGTAGACTGAGTAATAGAGAGCTTAGCTAGCTTCTGAAACTGGAGATAAAAAGCTGCTTTCCTCTGCTGTGTTTGGCCGAGTAAAGTTGATTCTCTTCTCAGCAGCTTGTGTGGTGAATTTGGATTTGCAGCCACAACAGTGCTGATGACACAGGGTTGTTTTCTGTGGTTGCTGACACAGGGTTGAGGTCTTTGCTGCTCCCTCACACTGCCCTGCCAAGCAAGTAGACCTGGGCTGCGGGAGAAGTGGGACAGAGCTGAGACAGCTGACTCCAGCTGAATAAGGGGATGCGCCATGCTCACCATACAAACTGGGGGAGAAGCAGGAAGGAGGGCACATTTGGAGTGAGGGTGTTTGTCTTCCCAAGTCACCATTACATTTGGTGGGGCTCTGCTCTCCTGGAGGTGGTTGAACACCTGCCTGCCTGTGGGAAGCAGTGAATTAATCCTGTGTTTTGCTCTGCTTGTGCACACAGCTTTTGCTTTACCTATTAAAATGTCTTCATCTGAATCCATGAGTTTTCTCACTTTTAATCTTCTGATTCTCTCTCCCATCTCACTGGAGTGGAGTGAGAGGGCAAGTGGCTGTATGGGGCTGGGCTGCTGGCTGGGATTGATCCACAGCAGCCTTTTTCTTCCCAAATTCCTTGAATGTAAAATGCAAGCTGTGGTCTCAAGCAACATGGTGATTTTACTATTTCTAATAATGGTAGATGAAAAAAAGGAAAAAAATGAAAACACAGCAATGTTTTGTATGTAAACACTTGAAATGAATTTATTTTTTAAAAAATCATTTTTACAGTTGGATCATACAGTATTCTTCTGTACGCCTTAAAATAAAAGCCTCCAGCTTTTAAAAACGCTTCCCGGTACAAAAGTGCTAATGTAAAACTGTAGTGTTTATGTATAGAAACCATCACTACACATCACTAAATATCACTCTAAATAGTCTCTTCACCAGTATCAAGGTGTGGCGAAGACATGGAAGCAGAGACTTCATGATATTTAAGGTCTTTCTTCTTCCTCTTACAGTTCAGTCTTCAGGAGCTTCAGCGCTTTCTGCATATTTGAATACACTAGAAATGAAATATTCATGCATGTTATTTTTGCTGCAACTTCCTCTGCCAGCAACCAAAAATGCTGCAGAGAAAATGTCATTATTATTAAAGCTTTTAATCACATGCCTATTGCTGTAGGGATTCAGATGCATTTAACTCTTCCAAGCAATTTGTGAACATCATGGGTTTAATTTTTACTGGTGAGAACATTCATTAATGCCAACACATGGGCAGAGACTGGAGCTGTGCAGCAGTGAGGGATGGCTGTAGCAAACATCTTTCCCTGCTCCCAGAAGGTTTCCTGACCTGGCCTGTTGGGACTTATGTGTGAGTTCTCACCATTGCTTGCAGTGAGCGCTGCTGAATTATGCAAGTTCCTACTGACGTATGCTTGCTTTTAAAACAGATGGATGTGTAAAGCTCCAGGGCTCTGCCATAATTTTCTTCATCTCACTGAGTTTAAGTCTAGCATCCTGTTTAATTTTAATCCTGGTTAAATGTCTTTCAGCAAGTACTAACTGCAAGAATCTGTAATGCCTGGTGTTATTCCTTGTCACATGAAAAATGCCACTTTCAGAATATTTCCAGAATGTGTCAGAGCACTCTACTTACACAGCGAAATGTCAGAGGGCTCATATGCATACAGACGGTTTGAGTATCTTCCAGTAATATCTGCTCTCACAGTCAGGGAGGGATCTGGGAGAAAAAGGGTGAGAGAATTTGTAGAGGTTAACCTTCAAGCAGAAGGAAATAAAAAGGAAAAAAAGCTTTCTGCACCCCTGCTTGCTTCCTAAATGTTTCCGTGAGACATGTCTGCTTCTGCTGACTAAGAGATTGTTCTAAAAAGGGTCACTGACATTTCAGTTTTAAGTGTTTGCAGGTTTATTAGGAACAGGATGAGCAACCCATTCCAGTGACTGTGGCATCAGCCATTGAGGGAGGAATGCTGAACTTGTGAAGCTGGATGGTATTGAGTCAATATTTGATCCACAAAACCAACTTGAACCTTTGTATTTGTCATGAAATAAATTCCTGTTAATCAGCCTGAGGATTTGAGATGCATGATGCAGCAGGGGCTCTGTTCTGAGATCAGGTTTGGTGCTTGAGGTACTCACCAATGAACAAAACCCGAGGGACGTACTGGCCATCAGGTGCAAGGTTCTTGTCTGTAGTTTCATACTTAAAGAAAACAGAGAAGGTTCCTAGTCAAGGAGGGCACGTTGCATGAATATTTTTTTCCTTCACCATACTTTGTATTATGAAATACATCTCAAATAATACATTTTGCAGTCTAAGAGATTCACTGTCTGGGAGGCAGTTTTTTAACAGGAATTGCAAAGTGGTAAGAGTTCATGTTATTATTAAACTTCACATTCCCTCACATTCTGAGTTTATGATAGCTACAAATGAAAAAGACTTACTTATGAAATCTGTTATGCTTCAGCAGTGGCCATTTTCCTAGCCAACCCTAGCTATTAAACTCAAGTTAGAGAAGCCATGATTAAAAGCAGAACTTTGTCACTTTTACTTAATTAAAAGTTACCACAAACTTACCACAAGGTTCAGGAGAATGAATTTTTCAGCCAGTTTCTGTATATCTTTGTGTTCAGCAAAGACCTTCTTGAGGGCTAAAGTAGAAAAAAATGGGAAAGAAAATTAAAAAGATGCTCTTGAAATATATTGTCCTCCAAGAAGAAATTTAAACAAACTGATGAAACTAAATGAGAATTTCCAGTTTACAACTGCATCAAACAAAGATTTTCAGGTCATTCCATTGGAACATGATCCATTAATTTTTATTCTGTAATTACAATAGTGCAAAATGTCCCACCTTCCCTTGGAGAGTACAGTTGGCTCTCAAATTCTCAGCTTAGGTTTGAATTTGAGCATTTGACCCTTCAAACCTCCTGTTCTACTATTGAGATTTCTGGCTCCAGGTCTTAAGGCACTTGATAATACAGCATGTAGGGCTTCAGACTAAAATCTTTGGAAGGATGCAAATGCTTGTGCAAAGACCCTTGTGCAGTTACTGGAGTTATGGATAGTTACAAAGATCTTGCTGTGTGGATTGACTTGCAGGAAGGAAGGCCCTCAGATAAATTCAAAGAATCTGGGAAGGAGCAGTCCCAGGTACCAGAAATCCTGGAAGAGCTCAGTTTCAGCCTGGATTGATGTAGTCCCTGGCTGGATTCAGTCTCAGTCACTGATGATATTGTCTGAATATGGTCTTTTCGACAAATTGTTATTTCTTGCTGCGGGTCTTGCTATTGATTTTGGCTGATTGTGCTGTGAACCAAATTCAGATTTGTCAGAGGTCAAACCCTACTGACCTGTGCTCATTTCCGTATCCATTTGGTATCATGCAATACTGAATTACCATTTTTATTTTTTTTCAACACACTGGAAAACACCTTCACAGTACAGTAACTTGAAGAACTCTCCCCATCTCTCCATGCTTGTGCAAGCTAGTACTTCTCTAAGGTTTAAGCAGAATGGAGGCTGATTGGTTTTTTTTAAGCAGAGTTTTTTTCAGAAAATTAAAACAATTCTTTTTCCCCCTCCGAGTGCAAAAAGATTACCTTGGCTGTGTGGGCAGTCTTCCAAGTGGTGGATGATCATCAGGGGTTTCTGGCTGGAAAAGAAGAGCCCTCGTTAGGAGCGGGGGAGGCACGGGGGGCTCAGGGTGGGCGCGGCCGGGCGGGTACCTGTGCTTGGAGCGGAAAAGCGCCTCCTCATAGGTCTGCGTCCAGATGAGCTGGTCTCCCCAGCCTGCAGGAGGGACAAGGGACAGACGCACAGACACACCCTCAGACAGTGCCTCACAAGGGGCCGGGGACCCCGGGTGCGGGTCCTGCCCCTGCCCACCTCTGCCGGGTGATTCGGCAAACAAACCCCCTGCCAGAGGGCTGCACATCAGGAGTGAAGGAGGAGAGGGTGCTAGGAAATACTAGAAAAAGTTTTGCAGAACGAGTTGCAAGAAAATTAATTTTTTAGAACAGCACAGTAGCCAAAATGTTCACAAGATTGCACTTGTTTAAAAATTTGGTGGAGATTTTTGTTCAGTTGTTTGTGTTTTACCTCTGGAGAGTGTCTGAGGCAGTTTTGGCTTAGTGGTGGTGTCCTTTGAATCCTTCTTGCCCACATCCTTTGCCAGAGCACAGGAGATGACGATGAGCAGCAAGAGCACGGACACGTAACTCCTCTCCATGGCTGCTCCTGGAACAGGAGAGAGAAGCTCGGGTGGCTGCGGTGCCTCAGGTGGGGACAACAGGGTGAGGCTGGGCTGGAAGGAGCAGCTCCAGGCAGGGGCCTCAGGGCACGGGGTGAGGTTTGCTCAGCAAACACCCCGAAGGGTTGGGCTATGGCCCTTTTAGGATGTGCATGTCTGAGTTTGTTAATTTCCCTCTCTTCTTGTTACATATATTGAATATGCTCATTAAAATAACAGAGTGACAGCAATTCCAAAAGTCTTAATAAGTTTACAGTTCTACCTTGATCTCCCAGTGCTAGAGTTACCCAGCTGCAGGTGCTGAAAAGTTTGTCTCAGCTCTTCCCCCATTTTGCTGTGGGAGCCACTCAAATGAGAAGTCAGAATGTTTAAGCTAGGCTTTACAGTGAACATTAGTATAGACACAGCTTAATGGTGTTGTGGAAGCTTCCAATCCTGTTCTTTTCCCTTAAAGATATCACCTAATCCTTAAACCCAGCAGAGCGTATAACAAAAGAAGTTGAGAGGAGTTGATGTGTGGCCCAGTGAAAACTGAACTGGAGTTTGGGGGTGGAAGCAGCACAAAGCAGAGAGCTTTTCCTGAGCCAGGCTGGGACTTGGAGATGAGACAAGTCTGATGGAAAGCTCCTCAGCATTTCAGCTGAGGGGGAAAATCGTTTCAGCAACATGACCCTATGTTTTCTCATTATATTTCCTCCTAGAAACTAGAATCAATATAATGGGTACAAAAAGAAAGTTTAAGATGTTCTAAAAGCAGTACAGGACATTGAAAAGATTCATTAGACAAAAAAAAAAAAAAAAAAAAAAGAGAAAAGGAAAACCAAGCATGAATAACAACCCCCACCCCAACAGGCTGGTTGTTTTTAAAGTTCAGACAATGAAAACTAAACTGTAGGAAAACAGAAGTGTTTTTCCAGGTAGGAACTGCAGGAGGAGACATAAGCTGCATTTCCATGAGTGATACAATGCTCTGTGCTACTGGGATGTCCAACAGAGCTCAAACATCCAAAAAGTCCCTTTTTCATGACTGCATTTCTGCCCCAAGAAAAGCCTCCTTGGCAAGGAGGAAAACTGCATCAAGTTCAGTTAAACTCTGGATTGTCAGGGTTGCCTCAAGAATTGTTTCGGCTAGAGCTGTATGGCAGAAGCAATGCTTCTTTAAAAGAAAAATAATAAAATAAAAAAGTAAGGAACAACCAGGAAATTGAAGAGCAGGCACACTAGGCAGTTGTGGAGGCAGCATGCAGAAAGCAAAGACAGAGGAACATTAAACTTGCTCCTTAAAAACTTTGCCTCTGGAAGACTATGTGCACTTTTAAAAAAGGGTTTCCAAAAGAAACCCTCTTCTCCTGTTTGTTTTTTTTTTTTTTTTTTTTTTTTTTTTTTTAACTGGCAAACAC